>NW_006399757.1:33578888-33599947 GCF_000299155.1 Elephantulus edwardii | reverse complement strand
CTGGCGGGCGGCGGCATGCGTTCCCCCGGCTGCTCTTCCCGGGTCTCTTCCGGGGAAAAGGCCACTTTCAAAAAAGCCTTCACAAGATAAAATATTTGATATATGCAAGCAGGGCTTTAGTAATTTTAGAAAGAAGGAAGGATAGCAGAAGAGATACGGAAAGAGGGGAGATGAGAAAGAAAGGGGGAAAAGTTTCATTTTTTTAAATTTTTTGTCATTTGAATGAAAGTTTGTGAAGCAAATTGGTTTTCTATTCAACCTCCTTATACATTTTATCACAACAAATTGTGGCTAACCTTGAGGAAGATGGGAATCCCAGAATACTTGATTGTGCTTATATACAAAACCTATGCTTGATCCGAGAAGCAGTCCTATGAATAGGGCAGGGAAATACTGCATGGTTCAAAATCAGGAAAGTAGTGTGTTGAGAATGCATTCTGTCTCCATACCTTTTTAATCTATAGGCAGAACTGAACGTTCAGGAGGTTGGGCTTTATGAAGAGGAATGTGGCATCAGGACTGGGGGAAGACTCATCAACCTACATTATGCAGATGACACAGCCTTGCTTGCTGAAACTGAAAAGGACCAGAAGTGCTTACTGCAGAAGGTCAGGAACTACAGCCTTCAATATGGATTGAAGCTCAATATCAAGAAGACAAAAATTCTCACCACTGGGCCAATTTGGCAGCACCATGATGGATGGAAAGTGATTGAGATTGTTAACAATTACAGCTTGCTTGGCTCCATTATCAACACTCTTAACACCATGTGTCAGGAAATCAAAAGACGAATTGCACTGGAAAAATTTGTTGTCAGGGTCCTCTCCAGTTTACTGAAAAGCAACGGTGTCAGTCTAGAGACTAAGGTTGTGCCTAATCCAGGCCATGATCCTCGGAATTACTTGCAGTGCATCAGAGAGCTGGACAGTGAATAAGGATGACAGAAGAAGAATGGATGCCTTTGAATTGTGATGCTGGAGAAGAGTCTTGAACATACCATGGAATGCCAAGAAAACAAATAGGTCTGCCTTGGGGAGAGTGAAACCAAGTTTCTCCTTGGAGGCTAGAATTTTGAAGCTCTGTCTCACGTACTTTGGACACATGGCCAGAAGGAACTGTTCCTTGGAGAAGAACATCATACTCCGAAGGGTGGAGGGACAGTGCAGGAGAGGAAGACTCCGATGAGAATAACTTGGGCACTGGGGGTTGGTGTGTAGGGATTAGTGAGACTGGCTCAAGATAGGGCAGGATTCAGAGCTGCTGTAAATAAGGTCTCTGTGGGTTGGTTGCAGGCCACTTGATGGCACGTAACAACAATTACAGTTCCTACATTGAAAGAGCACTCTTAGTACTTTGTCAGATTGTTATCATTCCTATTTATCCCTTTATCCTAATCTTTGCTAACTAATGAGTTTTACCTTGGGCAAATGCTGTTCTTTGATCTCTTATTGTTGGTTGTTATAAAGCATTATACCGAGTACCTCTTTAGTGTAAATGTTCACCTTGTGTGACTGTTGTTTGGGTGGAACTTCAAATGAAGAGGTGAGTTCAGATCCATCCTTAAAGACTGATAAAGGCCATAGTATCAGGGGTTCCACCTGTCTCTATTAGTCCAGAAAGCCTGGCAGATTATATGATGGTGAACTTTCTTCTGCATTTTTTTTATGCGCTCTATCCGGGGATCCTCTATTGTAATCCTTTTTAGAGTGGTCAGTATCAGTGACCGGGCACCATCCAGTTCTTCTGTTCTCAAAAGGTTGAAGTTGAGGGAATTCTGGTGGCCTAGTGTTAAGAAGCTGCACTGAAATCCCAGAGGTACACGGTTTGAATCCACCAGATGCTCTGCTGGAGAGGGAGTCCCCTCCTTTACCAGTCAGATTTGCTTTGATGGTACACACACACACACAGGGGGTTGAAGTTGAGCTTCACCTGAACTTCTGAATGGATTCTTTTTTTTTTTCTGTCATCAATTTTTTCACTTCTTTGTTTCTGAACAGGGAAAGACCAGTGGTTACACAGTTGCTACTCACCACAGTAACCACAGTAGGCTATAGAACAATGTCCTTGTAATCATTTCCTTGCCAATGTCCCTCAATACCATGATCCCCCAATACTATGGCCCTGAGGCTCTAGGACCAGCCAGTCATTTTCTCAGGGTGTTTGGTTATGATTAAGAAGCTTACATAGCTTTGCTTGTGTGCCTTTTCCTCTGTGAATGGCATATGTTCTGTTGTTGACTCTGTACCTGGATACATGTACTGTACCCAAGAATATAGATTGACATTGTAACTGTACACATGCACTTGAATATATTGTGGATGGCACAGGTCATAGTTCAAATGTGTTGTTCATAAGGTCACTGTGCGTCATAGCAGCATATAAATAAGTTTGCCAAAGCCAAGTATATTTATGGCATAGTGCCTTTCACCCGCCCATGTCTGTTCATCTAGCGTCTCATAGACTAAATTTGTTATTTAGGTCTGTTAATCAAATGCTTAGTAATAATTGTCATTTTCATGAGGGCACAGTCTCTCACTTATTTTGTTACTCTCACATTATACCTTAAAATTGTTCCAGTCAGCAACAGGCCGAAGCCTCATTTTTTTTATATCTTTTATATTGCTTTGTCATTAGAGCTTTGTTTTCAATCATGATTGTTTTCCTTTTCTTTGATGCGTCAAGATTTGCATTGGATTTACACTTTTGAAGCCTAGTTGTAAGTTTAAATGAGAGGAAAATTCAAGCCAAATACAAAGTTACAAGTTCAGCACAATATTAATGGCAAAATTACTGGCTTTGAAAAAGAAAGTCAACAAAGTAGCACCACTGAAACCTTGGAGTGTTTCCTTTTTCACATAAAGTGTTCTGGCGGAGGCAGCGGCGGCTGATGATGATGATGATGATGATTATTATTATTATTATTATTACATTTTGCTCATAATTTCAGTACAGCAGACAGTCTGTTCACAGATTCTTAACCCTTCCTATATTGCATAAAAAAAGAATTTTGAAATACTGTGAAGTTCTGGGACCTCAGATGGCTAAGTGGTAAGGAATTGTGCTGCTAGCACAATGGTACATGATTCAACAACTGCACCACAGGAGAAAGATGGGCAGTCTCCTCCCTTGGCATTTACTGCCTCTGAAAACCAGCTGGCGGTCAGATATGGTTAGTTCAGACTTGACAGTACACAGTAACAACAGTGCACCCCTTGCATATTTTAAAATTGACATCTAACGTTTATTACAATGTATATAATTTGTAAGTATCATCAGTTTGGAAATTTTTTTTAAAAACCCAAAACAGATGCTCATTTAAATGTATTCAACATGTATCTAATCCTACCAAATTCAAGCTCCCTGGCATAGAATTCAAACAAAGAGAAGCACTGCCCAATTCTCCCTTGGAGAGCCTGGTGGATTTGAATTTAGGGAGAAGCGTGGCCTTTGGCTTAGCCGCACAGCTGCATATGAACTGTACCAGAGAGCTCCTTATCTAGTGCTATAGCGTTTTTTTGAAATACTATTACACACTTAAAAAAAAAAATACAAACCACCTTCCCCCACAACTACATGTACAAATTCTTTACTGATCAGCAAGTCTTTTCTGATTGTTTCTTTCACTTTCTGAATTCTTTTTCATTCTGTTTTCTCTGTAATTTCACCCTGATGTAATTTTTTTTTTTTTTACTCTCAATGTTATGTAAAACGAGTCCTGGTGGCACAGTGGTTAAAGAACTCAGTTGCTAACCAAAAGGTGGGAAATGTAAGCACACGGACTGCTGGACAGGAGAGGAAAATGGGCCTGTCTGCTTTAGTGAGGGGGTGAGGGCTTCCAGACCCTGGAAGTGCTTCTCAGCACTGTAGAGGCACTGTGAGCTGGAATCGACTCAGTAACCCTGGGATTTGAATTTTTTTTTTAATGGAATGGAATTTGAAAGTATTTATGCCTAGAAGGCTTTTCTAGATCACCTTACCATGTGTTTCAAACAAAAATACTGCTGTAAATGTAATTTTAAAAGTTTTCCTTAACTTAAAAAAATGCTTTAAAAAATAATAACACAAGAGAAAGATGGGCAGTCTCCTCCTGTGTGGTAAACTGCTCTGAAAACCCACTGGAAGGTCAGCTATGGGTCAGTTCCAACTCTATGGACACAATTAAAAAAAGGAAAAACTACTACTGCTATCATTGTTGTTGTCGTTGTTATTATTATTATTGGTGTTAGTGGCAGAATTAGTAAGCAATTAGATGCTAACTGCAAGGTCTATGTTTCACATTCACCAGCCACTCCATAGGAGAAGAATGTGGCAGAATAAAGATTGACTTGAATAACTCATTACCACTGAGTTGGAATCAACTCATAGCTGACCCTCCAGCAGGTTTTCTGTGGCTCTGAAGCGACGGGGAGATTGTCATCTTTGTCCCACAGAGTCACTGATGGTGTTGGGACTTCTTCCACAGGCAGGAAAGTCCCTCAAGGTTCTTGTTTGCAGACAAATGGAAAACTGCCCCAGAGACAAACTAAAAGACATGAGTTTATTGGAATAGGAATCTTACTGGCCTGGAGGAAGATGCCATGTTGAACCATTCCGGTGGCTGCAGGCTGAAGATGGAGAAGAGCCGTGAACTCCTTCATGCCCCTTCCCAGACAACCCTCAGTACACAGCAGAGTTAAGAATTGCCTAGGCCGGTGGGCAATGCTAGCACTACACAAGCTTAGTGTGAGGAAAAGCCCATCACCTGCTTGATGTATCTCTACTTGTGCAAGCGTGGCAAAAAAACAGTAGGCAGGAGGGACAATCAATTTGCCCTCCTTCTGGGAAGAAGCTAGAAAAACACGTCTGCTGGAAATAAAAGGTTGCATAAGAGATTCAAGCCTAATAAAACTCAGCTAGCTTAGCGTAAGTGTGGCCGTTTTTGGGTGTTTATAGGATATACCACATAGATGTGTTTGAAGCACCTGAGAGGTCCTTCCTTCGAGTCAGCAGCACAGCAGCTCCCTGTGGACAGTGCCACCACCCCAGCTCTGCTCTGTGGAGGGAGCTCTGTAAAGAGTACAGCCCTGGAAGTCCTACCAAGCCGTTCAGCACTGCATATATGGTTGTTTGGGGTCAGAACTACCTGATTACAACAAGTCTGGTTTTTATGGTTTGTAGAGCTTTTTATCTTTCTTTAATTTCTTTAAATTATCATATTAGTAGTCAAAACAACATAAATAAGAAAGGACATGTATGACACAGTGAAAAAATAAGTAACTAAATAAAGACTAAGATGCATCTGACCCAAAATAAAACCCCCAACATAACTAAAGATTTTTTATTAAAAATATTAAACATAAGAGAATAAAATTTCAGCAGTATACCTCTTATTTAAATGGATGGCATTTATTTTTCAATTAATTTATGTATTCATAGGATGAATATTATGACTCTCTCATTTTAACAACAAGCAAAACATGGCTGTTGTTGAGTGTGCCAGTGCCGCGAGTAGACAGACAATAAAATTGGTAGTGACTGGGAAAAGCCTGGATCTGAAATGCTGTCAAGGTATGCCTGATTTACCTGTATGTTATTATACAAACAAGAAAGCATTACTTAGTAAAGATCAGTGTTTTCTAACTGCTTTAATAAGTCTCAATGCCATCAGGATGAACTGCTTGTAAACACACTGCAGAATTGCAAAATTTAACAGCCATTCTACACATCCCATTTAAATTGCTATTTTGTTTTATGTATAAAGCTTTTGTTAGCCTGATGAATGAATGTTAATTGATTCCCTATAAACTGGCTTTTTTCATTTACCTCTTTGTAGTGTGTGTTCATTTTAAAATATGGTGTTTATTTTTTCTGATCATAAGAGGCATGAATATAGTGTTTCTTTTTTCTGATCATAAAGGGCATGTATAGTCATAGCAGGAAACATTAAAAATATGATGTTCAAAGATGAAAATTAAACTAATACCTATTAATACAACCTGTTAATGACTCAACATTTGATTATTTTCAAAGCTATTTGGTGAACTAAACTGTGAACTCTGAGGGTGAAGACCATGTTTATTCTTTATTCATGTTCTATAGTTAAGAAATCCTGGTAGTATGTTAGCTAAGTGTTTGGCTTTTAACTAAAAAGTCAGCTATTCGAAACCATTCTTTGGAAGAAAGATGTGTAGCATGCGTCCATAAAGATTTATAGCCTTGGGAACCTTGTAGGACAATTTTGTTCTGTAGGGGCCCCCGTGAGTCAGAATGCCACGCAACAGCAAGCTTTATCCTCAGCATCTTATAGCAGCAGGCACATAATTAGTTTGCTGAAGATACACACTCAGGGATCAAACTATGTTCATTTATTTTTTAAGCGGTCTGTTTATAAGTTTTATACCTACATTGTATTTTTTACATTTCCTGTTAAATCTGAAAAAAAAATCAGATTTTCTACACTGTACTCAGTGCATCCTCTTCTCGGGCTTTGTTCCTCCTGGGTCCTGGGGTGCCTGTTACTCTGCCAGACCTCTTCATTCTTCTTGCTATTCCCGCTTTAAAACTTCTCCTCTGTCCCATTAACCAAGGCCTTTGCTTCCTGCTCACTAATCTTACAGAATGTAGTATGCTGTTATAATGATGTGTACTTTTATATAACAGTCCGGAAGCTGGTTCTCATTCTCCACCCAGCACTGCTTCAATATGTAGAAAAGGGTTATAAGACGTGCAAGGGGGAGAGAGTCACAGAAGGGTGAGAAAAAGCAGACAGCTCCATTTTCAAGTAGGGATTTGGTGGTAATTGTGGAACTTACCCATACCTGACCCAGGCTTTCAGAGACAGTTAATCGCACAGGAGTATAGCCTATCTTTCTCCCACAGAGCAACTGGTAGATTCTGTGTGCCTTCAGGATTGCAGCGCAGCTTCTTAGCACTAGGCCATCATGTGAATCCTGTGTCGTCAATATCATACATCCCACTCTGTTAGAGCCAGTCCGTGGAGTGGGTACCACTGTGTCTGGAGTCCCTATACTAACCTGGATGGAGGTCTCAGCTGTTTACATGATTAAGTTGCCATGATTAAGTTTACATGATTAAGATGCCAACTCAAAATAGACGATTCACATCTACCAGTTGCACCTCGGGAGATAGAAGGGCAGTCTCCTCTTGTGTCATTTACAGCCTCTGCAGCCTGCTGCAGGGTCACCTGTGCACACAGCATTGATAATAAGCCAGACTGAGAATCGACTTATGTACATACTGATAATATGCCAGAGTGAACGGCCAGCCACCAGGTGGCACTATGCTTCATTGCGTGAGGTGGCGAACTAGCCTCTAGAATTGTGTTGATGTATGTAGGGTTGCTATGAGTCAAAGTCTACACAATGGCACTTAACAGCAACAACAGTGCACTGTGTTTTGTGCTCCTAACCCAAAAGTCAGCAGTTTGAATCCAGCAAAACAACCCAGGGGAGAATGATGGGCAGTCTCCTCCCATCAAGTTTTACAGCCTTGGGAACCCAGTTGGGGGTTTAGTTTGGTTTGTTTACCATGTTCTCACAGATTTTCTAAATGTTTGCATGACTCGAATTATGGACAATATTTCCCTTCCTCTCCCATGTAATATGCTTTACTTTAGCCACTAACTTCTTTATCTCAGGACAGTTGACACCTCTCGTGTACAGTGTGAATTCCAATTGATTGACTGGTAGTGGCCACTTTTTGTAAAAGTTTGAGAATTTGGAGATATATCCTGGCATTTTCAATAATTGCTAAGCATTTATGGGCATTTTCCATTGGTTAAAAAATTGAAAATAGTATATATATACCACTGCTTCTCTTGGGGATGGAATCCTTACATTTTTTTCATGTTTACCTTTTGTTCAAACTACTTTTCACAATTACTTTAACTTTGTTTATAAGTGATCTCTTTTTATATTATATTGCTCTGGACATAATATAGAACCCTTTTTCATTATTATTAACATATACACACACAAAAGTTATTTATGAGATTATCTCTCAATCACAATTCAAAAATGCAAATTATGATGAGGATATTTTTACATAAATCATTTTAAGATATTCTTTTATAAAAATCCACTCACTAAAATGGACCTTCTAGTGTCAGATTGGAACCTATTGTATGAATATGAACTCATATATATACAGAGAAAGGGGAGAGGAAGAGTACAAACACAGAGAGAGAGAGAGAGAGAGAGAGAGACAGGCAGGCAGGCAGGCAGGTAGGGATAGCACATACCGATACATACGTAAATATAGATGTGTGTATGTGTGTGCTTTATCTACTGGGAATTTCTTAAAGCAGTAATACCTTGTAGCACTGAACACAATGTCCAGAGCTCATCGGATAGTTGTTAATTGCAGAGGAAATATGCAGGATGAGTCTGAAACATAGTACAAGAATAACTATCAGAATATAAACTTATATAACAATATTAGTAACCACTAAACCATGGCTTTTTGTTGCTATGTGCCATTGAGTTGCCTGTGACTCATAGCGACCCTTTGTACAACAGCTCTAAACCTTGCTCTATCCCTTGCCAATCTTACTGTCTCTGACACACCTATCCCCATTACCCCAGTCACTGAATCAATCCATCTCATCAAGGGTTTTCCTGTCTTGCTCTGTCCTTTCACCCTCCCAAGCATGATGTTCCTCTCCAAAGGACTGGTCCCGTCTTACAACATGTCCAAAGTATGTCAGACAAAGCTTCAGAATCCTTGCCTACAAAGAGCAGCCTGGTTTCACCCTCTCTAGGAAAACCTTTTTGTTCTCCTAGTAGTCCATGGTAAGCATCAATTCCCTTTTTTTTTTATCATCCCTAATCATTGCCCAGCTTTCTGACACATAGCAAGTAATTGCAAAGATGGGCCTAGATCAAGAGGTGCACCTTAGTCTCTAGATTGGCATCATTCCTCTTCGGTACTCTGGAAAGGTCCCTGAGAGCAGACTTTTTCAATGCAATTTGTCTTTTGATTTTCTGGCTGCTGGTATCATTAATTCATAGAGGAGGGATAATGCTTCATTATAGTATTATTCCAGTTACTATATGTAAAAGGACTGAGAGGGGGGGGAAAAAATCAATACTAAGTAAATGCCACAATAATAATTGTTTCAGACACAGTCTGTTTATGGATGGTAAAATTAGTAGATAGAAGTTTGAGAAGAAACATTTTGCATAGTTTTAAAAATATTCTCAAGTTATTGACTGTTCAGGAAAATAATACTTTCAGAGAAGAGAAACCATATTAATCATAACTTACAATAAAGAAAGCATATTTTACATCATCAGTCCTGCTTATCTGATGCATTAGTACAAAATGCTATTTCTGTATTTTTTCCAAAATGCCTAACTTAAATGCAGTCATGAAAAAACACCAGAAGAACTTCTATTGAAGAATACTTTTTAAAAATCACTCTCTGAAAAGATCAAGGTCAAGAAAGATGAGGAAAGATTAAGAAATTTCTAAAGACTGCAGGAGACTCAGGAAAAATAAAAACAATGTGCAATCCTGGATAGGATCCTGAAATGGGAGTTTGGGGTAGGATTGGTATTAGTGAGAAAACTGATGAAATTTACATAAAGTTAATAACCGATGTTGATTGTGTATGTGTGTTTTCATTGTTATAGTATGATTATATAAGATGTTAACATTAGGGGAAGTTGGATGAGAGACACATGGAAATATTTTTGGACTTTCCCATAAGTCTAAAATTTGTTCAGAATTAAAAGTTAGAGATATTTTTCATAAAACTTCTCCCATCGTGCCATCTGTGTAAGAAACCCCTTCCTTGCCTTTCTCTACAGGTTCAGCCTTCCAGCTATAATTCCCAGGCCTATCTGACTTGATTGCCATCAGCTACCACCCTTTCTCATACTCATCATTCTCAATTTATTGTCCAGAATAACTTCTGTCTCTAGAAGCTAACTCTGGGCCACCTTTTTACATTAAAAACTCAGTATTGTGTTGAAACAATAAGTGTCTGTTCCAGGTCCTTTCCTTGAGCAGCTCAGAGGACTGACAGATGTTTGCTCTTTTAATCTTTTCTCCATTCTCAGGTCTCTTAAAATAGAAAGGATCAAAATAAAACTTCATTTCTCCATTAATACAAATTATTTCACCACCACACGTGAAATTCAGAAGTATAATTGGCCATTTGGGGTTTTAGTAATACTTGTTTAATTCCTAAGGTGGTTGTGAGGATTCTGTGGCATATGCGGTTTTCTTTAAATGTTGTTTGTGGGTGTTAGTCCTCCAAGCCTTGACTTGTCTAAAAGTGTCTCCCTTTTCCATTTCTAACTTTGAGGATGTTATTAGTAGTCATTTAGTTGATTTTGACTCATGTCAACCCCACATGTGCTGAGAACTACTCTGTGGTGTTGGAAACAGCTCACCAGCCCTGTTTTCCAAGGTCCCTCTGGATAGGTTTGAATAGCCAACCACTCAGTCAAACACTGAGAGAGCCCTGGCAGCCTACTGGTAAGGAGTTACTTTAGGGCACATGGTTCAAATCTACCAGTTGCTCCGTGGGAGAAAAGTGGGCAGTCTCCTCCCATGTGATTAACTGCCTCTGAAAAGCTACTGGAGGATCCACTATTAGTGGGCTCCATCCCAATAGTACAACCAAAATGTTTATCTATCTGCATGTGCCGCTGAGAAACCCTGAGGATTTTGTTGTACACCCTTCAAGATCTTCCAGCATCCAAAGAAAACTCCAAATACTAATTTAATACTTTTTCCTTTGTTATGCAATCAGATTTTGTCTTGGTTTTGATTTGGTTGTTCTCAGAAACTGAGTTTTTCTCTTCAGTGTTTTAAAATTTTACAACAAAATGTCTAGGTTGATTTCAGAGTCTTAACGTTTGCTTTTCTGTTTGTTCTAAGTAGCACCCGTAGGCCCCGTCACTGAAGGTTTCATGCCTTTCATTAGTCATGTGATATTCTTCATGTCTTTCCTTAGTCATATGATAGCTTCTTCTGTTATTTGTTTGATTTTTTTTTTTCCCTCCCTTTCCTCTCTCTTTATTCCCTGCATTCTGTCCTCTGGAGTTCCTCATAGATATTCCTCAAATGCTTGGTAATTATTGGCTATGTCTTTATGCTTGTATTGTCAACCCCTGGCTGTCCTGTCTGTGAAATCATATTGGTTTATTACATTCTACTTTGAAGAGGTAGAAAATCCTACCAGATTGTCAGTTCTAAGGCCTATGGATGTGAGTTCTTGCTTCCATAAAGGGGATACTCATGCCTCTAGGGTACTGCCATGCTTGTAAGGCCCAAGTCCTGGAACTGTTTTGCTGCCTGCTTCAAAGCCCGAGGAGAAGAGGGGCTATCTGACTATTCCTATTACTGTAATGTTACGGAAAGTACACTGAATATTATTTGAGATTGCCCTCTACTCTCTATATCCCCTTTTTCTGTACTCAAAGTAGTTTTGAAGTCTGTCTCAGAATTTACATGTGCCTTCTTAATGAGTTTTGGAAAGCAGTCTTCTCTTTCCACTTTTGGTCTTCCTCAGAGTTTTTGACCACTTCAAGAAATTCATCTTTTAAGTCAGTATGATTTTAAACAAACAAACAAACATACTGACTTTAAAGATGAATTTCTTGAAGTGGGAAATTAATCTTTTAAGTCAGTACATAGTTTATTTTTTTAGGACTTTTTTGGCATCCACTTCCTAAACAACATGCCTTCAGAAATTGTATGAACTTTCATAATGTCCATAGTTCTAGAAAGGCTTCGGGCCTTTTGTCCATAGGGTTGCTATGAGTCATGCTCAATTCGAAGGCAATCAACAACAACAACGTTTTTTAAAAATATATCTATCCTTCAGGTTAGTTTTAAAATTTGGCTCAGAAGGATAAGATTCAGTTCTTTTTAAAGCACACTCACATATATATGTATAATGTTATTGTTGAGCACTATGGAGTCAAAACCGACCCATAGCTAAACCCTTCAGTGGGTTTTCAGAGGCAGTAAATCGCACAGGAGGAGATGGCCCATCTTTCTTCTTGGGAGCAGCTGGTGCATTTGAACAGCTTACCTTGGGTTGGCAGCACAATACCTTACCGCTAAGCCACTGAGCTCTTTTGCTATTGTTGTTGCTGAGAGAAAAATAGATGATAGGTAGGTAGATCAATCAATCGATCGATCTTAGATCTTACGTAGAGAGGCAGTAAATGAAACAGGGAGAAGCAAAACTGAGCTTAAGCAGAGGAGACAGCCTTGAATGCAGACCACTTGGTCTCCCCTTAAATCTCCACTGTAGTTCTGAGACCTTCACTAGGACTTTGCAGCTCTGGAGAATCATTGACAATGGCTTAAAAATCATTGAGATGATGTTTGGTCCATGAATGTCTAGGATATAATAGAGGTCCTTAGTAAGTTATATAACATCAACAACAATACTAACGAAGTAGCCCTGATGGTTCTGTATGGGGTACACTTGGCTACCAGTTGGAAAGTCCTTGGTTTGATACTATCAGCCACTACAAAGAAGGAAGAGTTGGCCCAATAGAAACAATTTTACTTAGTTTTATGTCAGGCCACTATGAGTCAGAATAAATTCATTGGCATTGGGTTTTGTTTTGGTTGATTGTTCCATTTATTACGATTGCCTCTTGAACTCCCTAACCCAAGGCCTAGCATAGGTCATATACCCTCTTGGGAAAAGAGAAGCCAAAATAAGAAGAATCAACAGCAACTAAGCATCTACTAAGTACACCTAAACGCGGTCCTGGGCACTTGGGTATTACTCTGCTTAGTCCTTACAATGACTGTATATGAGGCAAGGGTTTTCGTCTCCAGGAGATGATGACAAAATGGAGGCTTAGACAGGCATAGCAGAAATAAGCACAAAATCAAGAGTCACATTACCCAGTAAGCAAAATAAGTACGGGTTGACTCATGTTTACCTACTAATCTGAGGTGACAAGTTCACATGTTTTTCCTCCACGTCAAAGATTTTGCTTCCCGGTATGGCTGGCATTTTTTCTGTTTCCCACGTGCATACCCTTCTTGTGGAGCCAGGAGCCTCTTTAAATTGACAATCCCTGACAGGAACACAGTGCTGAGGAAGCAAAGGAAGCCTGCGTACTTCTGCTCACAGATAACCGGTGTGCAGTTTCACGCAGATTTCCCCACATCACAGGTTAGCAAGCCAACGCACGAACGCTTCCCTAAGCTACGTGGTCAATCCACCGCTGCTCCTCTGGGGACTTTACTGACGGGCCCAGTTTTGGGAATCCTCTCATTCCCAGACTTCCTTTGTAAGTGACAATTGTCTCTTCCTTTTGCCCTCAAAGAGTCTCCTCAAAGTTGGTACTTTCCTTGTGGAAAACAAAACCAAACACTGAAGCCAGAAAATACCTAGAACTTCCTGTCTGGAAAGAAGATGGGGGAAAAAAATGTAAAATCCTCCGTCTCTATAAATGTCCCTCTCGCAAAGATTAAGTAATCAGTCCATAGCCTCCATGGTAGCAGAGCTGGATTCAGAGACACTCTTCACATTATGCACCCCGCCTAAATGGAAAACTCTTGGGACAATCAGGCCCCAATTGTCACAGAGCAGGTGTTCCTGGACAAGTGAGCAGCAGCTGCAGATTCTGGCTGAGCACTGCCCTTTGACCACGCTCGTTGGGAGCACACACAGTCACGATTCAGGGATTTAAGTCTAATCCGAGCTTCCTATCGAACCAAAAATTGTCTTACCTATAGCAGGACATTCTATCATTTTACACTAAATAATGCAGTGTAACTTGAGGACAGATCAAAGTTATTCTAAGCTTGGTACTTTCACATGGTTCATGCCTGTGTAAAGCTGTGCGAGCCAAAAACAGTGGCAGCACTGTTGAAGTTCATCGAAGTGGAACAAGCCCAGGCAACTTCTCAAATTGTAACACATGCATTATGTAGGGGACAGGCAAAGGAAAATCAGATTTTAAACCTAGATGTGCCTTCAGGAGATTTTTTTTTAACCTTAACCTTTTGACTAATAATTTCCTATTTTCAGGTAAAAGACTTTTTTCATAATTTTTATTGTTATTTTAATGAAAGTTTAAAGAAAACTTCAATTTCCATTCATTCCTTATTGCAAATTTTCCTTCCTACATTCTTCTAGGTCGTATAGACCTGGTGTGTCCACTTGCCATACAGAGGTAACTTGGGGTCACTGCGAAGCTGAACACTGTGACACTAATGTGTCAAATGTGATAACGGTTACCCACGGTGGACAGTGTTTGCTGGTGCTCCCCAGCTAAAACAAGCTTGGAAGCAGGAGTGGCATCCACTTCCGTAAATATCTTGCCTCCAGGAAACCCTGTAAACCTGGAGAGAGGATGAAGGTCATGCACACAAGTGTCGAGGACTTTTGTTCATAGGGTCTCTATGAGTTGCCTACAACTCGACTCGATGGCACTTAACAACAACAACACTCCCCCATCCCAATTCATTTTTCTTTTTAAAAAATTCATTCATTGTTGCACAGATTCTTATTATTTCTCAGAAATAAAAATTTAAATTGTTAAGGAGTCATGGAGAAAACTGGATTTACTTTTATTTTTATATTTATGACATTTTTCTTTTGTTGAAACTATCAAATGTTTTTTAAAAATTTCCAAGAAGAATAGATGAAGTAGTTGACTTGAGTCCTTTGAACCGTCAAATAGGGGTTATAAAGTTCAGGTATGCATAAGCGATATCCTGAGATCACTACAAAGTCTATTCATTCCAGTTAATTTTTTATCTTATAAGCATTTTACACATGTTGTTTTATAACACTTGGGGGAGGGAGAATTGAAGTAGAAGGGAAAACTGCACCACCCAGTTAATTACCATGTTTAGCATTTTTATCTGTTTCTTGTTCAGTGTTGTAGTATCCACATGTTCCAAACTTTACTTGTTACTGTTGCTTGTGTCTTTCATAGCTGTGATCAAACAGTATTTACAATTTTACATTTTCCTGGTTTTACTTACTGTAAAATGCATATTTCTCTGTTTTTTAAAAAAGGCTCTTCCCAAGCTTTTATAATAGCTGTATAGAAGTCTGATAGTCGTCTGTCACATGGCTGCATCCAGATTCACGTAACTGTTTTCCTGTTACTGGACACAGAAGGGCTGGTCTTCCTGAAAATCCACTCCTGAATCTTGTCTCTCAGATTTGTACAGACGTATACAGCTAAATTCCAGGGGTGTCTGGATGCCACAGGATAAACATCTTAATCAGTTGGAGGAGGTTTCTTCTAAAATAAATTCAAACACACACGCCCAAAAAAAGAAATTCAACCCAGACATATTGCAAAATAGAATTAAATGAGATATGGTTTAAAAGAAAATAATTTTGTTGATCTACTTTATAACACCCTGAGTGACACAAATGGTTTAGCACGATATTATATAAATAAAAGTTTAGCTGTTTAAACCCACCCAGAGGTGCCTTGGAAGACAGATCTTGTGATCCTCCTCAGAAAGGCACCTTGAAAAGCTTGTGGATCAGTTCTCTGCGCCGAGGGGGTCAGCATTGAGTCAGAAGTGATTTGTGAATGATAGATGCATCCTATGTGTTACAGACATCTTTGATGTCTTCTATGGTACTTCATTTTCATGTTACATATCCTGTATGTATATATAAGTACACAGTCCCTATGTATGCATGTAAATAAATACATGATAAACTGTAAATGTGTACATAAATACATAGGTATCCACATAAACCTTGTTTTGGTCTTTTTAAGGATTTCTAGGACTGCTCCCATATTTCATTTTAAATATCTGTATCTTTTGCTTATATTTTATATAATAAGACAAGAGCATATTGCATGTTGGCATTATTTTCTCTTTCCTGTAGAGAATTTGAAATAAGTTGTACTCCTTTCCATTTTTATCTTTTACATTTTAAACATGTCTTATGTTTTTAAATGGATCTAGAAAGGGATTTTTCTTTTCTAAAAGGGAGGAGGAGGGAGTTAGTTACAAAGAAGTGACCTGCACGTGTAGTGGGCAGTGTTGGGCTGGCGCCCTACATGTGCAAGGAGAAGGAGTTTCCCTCTGCCTCCTTTCCTTTCTCTCTCTGACTTGGCTCAGGCTTTCTTTCACAAGGTCCATATGACTCAAGGTAGTTTAAACCCCTCCCAGATTTGGGATTGTATCTTGCCTTCTTTAAACACTGGTAATAATCTCATCACTTTGCCAGGGAATGGTTTAGAAACTCAGACTTCAAGGAAATATCGAACGATAACTCTGTGACCTGTGTTGGCCCAATCAGATTGAAGGGCAGTTTCCATGATGTGGTTGAGTTAAATCTTTTTGTTTTGTTTTGTGTAGAATTTAAACAAAAAAACCATGCAAACCCACTTTCTGCTGAAATATCAATCTGACACACAAACGGAAAGTCAAATCAAGGCAATATCAAAGACATGGAGTGGAGCTCTTACACAATGCATCTGGATCCCTTCCATGCTCCAGCTTACCTGTCAATGTGTGTTTCTTAATTACTCCAGTTTAAGCTGGAGTTTCTCTTACTGGCAGCCCAAAGCGTTCTCCCTGACTTAGTGTTCCTCTGTTGTTCCAAAAACTTTTTTTCCTTCTTTTTTCTATTTTTGAGGGACTAGAATTTGATAATCAAGTAGCTGAATTACAACATTGAGTTCTTACAATTGTTCCTATATCATGTATTCACTCTTTATATACTGGCTGATCGATATATTCTTCCCATAATCACTCTGAGGATTTCAGTCTTCAGGACATTTTAAAATATGGAAGGAAATTCCCATTTTGTTCACTGAAAATGGGTGAGAAAATGAATGTCCATCCCTTGCTAGGAGGTGACCTCTTGGTGGTCACCTTAGAAAGCACTTACAGAAAGAATATGTACATCCTAGCTTCACCTTGGTTCATATTCAGCTCAATGCAGGTAACCTCTTTGGCCCTTGATACCTTTGAAAAAGGTAGGGGGGGAAATGTCTTCTGTCTTTGACAGATGTGGAAGCAGTTTACTAAGTAACAGAAGATTGGAAAATGTAAAATAAAATTAGATTTTCTGGGGGCTCCTTATTTCCCTAGTTGGATTGATCTCATTCCCTTTTTCCTTTTTCCAACTCAGACATTCATTTGTATTTTTTTCTTTCTTTCAGCTAGTAACTATTTCCACGAGCCTTTGTTTGTTAGGTAAGTGATTACCAGAGGAGATGGGAAGGAGAAAGGAAAGACTGTTTCATGTGGGAACCTCTCAAGGAAGGAAGGAAGGTATATAGTCTCTTCATAGCAGGTAACAGAGATCATTCCCCAGGGCCTGTGTCTCCAGATAGTGTCTCAACTATCTGGAGGTTCAGGTAAACAAAGGAGAATCTTCTAGCAAAATAGGAAGTGATGCATTAAAGTATTCTAGGTAATTAATTGTCCTGTCGTTCTCTGGTATCTGTTCTAATGTTCCTTTCTGTGAACAGCAAGCATACTGAATTCAGTCAAATTTTTATGCTTCTGTCATAAACATTTCTGTAAGTTCCCTGTCAATGTCTTGTCCCAGCCATTTTTCAATAATTGTCAGCAACATTTTGAATGTGATATTAATGATTCTGTTAGATAATTGCCACATTGCTGTTGTATCGACTTTTTTTCAGAATAGGAATAAATATGGATCTCTTCCAGTCAGATATTCAGGTAGCTGGCTTCCAAATTTCTTGGCACAGACTAGTGAGCATGTCCAGGGCTGCATCTGTTTGTTGAAATGCTTCAATTGGTATTCCATCAATTCCTGAGACCTTTTTTTTTGCCAATTCCTTCAGTGCAGCTTGAACTTATTGCTTTATTATTATTGGTTCTTGATGATATGCTACTTCCTGAAATGGTTCAGTGTCTACAATTCTTTTAGCATTGTTGACCCTGTATATTCTTGCCATCTACTTTTGATGCTTCCTGCATCATTCAAAAATTTGACCAGAGAATCTTTTGGTACTTGAAAGTAATTAAGAGGCTTGAATTTGTTCTCTAGTTTCCTTCAAATTTTGAAATTAACAGCATAAGCCTCCCTTTTGATTTTCTAACTCCAGGTCTTTTCTCACCTTATTATAAGACTCATCAACAATGTGAGTTATACAGATGACATAATCTTGCTTGCAGAAAGTAAAGAAGACTTAGAACACTTACTTTCAAGAAGCCTTGAAAGACATTGAGAAAATCTGCTGTCATAGACCTCTCCAAAATGCTAAAGAGCAGGGATATTAGGTTAAAGTCTAATGTGTGCCTGATCCAAACCATCATATTTTCAGTTGCTGCTTATGCATCTGAAAGTTAGACAGTGAGTTATGGAAATTGATACCTTTGAACTGTGGTGCTGGCAAACAGTACCCATGGACTATCCCATGGACTGTCAAAAGAATAAACAAGTATGTCTAGGAGGAGGTGCAACCAGAGTGCTTCTTAGAGGCAAGGATGGTGAAACTTGGCCTTATATTTTGGGCATGTTCTCAAGAAGGGACAATCCTTGGAAGAGGACATAATGCTAGGAAAGATAGAGGGTCAGAAAAAGAGAGGAAGACCCTCACTACCCTCAACAAGATGGATTCACACAGTGACTGTAACGGTAGGTCCAAGCAGAAGAGAGATTGTGAGGAGGACACAGGGCAAGGCAGGAACAGGGCACAGTTCAGATCTGTTGACTGTGACTCAAGGGCACCTAATAACAGCAATAAAATGTTTTTCTTTGACCTTCACTGTGTTTTCTCTCCTTTATTGGTGACTTAACGGAGGACACATACTTCTCAATCCAAGTTCTAGTGGAGTTGATCTTGTGCCCTGGCACTAGGCTTGAGCACATGGCACGGTTCTATAAGGAGAGCCTGCATTCCTCTGGCCCCAAGGAGAAAGACAATTGCCCAATAGAGCCTATCTGCTGAACCCAGGGCTTTTCTGAAATTACTTAAGGTCCTACCTGAGAATGAAGTTAATACAGCGGTAAGAAGAATTCAAGAGAAAGATGCCTGAAGAACATAGTGCTTTGCGTCACCCCGAGGAGTCCTAAAAAAAGATAGTCATGTGAACACTTGAATCTATCCATGTCTGAAGCTAATGTGCCACTAACTTTTCTGTTACATAAACATCTTTGTCTTCTTTTATTTCTTTTTTTCCCTTCAGTCATTTTTTTGGTTAGGTTTCTATGATTTAGCCAAGAATCTTGGAATTCTTGCAAATATGTATGTGCAACTGATTTTGGTTCTAGTTTTGACCATGTAATTTTCTGGCCACATGGTCTTATGATGGAATCTTAATCTTTTAAACCTTAGTTTCCTCATTTCTAAGGAGTCCCTGTTAGTACAAACATTAAACACTCTGCTATTAACCAGAAGGTCCTACGTTCAACCCCACCAGGTGCTCTGTGGGAGTAAGATGTGGAAATGTGCTTCCCTAAAGACTTGGAAATCCGATGGAGCAGATCTCCTTTGCCCTGCAGGGTTACTCTGATCAGAATCTACACTATAGCAGTGCATTGGTGAGAGTCCTCATTTGTAAACTGGAAATAGCAATACAATGTCATGAGGATATTGTGAGAATTAAGAATATTTACTAAATAGTGAAGGGAGCTCTGGTGGCTTAACGGTAAGGAGTTGTGCTGCCATCCCAGAGGCCTGCAGTTAAATCCACCAGCTGCTCCACAGGAGAAGGATGGGCAGCCTCCTCCCATGTGAGTAACTGCCTCTGAAAACCTGCTGGAGGGTCAGCTAGGAGTCACTTCTGACGCGATGGTACACAGCAAAAACTGTATAGTGGAGAAACCTCTGGTGGCCTAGTCTATGGGGAGTTGTGTGTGCGGCCAATCCAAAGACCACTCCACTGGCAGCTCCAAAGAAAGACTGGCAGTCTCCTCCCATGCAAGTTACAGCCTTAGAAACCTGTGGGTGAGTCCCACTTGACATCAGTGAGTTAATGCTTTGTGGGAAGGCAGACACCAAGTATCCAACAAATATTTTCCCATTTCTTAAAGGCTTTATATTGCACAACAGTGATTTAATTTGATTATTTCTTCATTCATTTCATAGACAGAGAACCTGGGTGTGATATTTCCACTCCTTAGAAACCAGGAAGCTGGGTCTTAGAGCAGCTAAAGAACCTGCCCAAGAGAAACTGACCTTTAAGTGCCTGGAGCGTAACATGCCATCTGCCATCACATCAGCTGAAGGTTCCCACCACTGAGTGAGTCAGTATTCAGGACGTTGAGAGCTCAACAGGTACTTTAAGCAGAAAGGGGTTAATAGATGGAGTGAGTTGTTGGCCATTTCATTTAGTAGTTGTAGGGAATCCCGCTTTCAATGTCCTGAGTCTCTTGGAGCTGTGATGGATCCTGTAATTCCCCCAATCGGATAGAGCACTCGTTGAGGTATTTCTCCTCCACATGTGGGCAGGTGCTGGTAGTTGAAGTCTATTCCTTCTCTAGGAATACTCACTCCCCAAACTAATGAGTGAAAGCAAGCAGAGAAGCAGCTCACAGTAGTTCCTTTTGACCTTCTGCAAAGGGACATCCTGCAGTTGGGACCTTAGATATGAGGAAGAAGGGGTCTGGCTTGCATTAGCAGTGAGTGAGAAGATTGTTGTGTAGACAGAGGCAAATAACAACATGGTTTGGGACATACTAAATTGTGGCAGCAACAAGGGAAAAAAGCCAAGTCGGAGACTCCAAGTCCTAGCATATCACACGCAGGGGACAGAGGTGAGTCTAGGTCAGGGTCATGGATTGCAAGCTAATGACACATGTAAAAGCAAGTAATTTTGGGAGGAAAGGTTTATCCAGTTACTTTGGTTATAGGGATGAATGTTAGATGCATCAAGATTGCATATATGTGAGAAATCAAGTCATTATAAGTGAAAATTATAAAGAAGACTTAAACTTCTAAAAACTATTAATATGCAAAGTGTCAGATATGAAATTCATGAATATATTAGAATGCTATAATTATACATCCATGTGTATAACCTGTGTTTGTGTCTCTTATAAAATGTATTTGCAATGAATAAGTCATTGATTTTACAAAATTCAATCATTCTATCTCCAGCCTCATTCCTGTCAC
>NW_006399757.1:33536154-33576273 GCF_000299155.1 Elephantulus edwardii | reverse complement strand
GAAGACCCTCTATGAGATGGATTGATTCGGTGACTGGGGTAATCGGGATGGGTGTGTCAGAGGCGGTGCGGTTGGCGCAGGATAGAGCAGGGTTTAGGCCTGTTGTGCATAGGGTTGCTGTGAGTTGGAAACGACTCGACGGCACATAACAACAACAACAACAACATAATTATACATATAATAATTTATGGTCTGTATTATTTATGTAAATATATATAAATATTTATGCTCCATGTATGTGTAAAATATTTACACAAATACAACAGGCCACAAATTATGAAGCACATAACAGGAAACTCTGGTAGCCTAATGGTAAGAAACTGCACTGCAATCCCAAAGGCATAGGGTTCAAATCCACTAGCTGCTCCAAGGGAGAAGGATGGGCAGTCTCCCCCCTTGCAATTTACTGCCTCTATAAATACACAGCAGAGTCAGCTATAGGCCACTTCTGGCTTAAAGGCACACAATAGCTACAAGAAGCATATAACAAAATAAAAGAAGGAATGGAAATACAATCTTGAACAAAATTAAACACCTCAAAATGTCAAAATACCAATAGTGATATAACATTTCAATGACCAATTAAACATCACATTGTACAAATTGGAGAAAGAAGTGACAGCAAGCTAGAAGATTTATTTTAAAAATTTACTCCAAAGTAAGGAAGATAAAGAAGTTAAATTTTGAAAGATATGGAATATGGTAATAGAAGGTCTAATATATATCCTTGAAGCAGAAGTGGCATCCACTTCCTAAACAACATGCCTCTGGAAACTTTATGAACTTCGATAAATATCAATAGTTACAGAAAGGCTTCAGGCTTTTTGTTCATAGGGACTCTATGAGTCGTGCTCTACTCAACAACAACAATATATATCCACAGTTAATCTTATAGGATAGAGAGATTCCAAGAGATAACTTCAACAGTTTCCATAACTAATGGAAACAAGAACCAGTAGGTAGAACTAAGAAGCACACTGGTTCAGGATAATTAAGTAGTAAACTCCATGCCAAAAGTTTACATAAGAGAAAAATGCAATTAAGTTAGAAACAAAATACAAAAAGTATGAAAATAAAAAGCAATCTCCACTTACTTAGAAATTTAAGTTCAACTAAACTCATGCTTGGGGAGGTGAAGGGCCAGTGAAGGAGATGAAGACCCTCAACCAGGTGGGTTGACGCAGTCCCTGCAGCAATGTGTGTTCGTGGGTCAGAGATTGTGGGGGTGGCACTGGATAGGACAGGGTTCAGGTCTCTTGTTCATAGGGCCACTAAGTCGTACTTTCATAACAAAGACTCTCACAGAAGTTTGTACACCTGCTCTCTCTACCTCACCTCAAGTATTCAGTCTTCAGCTTCCTCACTTTATATTCCAGTTCTACCACTCTTCTCTAATTGTTCTTGTCCAGTAAAACCAATGACTGTCTTTCTTGGGATTGCAGCTTCTTGCCACGAGGCCACCAGAGCTCCCAGCCAGTGACCTTCTTACTACCCACTGGAATGTCCTCATCCTTCATGACTTCTTGGCGGACAAGACTCTTTTGGACTCTTTATTCCCTCTCTTCAGGCACATCACACTCTCCAGGTCTTTCTTCTCTTTTAGGGCACTCTCCATCCTCAGTCTCCTTTCTTTCCTCAGCATCATGTCTAAATAAATGTTAGATTTTCTCAATATGTATTACTTGGGTGGTCCTCATTTCTTCTATATGTACACTGTTTCCTTAAGCAATCTCATATAATCACAAGTGTTAAATGTAGTTTTAAACTGAAGGCTTCCAGACTGCACCTCCTGCTCAGGTATCATCACTCTGCCCAGTTGATAGCCAGTGGTATTTCCAATTGGTTTTTAACATTTTTCTCTTTCAAGTCTGTTCATCACTAAAGCCAAAACTCTAGGAGTTGTCCTAGACCTTCTCCATTTCCAGCATGCTCTTAATAATTTGTTGATTTTACTTCCAAAATAGATCTCAAACTCTAGTCATCTCTATCAGAATGGCCACCTCCTGTCTTCTGTTATCCCATCCTTTTTGTCTTGTCCCCCTCCCAATCCATTCTTTACCCAGCAGCAGAAGTTCTCATCTGTCAAAGAGTAAGAACTCATATTCTATAGAAATAAAAGTAAAGAGATTTAGTGGACAATATTACAACTACAGTCGGGCACACTTTGCAAAATTCTAAATTATTTCAACATACAGAAAATTATTGGCAGCAGGAGTGGCATCCACTTCCTAAACAACATGCCTCCAGAAACTCTGTGAACTTTGATAATGTAGATGGGCTTCAGGCCTTTTGTTCATAGGGTCACTGTGATTCATACTCCACTCGAAGGCAATCAACAACAACATATATAAGAAAAGTTTAAGGGAAAAGTAACCATTAATCATAATACATCAGTAACTATAAGCCATACATGGTTAATCTATAGACATCCAGCTCTGGAGCTGCCTGCAAGCAGTTTGCTTAAAGGACTTTGTTTATCTTTCATGCATAGGGACAACTTGTATAAAACTATCCTTTTGGAGCGCAGCTGCAGTCTGTCTGTCTGCTCCCCATCCCCCCGAGCCAGTGGACATTAACCCGTGATTGTGGGCTTGACTCCTGTGGCTCCTGGTTTTCATCTGTTAGAATATAAAAAATGGAGTTCAGTTTGCACCTGGAGAAAAGCCTCTCTTGTGGCTAAGCATTTCCATTTTAGGGACTCTTCAACAGTTCTAAATATAAATCAATCCATTCATGTCTCTCATCTGCTTTAAAAATACCAATAGTCCTCTGTTAAACCTATAATAAAAATCCAAACTGCCTACCTACCCTCAGCATCCTGAGTCACCAAACCATTCCATCTTTCAGTCTCGTCTTACTCCACTTTACTGCCTCATGACCTTCCACAACCTGGGTCTTTTATAAGTTTCAAATATTTTCATGTCCTAGAGTCTTTTAAAATGGACTTTTAAAGTGGGCCCATTTCCCTTACTACCCACTTAGATTGCTCCTTCTTAGAGATGGGGTCTTAGTTGCATAAATTTTTAATGACCCTGGCTTCAAAGAAAATGAAAATGCATCTGACAGTGGCTTTGCCATATTGAGGTTTCTTTCTCTTGTGTATAACAGAAGGTTCAGAAGTTGTTCTGAGAAGTGGTTCAGTAGCTCCCGGAGCTGCCCTATCCACCTTGGTTCAACTCCAGCTGCCTTTCTCTACCACATATGCCCCACCCACCTCATAGTTGCTGACTCACAGTCACAGAATGGCTGTTGTGCCTTGAGACCTTAATGTCATATTCCAGGCAGAAGAAGGGAGACAGTGGAGAGAAAGCCCCTTTATCACTTAGCATTTTAACATACTTAATTATAATCACAAAAAAATTAATCTAAAGAGTTTCATGTATCCATAGCTGTAATGTAAAGTTGTACTTGTTCCAAATACAACTCCTAGCGATGCTGTGAACAGCAGATGTGAACCCTGCCCTGTCCTGTGCCATCCTCATCATCTCTGACATACCTGAGCACATTGCTGCAGTCTCTATGTCAATCCATTTGGTTAAGGTTTTCTTCTGTTTTACCGACCTTCCACCTTTTCAAGCATAATGTCCCTCTTCTAGCAAAATGCTCTAAGTATGTGAGATGTACCTTTGTCCTCTTTGCCTCTAAAAGAAGACTCTGGCTGCACTTTCTCCAAGACATATTTGTTCTTTTAGTAGTCCATGGGATATTCAGTACTATTCTCCAACAACACAGCTCAAAGGCATCAATTATCCTTGTCATCCTTATTCATTGTCCAACTCTCTGATGCACAGCAAGTGACTGAAAAGACCATGGTTTGAATCAGGCACTCCTTAGGCTTCAAACTGAAATCATTTGTTCCTTAATAATTTGGAGAAGTCCCCAACTGCAGACTTTCTTCATGCAATACTGCGCTGTCTAATATGATAATCACTACCCACAATGGCTTTCAAGCACTTAAATGGCCACATGTGGCTATTAACTAGTGTATTGCGGTCACTGTTATGTGCTATTGAGTTAGAATTGACTCATAGCTGAGCCTCAAGTGGATTTTCGGATACCAGAATCACACGGGAAGAAACAGCTCCCTAATTAGTATATGGACCAGCACTGTATGCTGTAGAATAGGGAGCTCTGGTGGTCTGCTGGTAAGTTGCACTGCCAACACATGGTTCGAATATACCAGCTGCTCTGAGGGAGAAAGACAGGCAGTCTCCTCCTATGCAGTTTACTGCCTCTGAAAACCCACTGGTCAGCTATGAGGCAGTTCCAACTCTATGGTACCCAGTAACAACATATGCAGTGGAGATGACAATAGTATCTCCTTCCTTCACGCACTTGTTATTTAACACATACTCTTTGAGCGCCTTCTAAGAACATTTACTGCTGTTTCACAACTGATTATTATAATTGCTGCCAATTAGATGTACATCTGAAAGAAGGTGAATTGGCAAAATTTGTGTGACAGATATATTTACAACTTACAAAAGAGTAGCTGCTGATTCTGCTAATATATATATACAATCAAAACCCTCATGTGATCTGGTTCCTTGGTTTGGAAGTTTAAAAGCATGGTTTCATGGCAGAACCCAAATAACACCAGGAGATCAGCAGATACATTGCTTTGGGCAAGTCCATTGTCAGGGACTTCTCCAGAATAATGAAGAGCAGTGTCAATTTGAAGACTGAATTATGCCTAATTCAGGACGTGGTCTTTTCAGTGGCTCACTATGCTTCTGAGAGACGGACATAAAGATGACAGAAGAAGAGTTGATGCCTTTGAGTGGGGGTGTTGGAGAAGAGTACTGAGCATCCTGTGGACTGCCAAAAGAACAAACAGATTTATCCTGGAAAAGGTGCAACCGGAGTGCTCTTGGAAGTAAAGATGGTGGCATTTCATCTTTCATACTTTGGACAGGTTGCTAGGAGAAAGGCTTTTCCTTGGAAAGAGATATCATGCTTGGAAAGGTGGAGGGTCAGCGAAAGAGAGGAAGACTCCAGATGAGATGGACTGACACAGCCGTAAGGATGTTGTCCATAAGGTCACTATGAGTTGTATTGGCTCAGGGGCATCAAACCACAACACTAACACATGGTGTGTAAGGAACTTTGGTGGGATAGTGTATTTATGTGTTTTGCTTAAAAAGTTACTGGTTTAGAACCACTATCTTCTCTGTGGGAGCAGGACAGGCAATTTTTGGTAAAGTTTTACAGCTTCAGAAACCCAAGAGACAGTAATTAAGAGCTGGAATTGACTCAAAGGCAGTGGTTTTGATTAATAGTATTTGATTTTCTCACCACTGGACCAATTGGCAGCATCAGGGTGGATGGTGAAGAGATTGAGATTGTACACAGCTTTTGTTTGCTTGGCTCCACAGTCAACAGTCTTGGCACCAGCAGCAGCCAGGAAATTAAAAGGTGCATTGCCATGGGAAAGTCTGCTGTTAGGGACCTCTCCAAAGTATTGAAGAGCAATGGTGTCTCTCTGGAGACTAAGGTGTGTCTGATACAGGCCAGGGTCTTCACAATCACTTGTTATGCATCAGAGAGTTCGACAATGACCAGGGAGGATAGAAGGAGAATTGATGCCTTTGAGTTGTGGTGCTGGAGAAGAGTATTGACTATACCATGGACTGCTAGGAAAACAAACAGATTTGTCCTGGAAAGGGTTAAACCGGGTGTCTCCTTGGAGGCAAGGATTCTGAGGCTCCGTCTAACATACTTTGGACATGTTGTGAGGAGAGACCCGTCCTTGGAGAAGGACATCATGCTTGGGAGGGTGGAGGGACAGCACAGGAGGGGAAGGCCCTCTATGAGGTGGATTGATTCAGTGACGGCACATAACAAAAACAACAACATTTGGTTTTAGTGAGTATACTGTGTGATGCCTGGGATCTTAACATTTGTATGCAGCCATTCAAGGCACAACTGGTCTCTCTTCACCTTGAACTGGAATAGAGGAAAGTCGAGAAAAAAATGGGGATATCAATGTGTACTAGTTGCTTCCCCTAAAGCTACTACCCTGAAATAATCTTAAACCTTGTTGTTGTGTTGTTGTTATGTGCTGTCGAGTTGCTTGCGACTCATAGCGACCCTATGTACAACAGCCCTATACTCTGCTCTGTCCTGTGCCAATCACACTGTCTCTGACACTCCCATCCTGATTATCCCAGTCACTGAATCAATCCACTTCATAGAAGGCCTTCCCCTCCTGCGCCGTCCCTCCAATAATAATTTTTAAAACCTGCTGAAACCTTCTTAAAACCAAACCAAACTTTAGTTTAACTAGTAAAAATGTCTACCTTGGGCTCTTTTAAGAAATCTGACTATAAGGTCAAACTGACAACAGCAACTAGAAAGATTATATAGGAACTTTATGAGCAGTAAATCTATATTAGTGGAGGAGAAACAACTCAGAAAAAAGAGGGAGGATAAGAATGGGATAGCGCTAGGAATGTAATCAGTGTCATTTATACCAGTAGAAACTGTGGGATTAGTATATGTTTTGCTGTGTACATTCTCAATAACAGCAGTAAGACATAAGGAGGAACCAGTTAAGGGATGGTTTTCTAATAAAAAGGAATAAAAATGAGTGAATAAGGTCCTAGTGACTAAAGATGGGACAATATGGGAATGAATGAGGAAATTAACTGCAATGAATCAAATATGTTTAAATCCTTGAGTTGATAATGGTATGGTTGGGTTTTAAAAAAAATAATTTTTTGAAAGCTTAATGGATTATTGGAGAATATTAGTGAATAAATTTATTCTTTTGAAACTTGTAAACCAAGATAAAGAATGAAGCATTTGCCTTACTTTTATTATCTGTACCAATTAATACAGTCAGAGGAGTTTTCTTCATAAAATCATTCTAGCTCTTAAGTGTGGAAGGAATTAAAACTCACCATTTTAGTGACATTATGAATTAATGGCCTTAAGTGTTAATCATCAGAAGCTATTAATATCATATAAGGAAAAGATAAATTGTTCATACAAAGTGTCTCCAGATGGCAGGACACAACATCTACTACAGATTGTGTTCCCTACCTATGAAGAAAACAACAACAAAAATGGAATTTAATTACAGCTGTAGACCAACTGTTAACTAACAGTGTATACAGAGGATAGAGTACACCACAGGGATCCAGTCAGGAAAGACCTGATTGTAGGAAATGTTACTGGACAAATGACCTGACTTCTTCAGAAAATTAACTGACAAAGGAAAAAGATAAAGGGGAATCTTGTAGCCTAACGACACCAAAGATATATCCATTTTAAGTACAGCTTGTTTTTGCGTACATTAAACTGTAAAAACATAGCTTTAGTGGGGAATGTGGAAACTTGAACACTGACTGGGTAACTGATGACATTAATGAATTAGTATTGATTTTTTAAGAGTGATAATAACATTACCAATTATGTTTTTAAAAGGAAGAGCTTACGTTTTTGAGAATCATAGTAAAAACTTTTGGGGAAAATTACAACAGTTGTTGTTGTTGTTGTTGTTGTTGTTGTTGTTGTTGTTGTTATGTGCCGTCGAGTCGCTTGCGACTCATAGCGATCCTATGTACAACAGCCCTAAACTTTGCTCTGTCCTGGGCCAATCGCACTGTCTCTGACACTCCCATCCCAATTATCCCAGTCACTGAATCAATCCACCTCATAGAGGGCCTTCCTCTCCTGCGCTGTCCCTCCACCCTCCCAAGCATAATGTCTCTAAGGACCGGTCTCTCCTCACAGCATGTCCAAAGTATGTTAGACGGAGCCTCAGAATCCTTGCCTCCAAGGAGCCACCCGGTTTAACCCTTTCCAGGACAAATCTGTTTGTTTTCCTAGCAGTCCATAGTATTCTCAATACTCTTCTCCAGCACCACAGCTCAAAGGCATCAATTTTCCTTCTATCCTCCTTGGTCATTGTCCAACTCTCTGATGCATAACAAGTGATTGCGAAGACCCTGGCCTGTATCAGACGCACCTTAGTCTCCAGAGAGACACCATTGCTCTTCAGTACTTTGGAGAGGTCCCTAACAGCAGACTTTGCCATGGCAATGCGCCTTTTAATTTCCTGGCTGCTGGTGCCAAGACTGTTGACTATGGAGACAAACAAACTAAAGCTGTGTACAATCTCAATCTCTTCACCATCCTTCCTGATGCTGCCAATTGGTCCAGTGGTGAGAATCTTTGTCTTCTTGACATTGAGCCTCAATCCATATTCTAGGCTGCAGTCCTTGACACTCTGCAGCAGGAGCTTCAGGTCCTCTTCAGTTTCAGCAAGCAGGGTTGTATCATCCACATAACGCAGGTTGTTGATAAATCGTCCACCAATCTTGACCCCACATTTCTCCTCATAGAGCCCAGCCTCCCGGATAATCTGTTCTGCATATAGGTTGAAAAGGTATGGAGATAGGATGCATCCCTGGCGTACGCCCTTCCCAATTTTGAACCATGCAGTGTTCCCTTGCTCTGTTCTGATGACTGCCTCCTGGTCCAAGTATAAGTTTCGCATTACAACGATCAAGTGTTCTGGGATTCCCATTCTTCTCAGAGTCAGCCATAGTTTGTTATGATCTACACACTCAAATGCCTTTGCATGGTCAATGAAACACAGATAGACATTCCTCTGGTATTCCCCGTTTTCAGCCAAGATCCATCTAACATCAGCTACAATATCTCTAGTAGCACGACCCCTTCTGAAACCAGCCTGGACTTCTGGTAGTTCTCTGTTGATGTGCTGTTCCAGTCATTTTTGGATAGTCTTCAGTAAAATCTTGCTTGCATGTGAAATCAGTGAGATTGTTCTGTAGTTTCCACATTCTGTTGGGTCACCCTTCTTTGGGATAGGAACAAATATCGATCTCTTCCAGTCAGTTGGCCAAGTGGTCGTTCTCCAGATTTCTTGGCACAACTTGGTGAGCACGTCCAGGGCAGCATCTGTTAACTGAAATATGTCAATTGGTATACCATCTATTCCTGGAGCCTTATTTTTTGCCATTTCCTTCAAAGCAGCCTGAACTTCTTCTTTCATCACCATAGGCTCTTGCTCATATGTTGTTTCATGAAATTCTTCTGTGTCTTCCAATTCCTTTTGATACAGTGACTCAGTATATTCCTTCCGTCTTCTTTTAATACTTCCTGGATCATTTAACATTCTGCCGAAAGCATCCTTGATTATAGCAACTTGAGGTTTGAATAAGTTCCTTGAACTTAAGATATATTTCAAAATGATGAGGTGAGAAAAAAGAATTACCTATCATAATGGAGAAGAGATTGAAACTGTCAGCTTCTTCATCTTACTTGGATCTATAGTCAGTGCCCCTGATACAAGTAGTCAGAAGATCAAGAGACTCACAGATCTTCAATATGGAATGAAGTTCCACATCAAGAAGACAAGATTCTCACCACTGGGCCAATTGGCAGCACCGTAATAGATGTAGAAGAGATTGAGGTTGTTAGCAATTTCAGCTTACTCAGCTCCACAATCAACACTCTAGGCAACAGAAGTCAGGAAGTCAAAAGATAAATTGCACTGGGAAAATCTACTGTCAGAGACCTCTCCGGAGTACTGAGAAGTAAAAAATATCAGTCTAGAGACCAAGGTTTGCCTGATCCAGGCTGTGGTCTACACAATTAACTTGCTATGCATCAGAGAGCTGGACAAATGACTAGGGATGACAGAAGATAAGTTAATGCCTTTGAGTTGTGGTGCTGGAGAAAACTATTGGACATACCATGGACCACCAAGGGAACAAACAGGTCTGTCTTGGGGAGGGTGAAACCAAGTTTCTCCTTGGAGGCTAGGATTTTGAAGCTACATCTCACTTACTTTGGGCATGTGGCTAGGAGAGATCGGTCCTTGGAGAAGGACATCATGTTCAGAAGGGTGGAGGGACAGCACAGGAGAAGAAACCCCCGGGTGAGATAGATTGATTCAGTAATGGGGTAATGGGGGTAAGTGTATCGCAGTCAGTGAGACGGGCTAAGGATAGGGCAGGCTTCAGAGCTGTTGTACACAGTGTCGCTATGAGTCATAGGAAACTTGAAGGCACTTAACAAAAACAACATAATGTATTTATCATTGTTATTATTTGCTTAGTCTTGCTTTCAGTCCCTCTGGAGAATTAATAGAGGCTTTTTTTCCCCTGGCTATTTCATAGGGTGACCAACCAGTTCACTTTGCCTTGGACTGTAGTAGTTCCCAGGACAAGGAATAGTTTTCTATTAAAGTTTGTGACAGTAAATAGATTGGCTCATTTGACTGCATTTTTAACTCCTTGTGATAGGCTATACTGCATGCTAGACAAGGGAAAGCTAGCCTTCTTTTCCCAGACTCCCCTACCGCTTGGGTCCTGTCCTCAACCTAATTCTACCAAGCAAATCCTTAATTTCATGTATTTGGAGAGAAAGAGTTTGGGCGTGCATTTTGCAAATATAAATTCAGCCTGAAACTGCCTTGCAGCCAATTCAGGCAGTGACTCCTTGACTTCTCAGTTTGTAATTTAACAGAGGTCCAATTCTTCTGGGTAGACTTAATTCTGTGGTCACTTTGTGGTAGTTACTGCTGGGAGCCCATCTAGGACCTATCCACCCAGTACCCTATTATTATACTCTAAGATTCCTTTTGTTATTGTTGAAATGAGTGCAGGCAGATTTTATTATTTGCAGCTGGACTTTCTAACTATTCAGCCAAGTCTTTTGACACACAGGTGAGGAGGCCACTGGGAACATCCTTGGATGCTGTTGTGGTTGGGTGCCATAGAGTGAGCGCCACTTCATAGTGACCTGGTCCACAGCAGGACAAAATGCTGGGCCATCTTTACTCTCCTTAAGCCCCTTGCTGCAGCCCGACTCACTACATCTCAATGAGGGTCTTCCTTATTGCTGACTCTGCTTTTCCGAGCATGGTGTCCTCCTCCAGGGACTGGCCTCTCCTGATGAAGTCTTACATCTGTGTTTCTAAAGAACACTATTACTGCACTTTTTAAAAAATACTAGTTTATTTAAAAATTTTGAATGTATTGTTTTTCACACCAGATTCTCCCCATTTCCCTTACTGCCTGATCCCGAGTGCACTTCTTCCGTGACAGATTTATTTGTTCTTCTGGCAGTCCACAATATAGTCCTTATATATTTTGCCTGCTACTTGGACCCACTAGAAGACTCTGTCCACCACTGTAATCATTCCCAAAAGCGTGAACATATATCCTACCCACTAGCATCCTGAAAACACGGGCACTTTTATTATAGAGAGATACACAAAGACACATAAATTAACCCCAAGACTGTATATGTTTGAGTGTGCATGTGTTTCTTTTTCTTTTCTTTCATTTTCTGTATGCTAGAAAGTTCTTCCAAATCTCTTGATAAGACAGGTCATATCTGGACCTTAAGGTGACAGTGAACATATTGCTTCCTTAACTCCCTGACTCACTCTGTCAAATCTGTTTTCGCTTCTAGCAGCCATCCATCAGATTTCTGAGACTCTAAATTGTAACAGGTGGAGACTGCCCATCTTTCTTCCTCAGAGCTGCTGGTGGATTCGAGCCATTGGAGGCCTTTTGGTTAGTGGCGCAACACACTACGCTATGTCACCAGAGCTTTCTGAACTACTTTCATATAAACTGAGCCCCTACCTCAGTTCTTTTTCACATAATTTTGTTCAGTTGTATCTTACTTTAATCTTTACTTGATTGCTGTCTATCTTTTCCTTCAGCCTCCATATAGAAGATTATATGCTCCATAATGTCAGGTACATTTGCTCCCCTTGCTATCACTACACCTCAGTGCATACAACAGTGGCTAGCACATGTTGTGGTTGTGTAACATCAAGTGGGTACAAACCCCTAGCTGATCATTCAGCAGGTTTTCAGGGGCATAAAAATCTCAAAGGAAGAGACTGCCGATCTTTCTCCCACAGAGCACTGGGTAGATTTGAACCACATACCTTTGTATTAGTAAGGCAGTTCTTGACCATAAAAGCCATCTTAGCACACAGTAACCATTATTTAAGAATACATTTTGAATGGGTGACCCTGGAGGACATTATGCTGTGTGAAATATCTCAGTCACAAAAGAACAAACACTGTATAGTGCCACTGTTGTAGAATGGGACTGACATCAGGGTTGGGATAAGAATGAGAAAAACTGGATAAATTATGCATACTGCATTGAAACAGATGAGGGAGAGAACAGGTTAAATGAGATATATGATAGGATATTATGGTTATCACAAGAGTCCAGAATGAAGGTTGCCTAGTACTTGGGGCAAAGTGGGGGGGGGGTGTTGGGGATTGTATACCAATGAAAGCATTTTTCTTTTACTTTTCAAAGAGAAGAGCAAACTGGGGGGGGGGAGGTGTGGGCAGGGAGAAAAGTGCAACAATGAATGAATGGAAATCCAAAATCTCTTTAAATGTTCATTAAAATTAATAAAAATTTAAAAAAAAATTTGAATCATTATACGCCATACTTATTGTGGCTAGGGGAAGAAATGTTAAGGGTAAATAAAAAGGCTCTTTTGCAAACAAGATTATAAAATGCTTGAGTGAAAAAAAATTACAGCAAAGAAGACAGTAATTTATACTAAAAGGAAATATTATGTGGTCATTGCAATATTATGTGTTTATGGATGGTGAAGAGATTGAGATTGTTCACAACTTTATTTTGCTTGGCTCCACAGTCAACACTCTTGGCACCAGCAGCCAGGAAATTAAAAGACATATTGCGATGGGAAAGTCTGCTGTTAGAGACCTCTCCAAAGTGCTGAAGAGCAATGGTATCACTCTGGAGACTAAGGTGTGTCTGATACAGGCCATGGACTTTGCAACCATTTGTTATGTGTCAGAGAGTTGGACAATGACTAGGGAGGATAGAAAGAGAACTGATGCCTTTGAGCTATGGTGCTGGAGAATAATATTGAGTATGAGTCACAAGTGACTTGACGGCACATAACAACAACAACCATGGACTGCTAAGAAAACAAAAAGATTCATCCTGGAGAGGGTTAAACCGGACTGCTCCTTGGAGGCAAGGATTCTGAGGCTTCATCTGACATACTTTGGACATGTTGTAAGGAGGGTCCAGTCCTTGTAGAGGGACATCATGCTTGGGAGGGTAGAGGGAACAGCACAGGAGGGGAAAATCCTCTATAAGGTGACTGGGGTAATCGGGGGGAGTATGTCAGAGACAGTGCGATTGGCACAGGACAGAGCAGGGTTTAGGGCTTTTGTACATAGGGTCACTATTAGTTGCAAGCAACTCGACAGCACATAACAACAATCTCTGGTCCAACATCTTCAGATAACGAAAGATAAATTGCCTTCTTGGAAGCCACTACAGCTGATTGATAGGGCACTCTGGTGACGTAGTTCATAGAGAGCTGTGCTAGTAACCCAAAAGGCACACTTCCCTGGGACTTTGACTCCACCAGCAACTCCTTGGGAGAAAGAATAGAGTCCCCTGTGTGATCTACAGCCTTGGAAACCTAATGGAGGCCCAGCTATGAGTCAGCACAAACTCCATGACGAGAAAGAGGTGATTGACACAGTAATTTCAGCAGGGCCCAGGACTGGATAGCATTTTCTTCTGTTGTGCATTAGGGTTGTGTTGAGTCAGAACTGACCTGACAGCATCTAGCAACAACAGTTGAATTATCAAGTGTGCGAGTTCTGGGATCACCCAGACCCAAATTCAAAAGCCTGCGAGACCATTTTCTCCAATGGAAACTTGTCCAAGTCACAATCCTCTCTAAGCTTTAGTCCTCTAAACTTCACGGAATGTGAAGTTAGTAATAGTACTCAACTCGTAGGGCTGCTGTGATGATTAAAAAATGATGACATTTATCGTGTGCTCAGTACAGAGTAGGGCACATGAGGACTCAGTAAATGCTAGATAACATGACTATTCTAATTTAGCTGAGCACAGCTGAAGCCATATTGCTCCTTGGAGGTAAGGATTCTGAAGCTTCATCTGACCTACTTTGGACATGTTGCAATATGGGATCAGTCCTTGGAGGAGAGGGACGTTATGCTTGGGAGGGTGGAGGGACAACTCAGGAGAGGAAGACCCTCGATGAGGTGGATTGATTCAATGACTATGGTAATGGGGATAGGTGAGTTGGAGACAATAAGATTGGCAACTTTAAAAAGAAGTGCAGTCCTCGCAAGCTCAGGTAGACTAAAGCATTTTGGAAAGCAGCGGGTAAAGAACTTACAGTGGATAATTCATTTGAATTTGAAAAGCGTAGAAATGAACCTGTCAAATACCAGCGGGAACTATGGAATAAAACTATTGATGCAATGAAGAGAGTGGAAGAGATGAAACAAAAACGCCAAGCTACATTTATAATGAACAGGTTAAAGAAAAATAAAGAATTACAGAAAGCTCAGGATATCAAAGAAGTCAAGCAAAACATTCATCTTATCTGGGCACCTGTTGCAGGCAAAGGAAAGCAGCTGGAAGAAAAAATGGTACAGAAATTGCAAGAGGATATGGATATGGAAGATGCTTCTTAAAATTTTCCCTATCTGTAACCATGTGTTTATGTATATTTAAAAACACCTTTGGAAACTTGGAAATTGATTGATTTATTACTTACATAAGGTTGCTTATGAAAGATAATTAAAAACATCTTCATTGCAATCTGAAACATCAGTTATTATGGCTGTTTGTTTCTCATTAAATCTCACGGATTTGCATAAATCATGAAAACTCATTTATGATTACAGATGTGAATTGTAGGCATACAATGGTCCATTTTCAGGTGATGACATTCTGTAGCATTTAATAATAACAATTTGCAAAATAAAATTTCCCTTTGCAGTCAAAAAAAAAAAGGACAATGTCGAGGAAAAGTATTGTCATCTGATCAATTATTGTGAAAGACCCATTGCCAGCACAATTAGGCTTACACCCTAACAGTTTGTTCTAGTGAATAGTTTTCCTCATTTTTTTATTTGTGCTATGAATAAAGAATTGGGTGAATTAATTACCACAATCCACTTAGCCATAATTTATTGAATACTTGCCATATTTATTAAGCAGGGTGGCCAAAGAATACTCCCTGTACTGCATTCTCCCTGACACTTAAATTTATTTTGTTTTTTGGGTGTTGTGGGGTTTTTTGTGGTTTGGGTTTTTTGGTTCATTTTTTTTAGTCTGTGGCTTGTCTTTTCATTCTCTTAACAAGACCATTTGCAAAGCAAAAGTTTTTCATTTTAATGAAATCCAACTTGTCAGGTTTTTTCTTTTTTGGATGTTGCTTCTGGTTATGTAACTAAAAAAATCATCACCAGTCATTTGGATTTTCCTTATTGCAAAGGGAAGAAATAAAGATATTAAGGAGTTGAATAGAAGATTCCAGAAGTCAGCGCTGGAAGATAAAATAAAGGATTACAATGAAATGTGCAAGGAGTTGAAGTCAGAAAATCAAAAGGGCCAAACTCGCTCAGCATTTCTTAAGCTGAAGGAACGGACAAATTCAAACCTTGAGTTGCAATAACTAAGGATGCTTTGGGCATTAAATTAAATGATCCAAGAAGCATTAAAAGAAGATGGAAAGAGTATACAGAGTCATTGTACCAAAAGGAATTGGTGGACACAGAAGAATTTAATGAATGAATGAGCAAGAGCCTGTAGTGATGAAGGAAGAAGTTCAAGCTGCTTTGAAAGAATTGGCAAAAAATAAGGCCCCAGGAATTGATGGCATACCAATTGACATATTTCAACAAACATATACAGCCCTGGATTTGCTCACCAAGTTGTGTCAAGAAATCTGAAGGAAAACCACCTGGCCAATTGACTGGAAGACATCTCTATTTGTTCCCATTCCAAAGAAAGGTGATCCAACAGAGCGTGGAAATTTTCCAAGAGTATCATTGATATCACTTGCAAGCAAGATTCTGCTGAAGATTATCCAAAAATGACTGGAGCAACACATCAACAGAGAACTGCCTGAAATGCAAGCTAGATTTAGAAGAGGCCGTAGCACTAGGAATATTATAGCTAATGTCACATGGATCTTGGCTGAAAGCAGAGAGTACCCGAGGAATGTCTGTCTGTGTTTCATTGACTATGCAAAGGTATTTGACTGTGATGATCATGACAAACTGTGGGTGACTCTGAGAAGAATGGGAATTCCAGAATACTTGATCTTGTTAATGAGAAATCTATATTTGGACCTGGAGGCAGTTGTCAAAACAGAACAAGGAACATTGCATGGTTCAAAATTGGGAAAGGTGTGCATCAAGGATGTGTTCTACCTTCGTATCTTTTCAATCTATATGCAGAACAGATTATCCGGGAAGCTAGGTTCCATGAGGAGAAGGGTGGCATCAGGATTGGAGGTAGACTCATCAACAACCTGCACTATGCAGAGGACACAACCCTACTTGCTCAAACTGAGGAGGACCTGAAGCGCTTGCTGCAGAGGGTCAAGGAGTGCAGCCTTCAATATGGATTGAAGCTCAACGTCAAGAAAATAAAGGTTCTCATCACTGGGCCAGTTGGCAGCATCATGATAGATGGTGAAGAGATTGAGACTGTTTACAGCTTCAGTTTGCTTGGCTCCACAGTCAACACTCTTTGGCACCAGTAGCCAGGAAATTAGAGGACGTGTTGCCATGGGAAAGTCTGCTGTTAGGGACCTCTCTAAAGTACTGAAGAGCAACAGTGTCACTCTGAAGACTAAGGTGCACCTGCTACAGGCCATGGTCTTTGCAATTACTTGCTATGCATCAGAGAGTTGGACAATGACTAGGGATGATAGAAGGAGAATTGATGTCTTTGAGCTGTGGTGTTGGAGAATAATACTGAATATACCATGGACTGCTAGGAGAACAGACAAGTTCATCCTGGAGAGGGTGAAGCCAGGCTGCTCCTTGGAGGCAAGGATTCTGAAGCTTCATCTGACATACTTTGGACATGTTGCAAGGCAGGATCAGTCCTTGGAGTGGGACATCATGTTTGGGAGGGTGGAGGGACAGTGCAGAAGAGGAAGACCCTCAATGAAATGGATTGATTCAGTAACTGAGGTAATGGGGGGTAGGTAAGTTGGAGACAATAAGATTGACACAGGATAGAGTGGCGTTTAATGCTGTTGTACTTAGAGTCACTGTGAGTCACAGGTGACTTGATGGCACATAACAATAACAACGTTGCCTTTTGGAAGTTCTGTAGTTTTGGTCTATAATCCGTTTAGAGTTTAGCTTGGTTGAGAGGCAGGTCTGTGTGTAGCCTCTTCTGTTTCATTTGTCTGCCCTTTCTCCATTGAATTGCCTTTGCTCCTTTGTCCTCTAACTGAGTCCTTGTTCAGAATTGTGTTGACCATTCTAGGCTTAAAGATTCTTACCACTGGACCAATTGGTAGAATCAGGATGGATGGCGAAGAGATTGAGATTGTTTATAGCTTCAGTTTGCTCGGCTCCACGGTCAACACTCTTGGCACCAGCAGCCAGGAAATCAAAAAACATATTGCGATGGGAAAGTCTGCTGTTAGGGACCTCTCTAAAGTACTCAAGAGCAATGGTGTCTCTCTGGAGACTAAGGTGTGCCTGATATAGGCCATGGTCTTTGCAATCACTTGTTATGCATCAGAGAGTTGGACAATGACTAGGGAGGACAGAAGGAGAATTGATGCCTTTGAGCTGTGGTGCTGGAGAAGAGTATTGAATGTACCATGGACTGCCAGGAAAACAAACAGATTTGTCCTGGAGAGGGTTAAACCAGGCTACTCCTTGGAGGCAAGGATTCTGGGGCTTCGTCTGACATACTTTGAGCATGTTGCAAGGAGGGACAGGTCCTTGGAGAGGGACATCATGCTTGGGAGGGTGGAGGGACAGTGCAGAACGGGAAGACCCTCTATGAGATGGATTGATTCATGACTGGGGCAATCGGGATGGGTGTGTCAGAGGCAGTGTGATTGGCACAGGATAGAGCAGGGTTTAGGGCTGTTGTACATAGGGTCACTATGAGTCACAAACGACTCGACGGCACATAACAACAACAACAACATATAAACTCCAGAATCACTCTGTTGACATCTACTGGGGAAAAAAAAGACAAAACACACAAAACAAAAAAAAACAAACTCACAACCAAAAACTTGCTAAAATTTTCTTTTGGATTGCATTTAATGCATAGATCAAGTTGGGAATAATTAACATTTAATAAAATTAAGTCTTCCTGTCTGTGAAAACAGAATAGCTATTTAAATCTTCTTGATTGAATCAGGTCTATAATTTTCATCACACGTTTTTGTTGTTGTTATGTGCCATCAAGTCATTTGCCACTCATAGCAACCCTATGTACTTGAGCCAGTCTTACTGACTCTGACACACCTAACCCCCATTGCCCCAGTTACTGTGTCAGTCCATCTCATCCATAGTCTTTCTCTCTTGCATTGTCCCTCCACCCTTCCAAGCATGATGTCCTTCTTTAAGGACTGGTCCCTCCTGGCCATGTGCCCAAAATATATCACCTTCCAAATCCTAACCTTCAAGGGGAAAAACTCTGTTTCACCCTAAGACAGACTTCTTTGTTTTCTTCATCATATAGGTATTATATTTTGCTGGATTTATACCTAATTGATTTTCTTTTATTACTAAAATATTGATTCATGTTAAAATTCCAATTTTTCTGTGTTGTCATATAGGAAAGCAGTTTACTTTTGTATATTGTCCTTATATCCTGTTACCTTGCTGTAATAAAAAGCAAAACAAGTTTTAGATTCTTTCTTCCTTCCTAATGTGTTTCATTTATCTATATCTTCTTTAATAGCATTAATTAAGACATTCAGGCTATTGCTGAGTGAAGTGCTTAGAAGGGGACCTTGTTGTCTTGTTCCTAATCTCAGAAAGTATCCAATTTTTCACCATTAAGACATGCTCAGATGCAACTGGCCAGCCACAAAGAACACATCTTGTCCTGAAAAGGAGACAGTTAATCACATAGGAGATTGCCCATCTTTCTCTTGCGGGGCAGCTGGTGGATTTGAAGCATGTGCTTTAGGAATTACAGTGCAGCTTCTTTTCTTATCACTAGACCACCAGAGCTCCCTTTGATGGTCCTGGAAGACACAAAAAGAATCATAATAACATGTGATAGGTGTTTAATTGGGCTGAGGAGACTGACACAGAGTAATATACATTAAGTAGGAACAGAAACCTACTCCTTGGCTTTCTGTTGTTCCTGAAGTTGTTCCTAGAACGGTGCTGTCAAGTTGACTGTGACCCATAGCAACCCTATGGACAACGGATCTGAACCTTATCCTGTCCTGCATCAGCCTCATGATTTCTGTCATGCTCAACCCCGCTTTTGTAGTCATTGTGTCTGTTCATGTCATCAAGGGTCTTCTTTTCTTCCACTGACCCCTCTATGTTTCTCAGCATGATGTCTCTCTCCAAAGACTGGAAAATATACCCAAAGTATGTGAGGTGAAGTTTCACCATCCTTGCCTCAGATTTTCTTTGTTCTTTTGGCAGTCCGTGGGCTATTCAGTACTTTTCGCCAACACCATAATTCAAAGGCATCTACTGTTCCTTATTCACTGTGCAACTTCCTGATGCCTAGGAAGCATGGGAAATACCATGGCTTGGAATATGCACACCTTGGTCTTTAAAGCACCATCCTTGCCTTTAGAACTTTGGAGAGGTCCTTGACAATACATTTCCCCAGTATAACACATCTTTTGAATTGTTGACTGCTGTTTTCCATATTGTGACTCCAAGCAAGATTAAATAGTTGAAAACGTCATTCTTTTCTCCATCTATTATTATGATGTCTCCTACTGGTCCAATAATGAGGATTTTTGTTCCCTTAATATTGAGATGTAACTACAGCCATATTGAAGGCTGTAGTTTTTTCATCTTCTACAGTAAGTACCTCAAGTCTTCTTCGTTTCCAACAAGCAAGGTTGTGTCATCTGCATAACGCAGGTTAGTGAGTCTTCCTCCAATCCTCATGCCACATTCTTCTTCATATAGTCCAGCTTCTCTAATGCTCTGCTCAGCATACAGATTGTTAAGTATGGAAAAAGAATACAACCCTGACACACACCTATGCACTGTTCCCTTGTCTGTTCAGATAACTTCTTGGGCTACCTACAATTAAACAGCACACTCTAAACCTATGTTTGAATCCAGTGTTATCACCACATCCTTTAGAGTCTGTCTTCCTTTTTATTGAATCTGTGCTTTACCAAGCATGATGTCCTTCTAAAGAGATTGGTCCCTGTTAATAACTTCCAAAGTACATGGGATACAGTCTTGACATCCCATCCTGGTGTACTTCTGAGACAAGTTTCTTCATTCTTATGGTATTATATGATACCAGTTGCTAACCTAACCTAAAAAATGTAGACACTATGAACCTGCTCAGTGGCATTGTGAAGAAAGGCCTGGCAAACTGCTCTCATAAAGGTTCCACGTAAGCACTCTGGAGTTCAGCGCTCTATCACATGGGGCTCCATGACTCCAAGTTGGCGACAGTGGATCTTTTTGTATGGATGGGACATCAGGCAAGGAATTTAGTTACAAACATGTCATGTTCATATCTGCATTTTTAAAGGATCCTCATATTTTAAAAATGAGAATCATTTCATCACGTTTTTTTTTTCTGTATTCTCTATCTTACTTTTATGGATACCACTATATCCCAGTCACCCAAATTGGAAATAGAAACCACTTTCATTTTAGCTATTTCTAAAATTCACCTTCTGATTGATGCCCACTGGACTGCAAGGAGAACAAACAGGTTCATTCTAGAGAGAGTGAAGCCAGGCTCCTCCTTGGAGGCAAGGTTTCTCAAACTCCATCAGACATACTTTGGACATGTTGCAAGGTGGGGCCAGTCCTTGGACATCATGCTTGAAAGGGTGCAGGGATGGAGAAAGAGTAGGAGACCATTAATGAGATGGATTGATACAGTGGTGGGGTAATGAGGGTAGGTGTGTCAGAGACAGTAAATTTTGCATAGGATAGAGCAGGTTTCAAGGTTGTCATACATAGGGTCGCTATGAGTCACAGGCGACTCGACGACACATAATGACAACAGTTGATGCCCAAGCCCTATAGATTCTATTGAAAATTCCTAAATCAACCCAAAGCTCTCAATCTTACTGCTGTGTTCTTTATCTTACCTAGTTTTGTCTCTGTACCTGATCTTCAACTCTGGGCTCCATTCTTTAAGCTTTTCTCTAAGGATCCTCCCAGAATGCAAAACTAGGACTTTGCCACTGTTTAAACCTATTCTGGGGGCAGTGGTGGTTCAGTGGTCTTGGGTTTGATTGCTAGACAGTGTGCCTTAGGCACAGCCACCACTCATCTGTCAGTGGAAGACTCTGGTTGCTCTGATACTGAACATGGGAATCACATGGCAGTACACATGGGGTTGCCATAAGCCAAGGTGGCTCAGGGCACCTAAAAACAGCAAACCTCTCTGAAGTTCCCTTTAGCCCTCAGAACAAAGTCCAAATGTTTTCCTTTGGCATACAAAGTTTTCTGGCCTTTGGCCCGTTCTGAAACTCTTTAGCCCTATCTCTTCCTCTCCTCCCATGATAAGCTGTCTTCAGCTTTGAGGGGCTGGAAGTTTCCCAAATTTGCCAGGCTGTTCAGACTCTCTCCAGACTTCCCTCCCTATTTACCTGAAGGGAATCTGTTTTTATCCAAAAGCAAGTTAAGGGCCAGTTCTTCACTGAAGACCCTTTTTAACAACCACCTCCTCATAAGCTCCTCTCCTGCCTCCTTTCTCTCTCCATTATTCCTCATTTTAGAGTCCTGTGGGGTTACTGCTCACCAGAAAGGTGAAATATTTTAAATACTTATTTCTTTATGACCATTACATCCCAACTTTGTGGGGCTTTAGGGGGAAACACAGATACTTAGAAAAATATAGTAAGCAATATGCAAAGATATGTGTGAATTCTTATCCGGTGGGAGAAACAGAGGATAATCTGTAATGGAGAATTCAGAGGGAGTGTAAATCAAGGGTTTCATGGAAAATACCCAGAATAAAAAGAAAATATAGGAAGTTAAAAAAAAAGTGATTGTTACTATTTTGTTCAAATTTTTTTCCATTTTTATTGTTGTGGTTGTTAGGTGCCTTTAGTACAACTCTGACCCCTGACCTACCCTGTGCCATCCTCATAATTTCTGATACACTTGAGCCCATTGCTGCAGTCACTATGTCAGTTCATCTTGTGCATCGTCTTCTGTTTTGCTGACCCTCCACCTTTCCAAGAATGATGGCCTTTTCCAAAGAATAGCCTCCCTAACAGCATGCCCAAATATGGAAGATGAAGCTTGGTCATCTTTGCCTCCTGTTTGTCCTTTTAGAAGCCCATGGGACATTCAGGACTCATCTCCAACACCACAGCTTAAAGGCATCAGTTCTCCTTCTGCTATCCTTGTTCATTGTCTAGATCTCAGATGCATAGCAAGTGACTGAAAAGAACCTGACTTGGTGGCTCCTTGGAAGCAAGGATTCTGAGGCTCCGTCTAACATACTTTGGACATGTTGTGAGGAGAGACCGGTCCTTAGAGAGGGACATCATGCTTGGGTAGGTAGAGGGACGGCGCAGGAGAGGAAGGCCCTCTATGATTGATTCAGTGACTGGGATAATTGGGATGGGAGTGTCGGAGACAGTGCGATTGGCACAGGACAGAGCGGAGTTAAGGGCTGTTGTACATAGGGTCGCTATGAGTTGCAAGCGACTCGACGGCACATAACAACAACAAGAAGAAGTCACAAATACTGTATAAGACCATTATTGTAGAACATGTATGAGGATACAGGGTCTGGGGAGGGGGGAGCAGAGAGGTAAGTATAGGTAGGAGAGGAAGGGGTAGTTAATCATAGAGTCACACAACTTGATGGGTAGAGGGAGGGGTGGGTAAAGGAAATGGGAAAGATTCAGTATGGAAAACAATATATATGAACTTTTTAAGTAAATCAGTATTAAAATAAAAATTTTATTTTCTTTACAAAAAAAGCACTCTTCAAACTGACATCATTGCTCCTCAATAATTTGAAGAGGTCCCAGTTGTAGACTCTCTCAATGCAGTATGTTTCCTAAGCTCCTGACTGCTTGTACCGAGTGTATTTATTGTATATTCAAGTAAGATGAAATCATTTTTCAGTCTTTTATCCATTTGATGTTGCCTATTGTCCTGGTGCTAAAGATCTTTGTTCTCCTGATGTTGAGACATAATCCATATTGAAGTTTGTCACCCTTGATCTTCTGCAGCAAACATTTCAAGTTCTTGTCAGCTTCAGCAAGCAAGGTTATGTCATTTGCGTAATACAGGTTGTTGATTAGTCCTCCTCCAATCCTGATGCCACATTCTTGTTCATAGAATCCAGCTGTCCAAATGATTAGCTGAGCATACAGATTGAATAGGTATGTAGAAAAGCTACAACCCTGGCACACACCATTTTTTTTAAATGAAGAACCATGCCGTGTTCCCTTGCTCTGTTCAAACAACAGCTTCTTGGTCTAGGAACAGACTTCCTATGAGCATAATTAAGTGTTCTAGGATCCCTATTCTTCTCAATGCTAGCCATAATTTTGATACACAGGTTATTGTTATTATAACTATAAATACCTGAACTCCAAACCTACTAAATCAGTCTCTGGAACGTATAGTCTATATTTTAAAACTGTTTTAGATTAACATACTATTTCTTGATCAGGTGCTGATTGTGTGAAATCCTTATTGTATAAAATTGGTAGAAATATGCCCTTAGAATATGTACTTTTCTGTATGTAAATTATTTCACTGTATGCCAGGGATGCATCCTGTCTCCATACCTTTTCAAACTATATGCAGAAAAGATTATCCGGGAGGCTGGGCTCTATGAGGAGAAATGTGGGGTCAAGATTGGTGGACGATTTATTGATAATCTGCGTTATGCAGATGACACAACCCTGCTTGCTGAAACTGAGGAGGACCTGAGCACCTGCTGCAGAGTGTCAAGGACTGCAGCCTACAATATGGATTGAGGCTCAATGTCAAGAAGACAAAGATTTTCACCACTGGACCAATTGGCAGCATCAGGATGGATGGTGAAGAGATTGAGATTGTACACAGCTTTAGTTTGCTTGGCTCCATAGTCAACAGTCTTGGCACCAGCAGCCAGGAAATTAAAAGGCACATCGCCATGGGAAAGTCTGCTGTTAGGGACCTCTCCAAAGTGCTGAAGAGCAGTGGTGTCTCTCTGGAGACTAAGGTGCGTCTGATACAGGCCATGGTCTTTGCAATCACTTGTTATGCATCAGAGAGTTGGACAATGACCAAGGAGGATAGAAGGAGAATTGATGCCTTTGAGCTGTGGTGCTGGAGAAGAGTATTGAGAATACCATGGACTGCTAGGAAAACAAACAGATTTGTCCTGGAGAGGGTTAAACCGGGTGGCTCCTTGGAGGCAAGGATTCTGAGGCTCCGTCTAACTTACTTTGGACATGTTGTGAGGACAGACCGGTCCTTAGAGAGGGACATCATGCTTGGGAGGTTGGAGGGACGGCGCAGGAGAGGAAGGCCCTCTATGAGGTAGATTGATTCAGTGACTGGGATAATTGGGATGGGAGTGTCAGAGACAGTGCGACTGGCACAGGACAGAGCGGAGTTTAGGGCTGTTGTACATAGGGTCGCTATGAGTCGCAAGCGACTCGACCACACATAACAACAACAACAACAAAGTTAAAAGACTGCTAGGTTATTCTTAACCTGTAAATTATACCTGAAACTCACTGGCCTAATGTGTCCACTGGATTGTTAATCCCATGAAGACAGTGAAACCATCTATTTTTGTCTTATTTTAATGTCTACAACAGATCATTGTTGTTAGATGGTGTTGAGTCTGTTCCAACTCATAGGAATTGTACACACAGTGGAATGAAACCCTTCTCCATCCTGGGCCAACCTTCCAGTCACTGGGTGTGTGTGTGTGTGTGTGTGTGTGTCTACTGCTATAGTCACTCTGTTAGTCCATTCTATTGATGTCCTCCTCCTTTTTTTGACCCTGTGCTTCGTGAAGCATGATGTCTTTCTCTACTAAACCCAGAGCCCGCAGTAACCATCCACCGAGTTCCTGAGGCTGTAAATGTTTGTAGTAGCAGACAGCCCATCTTCTGAGGAGCAACAGGTGGACTTAAGTGGCTGACCTTGCAGTTAGTAGCCCAGCACATAATACACTACACCTCCAGGCCTCTGTTCTTCAGGAACTGGTGCTGTTCGGTTCTGCCGTGTCAGCTCTCAGCAGCCCTGTGAGCAGCCCTATCCTGTGCCATCCACACACTCTCCATCCCGCTCAAGCCCATTGTTGCCGTCACTGGTTATTCTACCTCACTGAGGACCTTTCTCTCTTTCACTGACCCTCTGCTTTTCCCAGAGCGTGGTCTTTTTCTAAGGATTAGCCCTTCCTGACAGTGCTCCCAAACAGTGTCACCATCCTCGCCTCCAAGGAGCAGTGTAATTGCACGTCCTGCCAGGCAGATGTGTTGATACTTTTGGCAGACCATGGCATATTTACTACTCTTCACCAATACCACAATCCAAAGGCTTTAATTATCCTTGGTCTTCCTTAGCTTATTGTCCAACTGTCACATATATGAAGCAATTGAAATAAAATTCAAACTCATTTTTGTCGAGTCAGAACCCACTCACACAGCTGACCCTCCAGTGGGTTTTCAGAGGCTGTGAATCCTGGGGGAGGGGACTGCCAGTTTCCTAATTGCCTGTTCAAAGTATATCAGATAGAGTCTCACCATCCACACTTTTAAGGAGCATGCTGACTGTATTTCCAAGACAGATTTGTTCATTCTTTGCCTCCACCATAGTACACACATAATAAACTATCATTAAATAAATCAGTCAACAGACAAAAGGAGACATGGGCTTGTGAATTTTGTCCTCCCTCATTCTCTCCTGAGTCTTTATACCGTGTTCCCGCCAAAGCACATGATAGTCATGACTCATAGTTACACCTCCCGCACACCCCCCTGAGTGAACCTGTGACAGGGCCTCTGGCTTCCTCCCCACCATGCACAGGGTGTAACTGACCCAGCGTGCCAGCCCAGCAAGGGGAGAAGAAAGCAGGTGGAGGACATGCTGTCCTCAGCACCAGCAACTTTTGTCCCGCCTGGGTCTGCGCCACCTGGCCCAGGGCTTCTCACTGTCCCTGGGAATGAGGCTGCACAGAATACATCTCTGGAGATACAGCAATGCCAAACTTTTATTTGCATCTCCAATGCACTTTTTAGCACATTTCATGAGTGGGATCCTGGTGAAATACTACATAAGTTATTCAGTTATAAATAATTACCAGAAGCATCCTAGGGCTACCATAATAAACCAAAGAAGATGCATAGGTTGCTTTAGTGCATGCAGTCCAGTGGGGGAGACAGGCCATCAATTAATGTCGAACTTTTTTTAGAGTACTAGCGTATGCTAAAGATCCCCGACTGCATGGTACTTAAACATACAGTTACATACATTTGGGGCCGCTAACTGAAAGGCTGGCCGTTGGAGAAAGATGAGCAGTGTCCCCTCATTTTGATTCCAGCCATAGAAACCCAATAGAGGGTCACAATAAGTCAGAATTGACTCAGGAGCCTTGGTTTTGGTTTGGTAGCATGTGCTGGTCAGTGGATTTTGCAAATGTTACTTTATAAAGTTATGTCAGTGGGTTACATCATTATAACAAGGGATGCCCTATCGTAAATCCTATTTAACGAATGAGAAGACTGACATCTAGGACACATGAGATTGAAGGGAAACCTGAAGTATCATTGGAGTTTAGAGAAGAGTTCCAGGTGAAGAGAATTTTGGGCAACAGGACAGTCATGTGTGGAACTAAAAGGTAGTAGCCAGTGTTGGGGCAGAACAGGGAGGTGTGGTTCAGTTCACTCAGGGTTTTCCATGTTTTCAAAAAGCATGATCAGAAGAGGGAGTTAAGAGATTCAGAGCTCAGTCATAGCTTGGCTTTACATAACCTAAATTGTAATCCGCATCTCAGTTTCCTCACTTGAAAAATGGCTGGACGAGAACTTTCAGGTGGTTCCTGCAATTCTAAAACTCTGGTTCTATGTAAGGTTCTGCCATCTCAAAGAACATCACACTGAGTGTTATCACAGAGGTTCCAGCTCATAACTATCTTCTGTTAGGTTTCAGAGGCTATAAATCTTAATAGATTTCTCTTCTTTCCCCAGCAGAGCACCTGGTGAGTTTGAACCCCCAGAGCAGCAGAGAAATGAAAACTCAGTCAAATCCTGAATGCCTTGAGACCCAGTTCCTAGGAAGAGAACAATAAATATGGCTGTGAACATGGATGAAGGACAAAAAATATGGCCATGATCATGATTTAGTCTCTTTCTATAAAAGAAAAACCTCACAGACGGGGCCAGACTGGAGCTGGGGTTAATTCTTAGCTGCCAGCCAGTGGTGTCTAGCTCAGGAAACCCTGTGTGTGCAGGGCAGGATTGCTCCACAGTGTTCTCAAGGCTGTGACATTTGAAAGCAGACCACCAGGCCTATCTCCTGAGCACTGTCCTTGAAGCTTGAACAGCTAATAAGAATCTAATTAGGGACCACTTCTGAGCACTTACCAGTTACAGGTGAGAAGGGCCTCCACAAGTTGAATTTCACAAAAATTGTGGGGAAGCTCCTCACCAATCACATGTAATCAGCATATGGGGAGGCCCAATCCCACTTTTATGCTTATTTCCCCGTTCACAAGGTTTGTTAACTTGAGCAATGGCATTCCCTGGTTTTGCTCCCCACCTGAGCTGGATTTTTAACCCAGCTCCAAATCTCATTCTCATAATCCACCAGACCATGCCACGTTTTCTTTTTAAAGCATAGGCAACTCTTTCAAAAGAACATAACATTGTGTCTTGAAGTCTTTTCTGGGTGAGGAAAGTGCTTTTTATAGCTCGGGTTGCATCTGTTTACTTGGTCCCTTCCAGCACTGGTTAATCCTGCCTACAGCTGTGTCCTTCACTGTCCTTAAACTGTACTTCTACGTTTCCTTCCTACAAAAGACAACTCCACAAGACCTTATGAGGGGTGTGTGCCAGCAAATTATTTTCACTCCTCTCCCCCTCACTCCTCTGCCTACCTTTCTATAAATAATTCTTTCTCTGAGCAATTTGATCACGTCACACACACATACACACACACACAAGAAGGGGGAGGCAGCTTGAGTGACCTTGCTAAGGTATCTAGTCCTGGAGGACAAGATTAGCTAACCTGAAACTTTTGTAAATACTCATTTTGTTTGCCTACTGCATTGCTGCGGACGCTGCACGCTCCTCGCTGCCTTATGCGGTCCCCTGCAGTGTTCTCCACACAAAGCCCAACCAGTCCATCTCTTTGCAAACCTAGAGAACTTCAGTCCCCATGTTGAAACTCAGCGGTGGCGGTGGCGGTGGCGGGCAGAACTGGGCATGCTCAGTAGCAGACCCAGGTCTTGGAGGCGAGGATCCGCGTTTGAAGTCGCGCGACCAGGAGATTAGGGGGAGAGCGGCAGCCGGCGGGGCTCTAGTTAGGGGTGCTCGGGGATCCCGGGCTTCGAGCCCGCCCGAAGCGGGCAAGCTGGAGGCGGGCGCCCGGGGACCGGCGGGCGAGAGGCTGGGCGTGGAGGAGGAGGAGGGGGAGCCGGTGGGAGAAGGGGAGGAGCGCGCAGCTCGCCATCCCCCGGCGGCAGCACTGCGGCTGCTGAGTCGGAAGCCGCAGGGAGGATCCGGGGAAATAAGGACGCCCGAGAATGACCTCCAGAGAGGCCGCCTGAGCCGGGGCGCGTGCGCTCCCCCGCCAGCCCCCAGCATGGACGACGGCGGCGGGCAGCCGGAGCGCTCGGCCCCGCACGCCCCCGGGGCCTCCACCGACGCTGCCACCGTGAACGGGCTGCTGCACAACGGCTTCCACTCGCCGCCCATCCAGCCGCCGCGCCTCTGCAGCAGGAGCCCCGCGGGCGGCGGCGACGCGGCTCCCCCGCGCCTCCCGCTCCTGCCGGAGCTTCAGCCTCAGCCGCCGCCCCCTCAGCACGACTCCCCGGCCAAGAAATGCCGGCTGCGGAGGAGGATGGACTCGGGGAGGAAGAACAGGCCTCGTAAGTCCGGCCGAACGGGGAGCGCGGGCGCGTTGCGGCCAGGGAGCGGCGGGGGGCGAGCTTTGCCGCGTGCTCTGGTGTCCGCGGTGCAAGGCTGTGGGGAGGGCGCCTCGGGCCCTGTCTTTCCTGGAGCCTCAAGATCGATGCTTCAACCTGACCTTGCTCCCTCCCATCTATAAAATGGACTGATTGGAGATGGAGGCTGAGCTTGTCCTAGATCAAGGCTTTATAGAAAGCTAAATGCACTATTATCCTTTATTTGTAGCTTGGAATGTCAGTGCCTGTGTGTGAACATACATGATAGGGTCTGCAAGTGTGGCTACAGCCGAGCCTCATACCCTGAGCTCCCCTTTCGGTGGTGGCCTTTCTGGGATTGGCGCTTAGGCGACCAGCATGCCCTTTGAATTGCAGAGGAGCGGCCAGCCCATCGGGTCTATTGGTCGGCACAAAGTCCGGAGGCGTGGAGTTTGACAACCCCGAATCACAGCCTATTAAACGCTGTTTCTTAACAGCCAATGAGAGGGTTTGTTAAGGGAGACACACCCACTGATACCATGTGGGCCGGAACTATGTGGACCAATGAGGATTCGAGGTGTATCTCTGTAGGAGGGGATGTAAAGTTGAGGGTTTGTAATTGTAATGTACAGCGTAGAAAAACTGAGATGGTTATTTCACAATCTAAAGTGTGTTTCTATGTTAGTTTATAAAGAGTACGTTTTCAGCAGAACTCTCTGGAATATGAAGTTTTAGGTAGAGTTTCAAACCGATTTTGTTTTATGTTTGTTTTTTAATCTTTACCGAACCTCATTCACCTGGGTCTCATTCAACCTCTTTCTGGGTCTCTTTAATGAAGCTTATAAAAGGAAAAAAGCAAAGTAAGTAGAATGCGTGTTATACGTGATTGCATTCAAACATGCACCTTTTGTACGTAGATTGTTCTGTTTGGTAGGAAAATTGTTAGGTAGAGTTTTGACCTGTCTGAAAGGTCCATCTTTTCATTTGTCTTATCTGCGTGGTGTTAAACGTTTTGAATACTTTGAAAGCACTTTAACATGGTTGCAGCGGGATCATGGTGGCTATAAAACTTGTGTTTTGTAGGTCTAAAATGTTTAGTTTGACTGCTAAGGTTTTTTTTGTGGAACTTCACGTCACACAACAGATCTGTGATTTAAGTGAGACATCTAGCATCTGATTTGATTTTATTTTACTTTTCTTTTTCCTGTTTGTCAAAAAATTAGTTTATGGACTCGATTACTTATTTTACACTAAGCTGTTTTACTTCTTTGAAACCACATTTTAGATACTTCTCTGGTGTGTATTAACAGCACAGTTGCTTACAGTATAAATAGCCTATATAAAATACAATAGATTATGTTAAATTTTTGTTTGGCATTTCTAGCTTGAATTGTCTGACTTCAATTCTAGGGATAATACCTCTTGAAATAATTTTTGAAGAATATTAAAATACACTAACAGAATCTTCAAGGCAGAGGAAAGTTAGTCTAACATCATGCTTACAAATTCATTGGTATTATTGTTTTAAAATACACTATCCCTTTCTCTTTTTCTACTTTGCTATAAATTAAAAGTGGCTTATATTTCTTAACAAAAGTGAATTTCTTAGGTACTTGACAAATTAAATATTTGTGTGGATTACTATTGGAAGGGGTTTTTTGTGTTTTTTTAATCAATAGTTCATTGCCATTGAGTCTAAACCAGCTCATAGTTGCAGAGAGGCTGTAGGACTCAAACTACCTGCCTTTAGGTTGGCAGAACAACTCATTACCACTAAACCACCAGCTGGATACATCAGAAGAGGGGAGCTCTAGTGGTGTTGTCTTTACGGAATTGCACTGCTAACCCACCTGTGGCTCCTCTGAAGCAAGATGGACAGTCTCCTTCCATGCAATTTACAGCCTTAGAATCCCAGGAGAGGCTCTGCTGTAAATCATCTCTACCTGGACACATTAAACGATTAAGTGACTAACATCAGAGGTAGATTTTAATTATCCTGCGATGAATTCCGATGTGAACAGACATTTCTAAGATAAATTTTATGTTCCCACCTCATCTATTATTTTTACTATCAAGATGTCTTAATTGGAATTTAATGTCTGTGTACCTTGCCTGTTAACATTTACCCATTTTAAATGAAAACTATTGTTTAGTCATATGTCATTTAGTTACTTGAAGAGGAATCTACTCACAGTTAAATATCTCCCTAATTCCCAATGACTGTTAGATTTCACATGAGCCGTTATTAAGGTGAGAGTCTTGATGCTTTCAATGTGAAATTTAAAAGTATATGGTGATGGAGACAAATGTCTACTTACCTGCTGGCTCATCAGTGAGAGAATGACCTTCAGTGAGATGGTTTGACACTGCTTGCGACAGTGAGCTCAAACACAGCAACAGTAACTAGTGTGGCATAAGACTGGGCAGTGTTGTTCTGTTGTATAGAGGGTCACTGTGAGTCAGAACCAACTTAGGGACACCTTATAGCACTAGCACCAGTTTACAACATCAGGCTCTGGCCTCTTTTAAAAACCAGAGGTGGATTGGGACAGTCAGTGACATCACTTCCATCAGACTTGCACCTGGAATATATACGTAGGCAGGTGTATTCGTTATTTGGTAATATTTTTGGAAGAGTGCAGTACACGTTAACATAGGTCATGTGTGAAAATTAATGGATGGAATGAAAGAAAACTCTTTTTCCACTGCTACACAATTTAAAAAAATTGAAATCTGACCATGCAGAACAGAGTTATTACAACACGTCAGGTTTATGTGACGATTAAGTGAGATAATATATGTAAAACATTTAAATCCATGCTGGACACATAGCAGTTATTTCAGGGAGTGCCAACTGTCATCACCACCACCAGGACCAGATTACCCATTGAGATTGAGATTGAGTAATATCACACAGGTCCAATGTCCATTCTCACTAATCTGCAATACACAGTTTCTACCTGCTACCATAGCAAAGGGGTGGTGAATTCCATGGGAAATTGTTTACCACAGATTAGCAATAAACGCAAATCAAGCCTGTGCAGATCTTGTTCAGTGTAAACCAGTGCCTACCATGTTTGCTGTTTAATCTGCACATGATCACCACCATTAACGCCTATTAATCCACAGGACAAGTAGTTAAAGTGGCAGACCCAACCATAGACTTGCATAACAGAAAACTATTTAGAGCCAGGAGAAATCACTTTTAAGTAGTTTTCTTTGATTAACTAACTACAAATAATCCTAGTGTCACAGTTATGTTTTTTCTTCTCACCCCTGATTACTTGTGAAAATACTGTGTAGTACAAAAATGTAGGAAAAATTGCTCACAGAACATTATTCCAAGACATCTATTATTTAAAGTGGGCCTTTTAAAATTAATTATGATGCATTTTAAAATGTCATTTTAAAAACATTTTTAATGGTGATGTAATATCCCAACCGTTCCTTCCAGTATGTGTATATATTTATTTATATATGTATGTAATTTAGCCTCTCAGAGCTTTACGCGGTAGTCAGTCTCTGGACCAAAAACAGTGGTGCAACAAATTTTTGCATAACTCTTTCTACCAAATTAGCTGTTATTTTGACTTGTGATGAAATTGGTGAATGTCTGCTTTTGGAAGGAATATGTATAATGTATGGAAGTAGCCTTGAAATTCTGTACATCTTAGGCATCAGGGGCCTTCAGTGAACCAAAGCATTAATAGAGGAGGAAAAAAATGAAAATTCTTATCCAACTCACCAAACATTACATTGCAGAAAGGCAGATTTTTGAGCTGTCTGAAAGGCTCATGGCTGGCTGCTACCCTCCTCCCAACGAGGTAGCAGCAGGCAGGAATCATGGCTGGGCAGGGCTAGCAGTCTTCTGGGAGAGAAAGTCTTACTTTTAAAATCATCCAGATATACAACCAGTGAAAAATGGGCAAAAATTCATTGTGTACATGACATACTCTTGTAAGAAATTAAAGAAACTCTAATCTACTAGTTTTAGTAGCAATGATTACAAAAGTACACGTTTAAGAAGGGTTAAGGAAGGAAAATTAGTGATTAGATAATCTCGGACATGCTGGAGCCCATTGTGACAGTCAAGGTGTCTGTGTTGTTAAGAACCTTCCTCTCTTTCTCTGACCCTCCACCTTACCTAGCATGGTGTCTTTTTCCAAGGACTGCCCCGCTATCCCAAACATGCTCAGAGTGTATGAGACACATAGTAGGTCAGGTGAAAGGAAAGGCTACATCTTTAAAAAAAAAAACAACCAGCAACAAACACACATGAATAGCAATCACTCTGCATAATAAATAATAAATTTAAGAGAGGATAACTAAATAAATTGGCATAGTTAGCTTTGACATTTGGCCTTTTCACTGACCCTGATTCAGACTAATTTGAAAACCCAGAGTAAACAGATAAATTAAGATAGGTGGAATTTTGTTTGTATATGCACAGAGCATATGTATGGTATGTTTGGCTTTACATAATCAGTTCTCAGAAGGGAAGTGCCCCAAATTGGAAAACAGAAGACTGAAATGGAAAGGGTGGACATACATAGTGTGACTGCTTTTGGGGTCAGGGTCAAATTCTCAAGTTTCTAGGTGGTTATTTTTCATTTCTGAAAAGACATAAATTGTTCTGTTGTTTATCTCACCACAACACCAAATCAAATGAGATTTGCTTTTCATGCCCTATCTCTGAGTTGTTAGTTAAAAATTATACTGTGCACATTTAAACTAAGGGTTGAGAATTGGTAGCCCAAGTGTTAAGCAGTGTGTATCAGGATTCTATTACACATATGAACATCACTGCCTCGTGTTCAACATTACTAAAAAGCCTTTTTTTTTCTTTTTTTTTTTTGCATGGTAACTAAAGAGAGAAATGTTATTCGTTCATAGTATTTGTAATAGTTAACAAATGAGTAAACTTAAATTGGTTTTGGAGCAAGAACAGGGTGACAAAGGAGTGCTGGTTTTCATGGCAAAGGCTGTTTTGTTTGCATATTGAGATAACCTGGTTTTCCACTGGGGATGGGGAACTTCTGTATTAATTGGAACAGTAGAGAGAATGCTTTAATTTTTTAGAGGCAGTTATATCTAAGGTCCTGGGCCTCTACCAAACTTTCACCAGAGCCCCTGTGTTAGGTAACCATTTAGTGAGTGCTTACTGTGTGCTAGGCACTGAGCCCAACACTTTACGTTTAAGTCCTCATACACTCCCCACACTCTCAGAGGCTGATGCTGGTTCCTATCCTCCTACAGATGAAGCAACTGAAGTCTTAGGACAGTAAAATTGTCTGAGTACACATTTTGACACTGTGGGCCAGGGAACGAGACCCCAGGCCCTAGTGTGTTCCCAGGACGTATATAAACTGCTCCTTTGCAGAGCAAGGTTCTTTTGGGAAGAGCTCTGGAGCCAGTAGAGCCACTGCAGATACTGTGCTGCTTACCAGCATTGTGGCATTAGGTACAGTGTTTAACACGTTGCCGCAAATGATGGCAAATGTGTTTCTAAGCACAATCATCAGTTTGAAAAGTGTGCGGCAAGGTGTCAACTCTCAGAGGCTCCAGTTGACGAATGTAGAAAATGATGCCCATCTTACCCTTTTGGTGAAGGACCACATGTGGAAAGTATATGTAAAGTTTATACTAGAGTGCCTGGAACCTGGCAGGTGAATAGGTAAAGATAATTTATATTAATACTAATACTGTTAATATTCTTTCTATTTTGTCACAGAGGCTTTCTGGCTTCAAGGGTCAGGATTCCTTGAACTCCTCTTGTTCTTCCAAGGATCCTTTTTTGGGACTAGGTGTTAAGAGTATCACCCAGCCTGATCTGACATCACCTTTTGAATGACAACTTTTCTAACTTCCTGTGACCTTTCTCGAAGCAGGACACAGTGTGTCCTAAGTCCTTAACCTCTTGGTCGCTTTCATAGATTGCCACATTGCAATTCCTAATACCAAGTCTAGTGTGCTCTGCCCAAGAGTGTTGAAAAGTCAGTGAAGAAGAAGAAGACAGTACAATTCATCTACTGCTAATCTAGTATCAGGCAAAATGTCTCTTTGTAAAAAAAGGAAGTATCGTCCTTTGATCTTAACTGATATGTTAGGTCTTGGGTGAAGCAGTTAGGCAAAAAAAGAAAAAGAAAAAAATGAGGATCAAAAACTTGAGCACTTTTCCGTTATAAAAGCCACATGGACTAAACGAATCTTCAGAATTCAAAACAGCTGTATTCATTTCATGGATTTTCTTTTTTTTAATCCATTCTCCAGAGATTATAAAGCAGTCTAAATAAACTTCATTCTGAGAGATTATGAGATACATGACTGTTTCTGTGTAGCTGGTACCTTCGGAACCAGCAGATGACCCTTTTGGTGTGCCTGGCCTTGACCCTGTTCTGAGTCTGTCACTAAGGACTTCAGAGGGGCTTAGGACAGTTCCTTTGCAGCTAGGTTAAGCACTTAGCTGGAAACTGAGAGGTCAGAAGTTCAAACCCACGAGCCACTCCAAGGAAGAACAGTGAAGTGGTGTGCTTCCATGAAGATGTATAGCCTTGAAAACTGTGGGTCAGTTCTATTCGGTCATATGGGCGCTGAGTGAGAACTGATTCCGTAACAATGAGTGTTGGTTATTTTGATTGCGTCTAAAATCTTCTTTGGATTCTAACCTTGCGAGAACTGAGACCCACATCCTGGTTTGGATAATATGAAAATTCACACTGGAAGATTTGAGGATGCCTTTTGGAAGATTTGGAAGCCTTTTGAGGATGTCATAAAGGGGGTTAAGTAACTATTGACCTAGACGACCTCAAATGCTACAAGTATTTATTCCTTTGGGCCAGGCTCTGTGCTAGACTCTACAGGTGGTATCTGTTTGCCTGGGGCGTCAAGTCAGAATGTAGCCAGAAACCAATTAACTGGTTTGATCTCATCCAGGTTTTATAGTTCCAGTATAGACCAATTACCACTAAGTATATCCTAACTGTGAGGAGCTCCATGTGTGTCAGAGAAGCATTTCCAGTGACTGGGTATTTGGAGGAAGAACACAGCCCTTCTTCTGAAGTGTCTCTGGGTAGACTTGAATCTCTGGTCTCTAATCTCTTGATGAGCAGTTCAGCACATTAACCACTTACATCATCCAGGGATGTCGTAGCAGCTTCAGAAGTTACTAAACTTTGAGTGAGTCGACAAGGCTTTTGATTATTCACACTTTCCCACCAACTTAATGTTTACTAGGAAGAGAAAAAAATTACAGGGATATTCTGTATTTTGAGATGAGGATAATATAAATTTAGAGAAAGGTAAGATCTCTCCAGGACTAAGATATCCTTACTGTGAGGAGGTAATAGCCCAGATGTAATTACTCTTTGGAGTGATCGCATAATATTTTAACATGTTTGAAGAGTGTTTAGAGGAATCATTAATAATTCTACCAGAACCACAGATATAAATAAAGTGGGTGGATCATCTTAAGCAAACACAGTAACATGTCTCAACTCTGTTTATTGTCCTCATGTTGATAGCTTGAAATTGGCCATTGTGAGTGTAATTTATACAATGGAAATTGGAAAACACTGTATCGGGGCCTTTATTTTCAAAGTCAGTTTTAAAAACAGCTACATACTGTTAACTTGAATACCGTTCACAGATGAAGCTCAGAGGAAAGTCCCAGAAGACATCAGTCAGTAACTGCACTAGAATTACTGAAGTATTTGAGTCAGATTTAAAAAAAAAAGCGGGGGGGGGGGGTTGTCTAATTCACTGCTGGCGAGTCTGAACCGATTCATAGCTGACCCTCCAGCGGGTTTCCAGAGGCTGTAAATTGCCCATCTTGCTCCTGTGGAGCAGCAGCTGGTAGACTTGAACTGCCTGTCTTTTGGTTGGCAGCGTAACTTCCTATCCACTAGGCCACCCTTCCGTAGGTAAGTAGTAGAATGTTAGAAATGATAAATTAGATGAGGGAGCTTTAGCCACAGGAAAGAAAGTACACATATTTGTTGGCAGCCTGTGTTAGTATAAGAATAGCATGTCTTCAGAAATGTGTTTTTGTGTCTCCCTTTTCATTCCTGTCACTAATACAGTTGAGTTCAGTCCTGGATTACCAAACAGACAACACCAGCAGAACATCAGAGCAGCCGTGGGAAAGGATAAGGCACGACACACTGCAGGTCCTTCAGCCATGCCCTATACGCACGAGTGTTAATCACAGGAAAGCCATGACTCTGGCTTCATTTGCATTTATTTCATAATTTAGTGTTGTTTTGTTTATAATGACTTGAGTTCTAAATGACTAGCTCATTGCTTCTAGATTGGAAAAAACACCATGAACTTTTCAACAATTTCAACCCTTGAAATAGGTCTCTATTTTGCCTCAGTTGACCTCACACCTTTTTAGTGTAATTTATCATTCATTCATCACTGCTGAAATAGCAGGGCCACCTGCCAAAAAAAAATATTCATTTCCTTAGTCAGGTTGCGGTTGGCCCCACACAAGAAAGAAATATAGTGTGTTTGTTTTCCTAAGCAGAAATAGTGAGATTAATAGTAGAATAACTCGTACCCTTTGGAGTTATTCATGGATAACTCAGTGGGTTCTTAGTCTCTTGTTAGGTGTTGCTAGGTCCATTTTTACTCATTGCAACCCCATATGACAGGGTAGAACTGTCCCAAAGAGTTGCTAGAATGTAATCAAATGGGAATAGGGTGCTGTTCTCCCACAGAGCCACTGGTGGGAACCTTAGAACCACCAGACTTGATTGTGCCACCAGGATCCTGTCTTCTTGTTGACCTGAATGAGGATCTGGAGAATGTGGGGATTTGAAAGTTTGGTTTGGTTTGTTTGTTTGCTTGCTTGCTTTTATTTAGGAAAATTTGATGCATTATACAAAATTAAAGAAGTTACTGTAATGAACTGTAAAGTAAGTATTTATCGTTTGTTGTTTTGTGCTGTTGCGTCAGAATCAACTTTCAGCTCACCCTCCAGTGGGTTTTCAGAGGCTACAGATCACACAGAGAAATTACCCATCCTTCTCCTTTAGAACATCTGGTGGATTTGAACCACCTGCCTTTGAGTTGGCAATACAAGTCATTACCAGTCAACCATTAGAGCTCCCTGCTTAGGGCTGTTGCTGTTATTTGTTGTTATGTGCCATCAAGTTTCCTGTGACTCATAATGTCCATATGTACAATAGCTCTGAACTCTGTCCTATCCTCTCTGTCTCTAAAACACCTATTACCCCACAAGCCACCTCATCTGGGTTCTTCCTCTCCTGTGCTTTCCCTCTACTCTTCCAAGTATGATGTTCTTCTCCAAGGTCTGGTCGCCCCTGGCCACATGCCCAATGCATGTGAGGTGGAGCTTCAAAAATCCTCTCCTTCAGGGAGCAACTTGGTTTCACCCTCTCCAAGACAGACCTCTTTTTTCTCTTGGTGGTCCATAGTATGCTGAATACTATTCTCCAACACCACAACTCAAAGGCATCAATTCTTCTTCTGTCATCCTTAGTCATTGTTCGGCTCTCTGATGTATAGCAAATGCCTGCAAAGACCATGGCCTGAATCAAGCCAGTCTCTAGACTTAGTCTCTAGACTGGCATTATTGCTCTTTAGCACTTTGGTGAGGTCCCAGACAGCAGATTTAACTAATGCAATTAGCCTTTTGATTTCCTGACTGCTGGTGTCAGGAGTGTTGATATGGAGCCAAGCATGTTGAAATTGTTACCAGCTTTTAAAGTATAGTAATCCTTAAAGATGAGATGGAGCAAAAATCTCAGGAGTCTCATTTCCTGATGAGACACAGCTCAAAATGAGAAAAAACAACTGCAAACATCCACTAATAATCAAAACGTGAACTGTCCTCAGTACCAACATAGGGAAACTGGAAGATGTAAAAAAAGGAAAAACTGGAAGCTTGAAAATAAATATCCTCAGCATTAATGAGCTGAATGAACTCATATTGACTATAGTGAATAGGACAGTCATATACCAGGAATAACAGAAGAGAAATTGTGTCACATTCAGTGTCAAAACGAACAAAGATCTACCTTGCATTATAACACTGTCAGTGATAAGATAGTATCTAAACAGTTTCAAAGACCTATTAATACAACTTATTACTCAGTTTTACCCACCAGTCACAAAAGCCAATTAGGAAGAAATTTATTTTACCAACTTCTGTCTAAAATTGACTGATGCAATGAAGATGCACCGATAATCATTACTAATTGGAATTTTAATGTTGGGAACGAAAAGGATTAGTATTTGGAAAATAGAGCCTTGGCAACCAAAACCATGCTGAGGATAGTGAAACAGTTTTGTATTAAAAATGGTCTATTGCAAATATCTCTTTTTTTTTTAACAACATAAATGGTGACTACCCATATGTACCTCACCAGATGGAATACACATGAATACATTATCTGTGGAAAGAGAGGGTAGAGAAGCTCAATATTAGAACAAGGCCAGAGACTGACTACAAAACAAATTATGAAGTGCTTGTGTGCAATTCAAGCTGAAGTTGGAGAAAATTAAAATAGGTTCACAAAAAGTCCAAGAAACTCATTTTACAGATAAAGAAACAGCCTCAGAGATGTTAAGGAATTTGCCCAAATGTTAGTTAGGTGCCTCTAGTGTGCTGAAATATGGTAGAAAACATTTGTGTGGGGTTTTTTTATTACAGCTTTTAAATATATAAAATTAAGAATTTGGAATGAAATACTTGGGGGAAAAAATATGCCCAGCATTTAGCTGCTAGACAACAAGTATCCATGGAATAAATAAATGAATATGTAAAAAGACCAAACTCAGACAATTTATATAGTTACCTGAGATGTCCCTATTTTAAAACCTAGTATAAAAATCTGCAGTTGTTAATGTCCCTAAATTATCTGGAAAATATCAAATGTTACTCCATATGCAGTCAAGGAAGCAGAAATATATTAATAGGACAATGTTCATAGATCTGATAAAAGTAAAGTCTTCTAGTTAAGCATTGTTGTTGTTGTTGTTGTT
>NW_006399757.1:33448066-33533299 GCF_000299155.1 Elephantulus edwardii | reverse complement strand
TAGGTTGCATTAACTTTTGTAAACTGCTTGATCTTCAGGAATGTTTTCTATCCACAGTAATACTAAGTAAATCACTGAACTAATTGCTATCAAGTCAGAACCGACTCATAACTGACCCTTTTAATATATATATATACTCATTTACTTAGAAAGTTCATATACATTCATTTCCTTTCATAACTGACCCTTTAGTGAGTTTTCATAGGCCAAAAATCACTCAGGAAGAGATTAGGCATCTTTCTCCTTCAGAGAAGCTGGTAGACTCAATGTATTTGCTTTTGGGTTGGCAACACAACTCCTTACTCACTAGGCCACCAGAGCTTCCTACTGAGTAGCTCTTATGGTTAATTAACTTGCACAACAGATCTGAACTCTGTCCTGTCCCGTGCCATCTTCCTCATCTCTTTTACGTCTGAGCCCATTGTTAGCAGTGACTCTGTCATTCTGTCTCATTGAGAGTCTTCCTTTCTGTTGCAGACTCTCCAGCTTTCCAAGCCTGATATCTTTTTCCAAGAAGAGTCCCTCCTAACAACATGCCCAAAGTCTATGACATGAAGCTTCACCATCCTTGCCTCCAAGGAGTACTGTGGTTGTACTTTCTCAGTATATTTATGTGTTCTTTTGGCAGTGCATGGGATACTCAGAACTCCTTTCCAACACCACAAAAAAAAAACACCTCTTAAGTCATTTATTCTTCTGTCATCTTTGGTCATTGTCCAGCTTTCAAATATACAACAAGTAATTGGAAACACTGTGGCTTGAATCAGGTCCAAGCACTGCCTTTTCTAATGAGGAAGGAGATAATTAAACTGACAACCCTGTGGAAGTTTAGCATTCATCTTGCATCTCTTCCTGATTGGGAAGGACAGGCAGCTTCTTGTGAGTGTTGGGGCACAGAGTCTTTAAACTGACATTGTTGTACTGTCACACTTTGGAGAGAGGTCCTTGAGAGACTATTTCCCCAATGCAACACATTCTCTTTTCTTGACTACTCATACCAACAGTATTGAGAGTGGATCCGAGTAAGGTGAAATCATTAATAGTTTCAGTCTTTTCTCCATCTTTGTTGTCTGTTGGCCCAGTGGTGAGGATTTCTGTTTTCTTGATGTTGTCATGTAATCCATATTGAAAGCTGTCAACTTTGATTTTCTGCAGCAAGTGTTTCAAGTCCTCAAACAAGATTGTTATCCTCTTTTAATGCAGGTTGTTGATTAGTCTTCCTCCTATCCTGATGCCACATTCTTATTCATAAAGTCCAGCTTCTCAAATGATATGCTTAGTAAACAGATTGAGTAGGTATGGAGAAAGGATAGCCCTAACACACAGCTTTCTTGATTTTAAACCATTCAATATTCCCTTACTCTTTTCGGAACACAGACTCTTGGTCTGTACTTTTACTTTCACATGAGCACAGTAAGTGTTCTGGGATTCTCATTCTTTTTAATATTGGCCATAATTTTTTATAATCCAGAGAGTCAAATACCTTGTTGTTTTTGTTGTTAAGTGCTGTTGAGTTGTAGACGACTCATAGCAACCCTATGAATGGAAGACCTGAACACTTGTATATCTTTCATCGTTTCTCCATGTTCATAGAGTTTCCAGAGGCAAGCTATTTCCGAAGTGGATGCCACTCCTGCTTCCAAATAATTTGCATCATAAATAAAGCACATATAGGCATTTTTCTGGTATTCTCTACTTTCTGCCAAGATCCACTGGGCTCTTCTAAATACATCTAATCCAGGCCTTGGTCTTTTCAATTACTTGCTGGGCATTAGAGACTGGACAATGAATAAGGATGACAGAAAAAAAATTGATGCCTTTGAATTGCAGCGCAGGAGAACTGCCAAGAAAACAAGTCAGTCTGTCTTGGAGATGGTGACATCAAGCTTCTCTTTGAAGGCTAGGATTTTCAAGCTTCATTTCACATATTTTGGGCACATGGCCAGGAGAGACCCCTCCTTGGAGAAAGACATCATGCTCGGAAGGGTGGACAGACTCCGCACAGGAGAGGAAGACCCTAAATGAGACGGATTGATACGGAACTGGGGCAATGGGAGTTGATGTGTTGGAATTAGTGAGACTGATTCAGGACCAGGCAGGCTTCAGAGCTGCTGAACATAGGGTCACTGGGGGGTCACAGGCGACTCGATGCCACACAACAACAATAAATTCAGCTTGAATTTCTGGCAGTTCTATGTCAATGTCCTGTTCTAGCTGTTTGGGTTTTGGTTTTTTGTTTGGTTGGTTGGTTGATTTTGTTGTTTTGTTGTGTTGGGTTTTTTTTTTTAAGTAACTTTAAGCAGTATTTTGTTTGCATGTTATAGTAATGATAATTTCCACATTCTATTGGATCGCCTGTTTTGGGATTTGAAAATTGTACTTGAATTACAAGATCATGAATGTAAAGATTGCGTGAATCGCTAATTTCACAAACTTAAGCAACACCAACACCTCTCCTACACCCTCAGGTTCAGCCATGAATCAGCTGCTTTAGAGTCCCAGACCTGGGTCCAGTCCATACCTTACATACCTTCATGATATGTGCTAGCTTGCCTGTCACCACTTGCCCACCTAAATGGCTTCAGAGAAAAGAATGGAATTCTGTTAATACCATTCCTGATCTCTTAATTTGTATCACAAAACAAAAACTAGGGTAGATACTAGTCACTTCTAGTTCCAAGATTTTGGAAATCTTCCCAGAATGCCTTTTTGGCACAAGATTGTTTCTGAGAATAAAGCTTCAAATCTCATGCAATGGAGGAATGGTTTGTATCTCCAAAGTGTTTCATCTGTACACATGAAATTGTACAAGCCAGTACTACACTACGGTGGCAATGAGGAGGTTTTTTCATCAGCAACAGAATCAGCATTTATTTTAAGGTCTGGATGCAATTCAGTTGCATTTTCTCCAGATTTGTTTGTTCCTTTGGTAGTCTATGATTATGTTGAAAACTCTTCACCAGCAACATAACTCAAAGGGATCATTTATTTGGCCTTCCATATTATGTGTCAAACTTTCACATGCATGTAAACCACATGGGTCTGTGCACCTTAATCTTTACACTGATATCCTTGCTGCTTGATTATGGATCCAAGTAAAATGAAATCATTGACCACATCAATTTTTCCTCCTTATGATGTTGCCAAATGGTTCAGTGATGAGTTTTATTTTCTTAAGACTGAGGTGTAATCCATACTGAAGGCTATGGTCTTTAATCTTGTGCAGTAAGTGCTTCAAATTTCCAGATTCCACAGGCAGGACTTTGTCATCTACGTGATGTATATTGTTGATGAGTCTTCCTCCAATCCTAGTGCTGCATTCTTCTTTATATACCAGCTTCTGGAGATAACTTGCTCAGTATATTTACTAAACAGGGAGAAAGGTTACAACCTCAACACACACCTTTCCTGATTTTTAACCATGAGATAGCCCCTCGTTCTGTCTGAACGGCTGCTTTTTTTGGTCTATGTTCTGTTTTCACATGAACACAATTAAATGTTCTGTCGTTCCCATTCTTCCCAATGTTATCTATCATTTATTATAATTTATCCAGTCAAATAACTTTTGCATATCTTTCTTGTAGTCTCTCCTTTCAGCCAAGACCCATCTGACATCAGCACTTATATCGCTTATTCCATGGCCTCTTATGAATCCAACTTGAGTTTTTGAGAGTTCCCTGTCTATATGCTTTTTTAAGTAGCCTTCAGCAATATTTTACTTGTATATTAATCATGTCATTCACTAATTTCCATACTCTGTTGGGTCACCTTTTTTTGTAATGGGAACAATATAGATCATCCAGTTTGTCAGCCAGAATCCCAATTATTGGGCATGCTTAGGACGGTATCTGTTTGCTAAAACACCTCAGCTGGTATTCTGTCAGTTGCCATTGCCTTTAATGCAGCTTGAACTTCTTCCATCAATACCTTCGACAAAAAAATTATGAAATTTAAAAAAGGTACTAATTACAATGACTGTTACTTCCCTAGCAACTGTTATTAGGTGTCATCGAGTGGTCTCTTTATTCCTGAGCACCCGTGTACAACAGAATGAAGCCCTGATTTACCCGGTGCCCACTTTCCAATCTCTCCTGTGCTTACTGAAGCCCATCCTGGTGGTCACTGTGCCAGACCATCTCACTGATGATCTTCCCCTTTTTCACTCGCCCTCTCCTATACTAAACATGATGTGTTTTCTGTGCATTGGTCTCTCTTGATAACGCGCCCAAAAATACATGAGGCAAAGTTTTGCTGTCCTTGCTTTTAATGAGCCCTCTGGCTGCACATTTTCTAAGACAGGTTTGCTTATTCTTTGGCATTTGGTGGTACATTCAATATTCTTTGTCATTACAACAGTTCAAAAACGTCTTTTCTTTAATCTTTCTCCTTTAATTCCAACTTCCATATGCATAAGAAGCAATTGAAAATACCATGGTTTGGGGCATAAACACCTTAGTCTTTAAAGTGACATTCTTGCTCTGTAGCATTTTATAAAGGTCCCTGGCAACAGATTTGTCTAGTGCAATAATAATACGTTGTTTGATTTCGTGACTGCTGCTTCCATGGGTAGATTGTGGATCTCTGGCGTTTAGCCATCAATAACCCAGAAGGCAAGTAAGAACTTGGAAGTAGACACGAATGAGCACCCAAAATCAGCATTGGAAAGCAACCGATGCAACCTCACACTTAAGACTTCCTGTGCTCTCCTTCAGTGTTTCTTTTCCTCTTACCAAAGTCCCAGTTTTAACAAACTTGCTCTTCTGGTTCTTCTGCATTTATTCATAACAAGCAGAGTACACACACTGTAGTATCACTTGACAGCAGCGAGAGGTAGATAGCATCAACTCAAGCAGCAAAACATAGAAAGCTGTAGTAAGACAACAGAGTATTTAAACCACAGGAATCTAGGAGCTATAGGCTTACATAGTTCTTGGGGACAATAGTGGGCACAGTAATTCTCATATGGTGACCTTGGGTCATGAGGAAAGAACAGAAATTATTTTTTTCCAACTGTTTTTTTACAGAACTCGGATACAAATGCGAACAAATTCTTTCAATTTCCCTCACCCCCTGACCCATCAAATTGTACAACACAATGATTAATCCCCCTTCCCCCTGCACATCCACATCGCTCTGCTTCCAGCCTCTCCCACCCCTCCTGGATCCTTATACTCATTCTACGATAATGGTTTTATATAATATTTATCCTTGTGGAACTGAACTAGTTCACTCAGTATAATGCTCTCCAAAGACTCCTAAGTTAAGTAATAATTTACAAAGTTCTTGTTCCTGCGTGCTGCATAGTATTCCATTGTGTGAATGTACCATAATTTGCAACCACTCTGGAAGGCTGTTTGGTGAATATGGAGAGAGGAATGATACATTTTATACTAAGATTTACTTTATGAACAAGCTCTAGTGAGCTAGTGGTAAGAAGTTGTACTACTAACCCAAAGGCATGCAGTGTGAATCCACCAGCTGCTGTGCAGGAGAAAGATGGGCAGCCTCCTCCTATGCAACTTAACAAAATCCACTGAAGGGTCAGCTGGGAGTTATGAGCAGCACACAATGAGGAGTTTGAATAGCAATATTGAGATACAATTCATATTGAAATCCTCTCATTTGAAGTGTGCTGTTTGATACTTTTTTGTATAACCAGAGAAATGTGCAACTTTCACCACAATTAATTGTAGAACATATTTACCATCCATCCTCTCTTCACAGAAGCTCTTTAGCAGACATTCTTTTTTCTTCCAAACTATCAAACCTAGGCAGCCACTTTCTGTCTCTGCAACTCAAACTCGCTGCTTTCGAGTGGATTCCATCTCATAGCAACCCTCCATCTGGTTTTCAGGGCTGTAAATCTTAACAAGAAGAGAATGCCACCTTTTCTCGCTGAGCCACTGGTGGTCTTAAATCGCCAGAGACACAGCATTTTTATTTTCAGTACAACGTGCTACAGAAGACACCACTGGAGCTCCGTGATCTGTTTCTGTAGATTTGTTTGCCTCTTCTGGACATTTTGTGTATATCTCTCTTAAACAATCTCTTAGCATAATTTCAAGAGTAATCTATTTTATTACATTCTTCTAGGTCATGTAGCCCTGGTGTGTCCACCAGCTATACAGAGGTAACTTATGGCCCCTGTGAAGCAGAACTGTGTGACACTGACATGTCAAATGCGATAATGGTTACCCATGGTGGACAGTGTTTGGTGGTGCTCCCTGGTGAAAACAAGCTTGGAAGCAGGAGTGGCATCCACTTCCATAAATAGCTTGCCTCTGGAAACCCTATGAACCTGGAGAAAGGATGAAAGTCAAGCAAGTGTGGAGGACTTTTGTTCATATAGTCACTGAGTAGCCTACAACTCAACGGCACTTAGCAACAACAGCAATCTATTTTATAACATATATCAGAATTTCATTCTTTTATGGCTTCAAAGAGCTCACTATATGTTTATAGCACATTCTTTACACATTCATCTGTTGATGGTCACTTTCTGTGCTCCTCTTTTGTCACTGTTGTGGACAGTGTTGCTAGGAACATTTGTGTACAGATATCTGAGTCCACATTCTCAAGTCTTTGGGGCTATATGCCTAAAATTGCTGGCTTATATGGTTTAGTGTTTTGAGAAACTTCCAGGGTCTTTTCAGAAGTGAGTTCACCATTTTACATTACCACCAGCAAAGGTGCGAGAGCTACCTTGTGTCCACATTAAACCAGAGCTTGGGATTATCTATTTGGTGGTAACCTGGATTCTAGTGAGAATGAAATGACATTTCCTTGTGATCTGGGTGGCCCTAGTCCGCGGGGAGTTGTCCTCCTAACTCAAAAGGTTCCAATCCACCAATGCCTCTTACGGTTCCAATCCACCAATGATTCCACAACAGAAAGTTGCCCATGCAATCTGTGGCCTCAAAGACTCCATGAAGGGTCAGCTAGGAGCCCTAGAGGCACATTGTTAAGGACAAAACTTATTCTGGGCAACATTGTCATTAAGGACACCAAGGATTTGGTGATTAGAACCTGGGCTTTGACCTGATTGATTCTGGTTTGACGCCCTGCTGAGACTTTGCCTTTCAGAATCTATATTTTAACAAGACCCCATGTGATTCTTACATATGCAGAAAATCATCTGGAGATCTGTAAGGAACAAAATAAGTGCTTAATAAAATGGAACTACTTAGAGGCAAGGATTGTAAAAGTTCATCTCACGTACTTTGGTCTTGCTGTCAAGAGGGGCCAGTCCTTTGAAAAATCCCATTATGCTGGAAAAGGAGGATCAAATTCACTGAGGTAGCCTGACCCAGTGACTGGACCAATGGTCTTGAGTGCATCAGAGGTCATGAGGATGGTGCAGGGGGTAGGGCAAACTTCAGGTATGTTCGTTGGTTGTAGTAGTTTGGCACCTAACAACAGTTAATTGGTGAACAAAGAATTGGTGCATTGATATAAGCACACAGTTGGTCTGCAGCTGTTGGAGGCCCTTTGGAATCTTGTACTCAGAATGCCATGTGAGCAGCTGGAGAGTCTTTCCTCAGTTCCCACCCAGCTTGATTTTAAAAATTTGCTAGACTTTCACAGACAGGACTAAAGTTAAAAAAAAGTGCACAGCCTGTTTTCTGGTAGAGCTATTGTTCTTGCTGGTGGAGCCGCCTGGTTCCTTGCAGCTTCTTTAATTAACCACTTTGTGATGTTAAATTGTCAGTAGCATCCCTGGAGTAAGTAAGTGAGCCCTAGTGGCTTGTCAAGACTGAAAGCTAAACCTCTTGATGGCTTAAACTGGGATTTGTTTAAGCAGGTAATGAGATTACCATGTTGAGCCTCAGCACTGGGCATTAGGTTGGGCCAGAAGCATTCTGGGTGGATGCCGTGATCGGGATTATTGACGTGACCACGTTGAAGACAATGCATTCAGATGAATTGTAGTCAAGCCCATTTTTATAGTCAAAACTTTTTGGCACTGCCTTTCTCATAAAGAAGGAGATAAAATTAAAGTTGAAGGCCATGTGCAAAGTCAGTACTCCTCTTCCCTCTCTTCCAGAGAGGGTAAAACAGGCAGCTTCTTGTAAGGATAGAGGGGTCATAGCTTTCTGTAATTGAATTTTGCCCGTCTTCTCCCCAATAGCTCAAGAACATTACTGCAGAGCAGGAAACAAATCGCAGTCTCTTCCCATTTCCCCTCCTTTATACTCTGAAGTACAGAGTCTGACTCAGGAGGTAATGAAGGGTAGGTGAGCTTGGTGACTCGAGTCACACTCCTTCCACTTCGATTTCTCTTGTGAGCGTGGAGTGGAGAGGCTCCAGTGACTGTCGGAAAGGAACGTCACTTTATGAGCTCTTCCCGGTCTTTAAGGAGACACTGACAAGAGCACACTTCTTACCTCACCGATCTGACATTGCTGGGTGCCCTCCTCTCCAGCTCCATCTTGCCCCTACTTCCACCTGGCCCAGGTCCAAGCTAAAAATATACATACTGATGTCATCGGAATGGCACCTCACTGTGAGATTTGCATTGCCCCTGAAGAGTTTGTTTCTCTTCCTTCCCCCTAAAATCAGCCAAAGAAAAGCTATATACTTTAATGTTGGTGTATCATTTTGTTGTTATGATTCACTGTGCCAGGGTCAGCCACATGGGTTGCAGTCCAAAGAAAGTCAGCTTGCATGGCCTAAATACACGAGTGCTGTTGCCAGCTGCTTTATGGAGGAATGCTTGCTTACCTTAACAATGGCAATCATGAAAGCAGAGCCCATTTATGACATTTAATTATGTGTAGGACATCTTAACCCATAACCATGGAGTTAGTCATGGATGGTTAACACATGGAACTTCAAAAGCCAAGTTTAAAATTTGAACATCATCAGTGGTATTCATCTTATAACTTGCCTGTAAATGATTTCATTAGCATGCTATTAGATGTGTGCAGGCTCCTTCTGGGCATGGGAACAGTCTGCCTAGCCATTACAGGGCAATGCCTTCAGCTGCCAGCCTCCTACCCCAGCCCTTACAGTAACAGACAAAGGCAGCCCATTCAGACTTCAATTTCTCAGCTGGTTTTTAGGACTTTTAATTTGTGGTCCAGCTACTTACTTAAAGTGTTTCTCTTCATACCACCATAGTAGTTCTGAATTGACCAATGAGAATTTCAGGCATTCCATTCTAGTCCTATAGAACCAGAATCTCTAGGTAAGCTCTCAGCCTGGAAGTCTGTGGGATTTTTTTGTTTGTTTGTTTTTTTAGTGACATAATTTATCTTTCTTGCTTAAACTGTAGAGCCTTCTTGCTTTGCATAAAGAAGAACTGAGGCATGAACAAGATAGTTAGGAAACCAACCTAGGAAACTTTTGGGAAGGAGACGGTGTCTTCATTTGATGGATTTATAACCGTGAGACTATGGACAATCTCTTAATTAAACAAGGTGGAACAACAAAACAATGAGGCCAGAGGAAGGAGGAATCCCTAAGAGTGATGTTGTCCGAGCTCAAGCAGAGGCACAGTGCACCTATTCACAGTTTCTAACCTGGAAGTCATTGCTGGAGGAAGAGCCTTCAGACCCCCACCATCAGCCTCCTTATGTGGGCCACAGCGTCCTTTAAGACAGCTCCTAGCTTTGGAAAGGAATACTGTTAGCCAGTGACCAACATCCACCATGACACCACCTTCTGGCCCTCCAGCAGGGTGACGGCATGCTCTCTCCCAAAGACAGCTTGCACCACAGAGCTGGGGTGGCGAATGAAGACTGGGTGGTGTAGAGCGGCACCCAAGGCCTGGACAAACTCTGCTTTTGGGGGGAGGCACGAGCCACTCCATTCAGGACTCCTGTATGTATCCAGCTTCAAGGGCATGTTCCAGGATTCCCACCTGGTCGCTTATATGAATCCAGGGGAAGAATTGGTGGCCGGAGACTATGGGGCCTGCTAGACCAAGATGGAAGGGTAGCAGCATCTGGCCAATGCACTACCTCCACGACGCAGCACAACTCCAGAGCACACCACCACCTGGCGGGTAGAATCTCCAGGAAGCTTGCCTGCAGCTTCCCTTTTGGCTATGAGGTTGGAGAAGTTAGAATCTCCTCTGGGTCTGTCTTCATCATATTCTGCAGTCAGGATGGTCAGGTAAAAAACTTCACCTGTGACTAAGATCCAGGTCTTTGGGGACTGTGGGCCTTGGAGATGGTGCGTGCTAGCATTTGAGTAAGTCTTCAGGTGGCTGCATTTCACCTTCAGAGAAGATTGAGGATTTTCTGCCCAGCCAGGTTGACAGCAGCATCACAATGGTACGACCCTGAGCTAGCAAGCTTCTCCCACAGGATGTGATCCTGTCTGGCCCAGGTTTTCAGGAGACCAAAATCACTTTGTGGCCCTGGGCTTTCAGCACCTGGACAATGTCTGTTTCAATGAATCCCGTACCGCCACCTCTTTGCCCATGTGACTCAGGAAGCATTCCTCTGGTAGGAAGGCAGGGAAGAAAAGGATCTGAAGTCTGCATTTTTAACACCCATGGTAGTTAATTGGTTAGATAAAAATGTAGTTGCATATGTGCCCCAAATCCAAGCCAATTATGTTTGTTTCTAGTTTATAGTGACTCTTTCAGATGAATTTATCTTTTTATAGAAGTAGATGGCCTCATCTTTCTCCTTCAGAGTAGCTGGTGGATTTGAACTCCCAACCTTAAGGTTAACAGCCAGGTGTTTTAAACCCTGTGCCACTGGGGCTCTTTGCAGATGTGCAATGTTTTAAACAATACATATAATTAAACCTTCATCCTTAAAATTTAGTCACACTAAATATTAAAATTAAAGTTGCTTTAAGAAGATGTTCAGGTGGCCTATTCTATAATAACTGTACTGCCAGACAAAAGGCAAGTGTTTCAAATCCACCAGTTGCTCCTGAGTGAATGGGGCCCAACTAAAAAAGCAAGGGGCATGTGGGGATGGCCTTATCTAATATTTACCAGCTTGACAAAGAGGAATTGTTCCTTTAAATTATATCAACAATACAAAACCAATTCCCATGAGGTCAGATATGTCCTACGCCTCTTTTACTCTTCCCAGCACCAATCTTGCTGCTTTACAGGGTGCAGAATCCAATGTGATAGCTCACAGACCACACAGAACCATATTGGGGAAGTAAAAAATTCAGGTTAGTTAGCAGAATACAGTCAAAACAGCTTCCAAAATGTGCTGGAAGGTGCTTCAGCCTTGAACTTTGCAACTTTAGGCCAGAGTTTCAAAGCTCTCATTCCTGCCAAGTACCCCTTTTCCTCTGCTGTGCCCTTCCCTCAAATTTTCCAATGGATTTGGGCAAAAGACTCTTAGCTCTGGTTCAGTGATGTAGCGGTCTCTTTCTGGTCTCTGGCTCTCTGCTGTGATTGCTGTGACTGCTGCTCCTGTAGGCCCTAGTCTGGCTGGCGCAAGAACCTCTGGCCCCAAAAAGACTTTCTGCGTTCTCTTGCTGCTTTGCTGGTGGTGAAGTTTCTCTCATCTACTGAGTGAAGAAAAAGACAGACAGTCTCCTTCCCTGTGATTTACAGCCTCTGGAAATGCTACTGGAGGGTCAGCTCTAAGTTAATTCTGACTTGATAGCAATAAATATTTTTTTGCGTTAAGGAAATAAAGTTGTAACCATAGATATTCACACACTTTGGTGTGGAGAACCTCAGTTCTAAGCTGGCTTTTGAGTATGGAGCTAAATAAAAAGTCTTCACATGAAATGTGGCAGCAGAACCAAACTATTATTTTTTGAGTCCTGGATAGTCTTGCTTTCATAGTCCACTTCCACCATAAAAGCATTAAAAATTACACTTTATGACTGTATTTAGTACAAAGATGACTGTAGTAATGTGTATTAAGACATTTGCTTTGGCCTAAACGGTCATACTTATTTCCTCCTAATGTTAAAAGAAATTATCTTCATGGATGCCTAAGCATATTAGGAGTGCTAGACACTGTGCAAAGCCATAATGGTAAGATCCTGATTTTCATTGTCTAGAATCAATACCTTTGAGTTGGGGGCTAGAGAAGAGTCTTGAACATACCATGGACTGCCAGGAAAACAAGTAATTCTGTCTTGGAGAGGGTAAAAACAAGTTTCTCCTTTTGAAGCTCTGTCTCACATACTTTGGGCATGTGGCCAGGAGGGGACTGGTCCTTGGAGAAGGACATCTTGCTCAGAAGGGTGGAGGGACAGCGCAGGAGAGGAAGAACCTGGATGAGATGGATTGATACAGTAACTGGGTCAGTGGGGGATAGATGTGTCAGAATCAGTGAGACTTGCTCAGGACAGGGTATGCTTCAGAGCTTATTCACAGGGTGCTAAGAGTCTTGATGGCACAAAGTAATAACAATGGCAATATGTCTGATGTGATAATGCTTCTTTCTGTGTTAGATATTCCAGAACCTGACTGTTCTCTTTTTTGTCACACATTCAGAATATGATCAGCCCTTTTGTTCTCACTCTCTTCCATGTGAGAGAGGAAACTCATTAGAACTAGGGTTGTGACAATAGGGAACGTGGCCTTCTTCACGGTGATCCATTCCTACAAACATACCCGTGCCTCTTTATGTACTTTCAAATGCTAAGGGTAACATAAGGTTTTTACCCTGACAGTAAGTAGTGTATCTGGACGAGTGAATTAACGTCAGGTTTCTTCCCACCCAATTTCTATGTTGTAATGTTAAGATGTATTGTAAAAATTAATATGTTATGATGATGATATGTTGTATTTAAAGGAGGCATGCAAGGCTACTAGTTGTAATTGGAAATACTAAAATGGGAAGATTTGCTCTGGATAAATGTGAAAGCAGTAGAACTAGAGGGCATGGGCTTAACCTGAGGGAAGATAAGCTCATCCAGTACTCTGAGGAGATTTGCATTTGAATGGATTCATAGATTCACCTGGGACTTTTGATTCAAGACATTTACATTTGGAGGCATCCAGCAATGAAGAAACTGGCTGAATTTGGGTCCATGTCATCAGCACTGTTGACCTAGTATGCACAGACGTATGGATATGCCCAAAAGGGTTGCTGGCTTGAGGACGAGGAGTCATGAGGACTCGCATCTTGTTGACTTGGCCCGTTGCGGGGCTAAAACTGAATGAAGAAACCAGTCGGTCTGGAACATAGGAGAAGTATGGACTCCTGAGTTGGCAGCTGATGCCCACCTGGACCTCGCGACTGATGATTGGAGTTGAGTTAACCAGAACCCAAGCAGAGGAAGAGAAGATGTTTCATGCTTTGAGCTAGTGTTGATTGCTGCAGCCTTATGACATGTTCCTGACTGAACTTTACTAATGGATGCAGATGCTAAATATTCTAACTGGAGCAGAAAATTCTTCACAGAAAAAGGACCATGCTTGTTTCTTCAGAATTTCAGAATACTAGTTTGATAGGAATAGGAAAAATAAAAAATTGGATATCTCAAATGGAGGAGATTAAGGCACTAGACATTAAGTTGCTGTCTTGAATGCTTTCATGAATACAGTTCTTAGGATTATAAGGGAAAATTTGATTCTTCAAGTATGAAGGTGATGGCTAGAAAAGCCAGGGGGGAATCTCTGGATGTTTAAGGCTTCTCATTCAAACTGGATGTCTTTCCTAGCCAATGATTGTCTATTTTGTGCTGAAGTATTTATTATATTAAAGAGAGGATTAGGATGAGATATAAGCTACACTGTATATATATACATATATATATACACTTATATAAGCTCATGGGACCTCAGTGCTAGTTCTCTTTTGAGGACGCCTGCTTTTTACCTGATAGTTTACAACACTCCATTCTCTGCAAAACCAGCATGCGTGCCTACAGTCATGTCAATCACTCCCCTGACAGATATCTCTGACCTTCCAGCAAACCACCAAGGGATCTAGAAGAGCTAGGAAACTGAACAAAGGAGGGGCTGCTGATATCAGAAGTCATGGAATTATACAGCAGATCAAGCACTTGTGGGACAACATTGACTCAACACTTCTTATAACTGATCTGCTACTAATCTTAGCAGAACGAACTATGAATACATCCATTGTCTTACATTGCTTCTGACTCATAGAGACCTGGAAGAGCAGAGTAGAACTGCCTTGTAGGATTTCCAAGGCTGTAAATCTTTAAGGAACCAGACTTTCTCTTATGGAGTATCTAGAGATTTGAACTATTCACTTGTTGGTTATCATCCAGATGTGTTAACCATTGCACGACCAGGGCTCCTTTTGCACTGCAACTCAAAAAAGCAGGCTCACGGCTGTTTAATCTTTAGTTGATTCAGACTCGTAGCAACTCTATAAGGCAGAGCAGAACTAGGAAATTTCCACTTACATAAATCTTTATATCAGAGCAGAGGGCTTCATCTTTCTCCCTCTGAGGTGATGTGTTTGAACTGCTGACCTTTTGGCTAGCAGCTCAGCACTTTACCCACTACACCAGAAAGGCTCCTGTTAACAGTGTTGTTGTGTACCTTAGAATTGACTCATCGCTGACCCTCAGGCGGGTTTTCTGAGGCAAATAATGGCACGGGAGGACATTGTCCATCCTTCTCCCACAGAGCAGCTGATGGCCTCCAACCTCGTGCCTTCGGGATTGCAGCGCAGCTTGTTGCCTCTAGGCCACCAGCATTCCCCTTTTTACAATAATCCAAACCACACCGTCATTGAGTTAACACTGACTCTTAGCAGCTCACATTTAGATTTCCAAGGATATAACCCTTATGGGAAGAGACTTACCATCTTTCCCGAGGAACAGTGGTAGATTCAAACTGCCAACCTTTTGATTAGTAACCTGACACATCACATACTACACCATCCGATTACCATCTTCACAGTAAAACTGAAATTGATTCCAACTCCTGGCGACCCTCCATTGGTTTGCCCAGGCTGTAAGTCTTTGAGAGAAGAGACTGCTTGTCTTTCTAAAGTAGGATTAAATAAAAACTATATTGAAGCTCTACATCAAGAAAACAAAGATTTTCACCACTGAGGCAATTGGCAGCGTCGGTATGGATGGTGAAGAGATTGAGATAGTTAACAGTTTTAGTTTACTTGGTTCCACAGTCAACACTCTTGGTAACAGCAGCCAGGAAATCAGGAGATGAATTGCACTGGGAAAGTCAGCTGTGAGGGACCTCTCAAGAGTACTGAAGAGCAATGACGTCAGGCTGGAGACTAAGTTACGCCTGATCCAGGCTTTAGTCTTTGCAGTTACGTGCTATGCATCGGAGAGTTGGACAGTGAATAGGGATGATAGAGAATTGATGCATTTGAGCTATAGTGCTGGAGAAGTGTTGAATATACCATGGACTGCTAGGAGAACAAACAGGTTTGTCTTGGAGAGGGTGAAGCCAGAATGCTCCTTGGAGTCAAGAATTCTGAAGCTTTGTCTGACATACTTTGGGCATATTGCAAGGAGGGCCTGGTCCTTGGAAAGGGACATCATGTTTGGGAGAGTGGAGGGGCGACGAAGGAGAGGAAGACCCTCGATGAGATGGATCGATTCTGTGAGTGGAGTGATAAGAATGAGTGTGTTTAAGATGGCAAGGTTGGCACAGGATAGAGTGGCACTTAGGGCTCTTATACATAGGGTCGCTATGAGTCGCAGGCGACTTGATGACACATAACAACAACAACAATATACACCTATTCTGATTTATCTGCAAATTTGATTTATAGATATGTAGGAATAAATCTCAGTGGTAACCCGAGACTCTCTGTATAGTTCCAAATAGATAGCCCTGTGGAAAGACTGCACCAGTTTATAATCCCACCCATAGTGTGAGAGCCTATGTGATTGTGTCCTATATATTACCATATGACTAAAACGCAAACTAAATAAATCTGGTATTAATTTGAAGCAAAGCATGGCTCAGATTTCTTTGACTATTTAATGGTTAGCAGACTGCTCTGTGTGTAATAATTACAAGTTACTTTGCAATGTAACAGAAACCCCTTTATTAAATTTTTACATGTATCACTTTCTTAGAAGCTGTGATCTGTAAATAGTTCCAGGGTTTCACCAGTTAGGTTTTATGCTGCTAAAATTACGATTTTAGAAGTTTGTTGAGAGAGAGAGTGTGTTTAGATGTGCACACATGTGTATTTGTTGTTGTTGCTGCTGCTACTATGTGTTATCAAGTTGCTTTCAATTCATAGTGACCCTATTTATGACAGCCCTGAAACCTGCTCTGTCCTGTGCCAACTTTACTGTCTCTGACACACCTACTCTCATTACCCCAGTCACTGTATCAATCCATCTCATCTCTCTTTCTCTGTCCCTCCACCCTTCCAAGCATGATGTCCCTCTCCAAGGACTGTTTTCTCCTTGCAACATGCCCAAAGTATGTCAGATGAAGCCTCAGAATCCCTGCCTCCAAGAAGCAACCTGGCTTTACCTCTCTAAGATGAACCTGTTTGTTCTCCTGGCAGTCCATGGTATATTCACTCTCTCCAGCACCAAAGCTCAAAGACATCAATTCTCTTTCTATCATCCCTAATCATTGTCCAGTTCTCTGACTCATAACAAGTAGTTTTGAAGACAGTGGCTTGAACCAGGCTCTTCTTAAGTCTCCAGACTGGTATCGATGCTCTTCAGAACTCTGGAGAGATCCCTGACACCAACTTTCCCAATGCAATTAGTCTCTTGATTTCCTGGCTGCTGGTACAGAGTGTTGATTGTGGAGCCAAGAAAACTAAAGCTGTTAAATCTCAATCTCTTCACCATCTATCATGATGCTGCCAATCAGCCCAGTGGTGAAAATCTTTGTTTTCTTAATGTTGAACTTCAATCCATATTGAAGGTTACAGTCTTTGATCTTCTGCAGCAAGTGCTTCAGGTCCTCCTCAGTTTTAGCAAGCCAGGTTGTGTCATATGCATAATGCAGGTTGTTGATGACTCTTCCTCCATTACTGATGCTACATTCCTCCTCATACAGCCCAGCCTCCTGGATGATCAGTTTTGCATATGGATTGAAAAGGTATGGAGACGGAATACATCTCTGCCATACACCCTTCCCCATTTTCAATCATGGAATGTCTCCTTACTCTCTTCTGACAACTGCCTCCTAGTCCAAGTACAGTTTTTCACATAAGCACAATCAAATGTTCTGGGATTCCCATTCTCAAAGTCAGCCACAGTTGTGATCCACACAGTCAAATGCCTTTGCAGTCAATGAAACACAGACATTCCTCTGGCACTCTGTCTCTTCTTTCAGCCAAGATCCTTCTAACAATAGCTTAATAGCCCTAGTACTACAGCCTCTTCTAAACCCAGTTTAGGCAGTTCTTTGTTGATGTACTGTTCCAGTTGTTTTTGGATAATTTTCAGCAGAATCTTGTTTGCATGTGCTAATAATGATTTGTTGTTGTTACTGATTGCCTTTGAGGCAAGCACAACTCATAGAAACCCTATGAACAAAAGGCCTGAAGCCTCTACAACTACTGACATTTGTCAAAGTTTTTAGGGTTTCTGGAGGCTCCTGCTTCCAAACCTGTCATTGTTATGTGCCATTGAATTACCTGTGATATATGGAGACCCTATGTACAGCAGCTCTAAACCCTTCCCTTTCCTCAGCCAGCCTCACTAATTCTGACACATCAGCCCCCATCGCCCCACTTACTGTATCGCTCCATCTCATCCGGGGTCTCCCTCTCCTGTGCTGGCCGTCCACACTTCCTAGCATGATGTCCTTCCTAGCATGATGACCAATCTTTCCTGGCCACGTGCTCAAATTAAGTGAGATGGAGCTTCAAAATCCTAGCCTCCAAGGAGAAATTTGTTTTCACCCTCTCCAAGACTGACCTATTTGTTTTCTTGGCAGTCCATGGTATGTTCAAGACTCTTCTCCAGCACTACAACTCAAAGGTATCTATTCTTTTTCTGTCATCCTTAGTCATTGTCCTGCTGTCTGCAGCATAAAAAGTAATTGAGAAGACCATAGCCTGGATTAGGTGCACCTTTATATCTAGACTGACATCGTTGCTCTTCAGCACTCTGGAGAGGTCAGACAGCAGATTTTCCCAATGAAACTTGTCTTTTGATTTCCTGGCTGCTGGTGTTAAGAAGAGTGTTGATTGTGGATCTGAGCAAGCTGTAATTGCTAACAACCTCAATTTCTTCTCCATCTAATTTAGTGCTGCCAATTGGCCCAGTGGTGAGAATCTTAATGATATAGGAACATGAAATATGAGAACTCCACAGAACCTCATTTATCAATACTGCCTCTGTCTTATTAATTAGAGGCCTCTGGTGCCATAGTCTGTAGGACGTTGCAGTGCTGGCCTCAAGGTGGTGCCTCTGTGGTTCAAATCTTATCAGTAGCTCCAAGAGAGAAAGGTGAGCAGTCTCCCTAGGCAAGCTACTGAAAAACTCCAGGAGGATCAGCTATGATTCAGATCTGACTCATTGGCAATGAGTTTGAGGTCTTACAAATTAGTAAATGCTTTAAGTAAGAAATTTACCCATAATGTATCAGTTGGGGTTTTGGTGTTTTGTTTTGTTTTGTTTTGTTTTGTTGGGTTTTTTTTGGGGGGGGTTGTTGTTGCAAGGAATAAAAAACTAAACATAGGCTAGCCTTGGAAAAGGGGGAATTTGTTGACTTGTGAAAGTGAAAGGACCGAATTAGACTTCAAGCAAGGCTTAAAATGAAGGCTGGAAACATTGTTTCCTAAGACCTGACCTCTCTCCATCTCCTGTCTTCCTTATTATCTGTGTTCTCCCATGCTACATTTTGGCAAGATGGCTGCCAGCAACCCCACCCTTCCATCATCCCAGGCCCAGATTCCGTGGGTAACAGTGTGCCTTCCTTGCCACAGCCCCATCCATCTCTGAATCGGTCACTACAGCCAGAGAGTGTGCAGCCCTTCAATTGGCCAGGTCTAGATGTGTTACCTTCTCCACTCAAAGCATATGAAGTGAGAGTAGAAGGAATTGTTTCCAGGGGAAAATTATTTTTCTATCCAAAGCCTCAAAAAGCTCACACTCAATAGTCTTTGACTCAGAATCAACTCATAGCAGATAGTACAGTGTGTTTTTGGTTTTATTGTGTTTGCTTTTGGTGTACTGTTGAATTGGATCCAACTGGCACTGGAGGAAGTTGTCCCTCCTTCTCCAGCAGAGCATCTGGTGGATTCAAACCACACGCCTTTGGGATTGCACACAGCTTCTTGCCGCTAGGCCACCACAGCTCCCTTCCATTGTGTTTTTGGAGGCTGTAAATTGCGGAGGAAGAGATTGGTCATTTTTCTTCCACAAAGTTGCTGATGGATCTGAACTTTCAGAGACGCTCCAGAGGAAGGGAAAACAATTCTGGGCAAAGAACTAAGGATTATCACTACATTCGTGACTTGATCAAAATTAGAAAACCTGGGATCTCTTGCCCAGGCTTATGTTGTTATTACCACGGCACTGCTCCTACGTACAAAAGAGATCTTTATGTGTGTAATAGTAGGTGTTGGCCTGTAAATGTGGTATGTAGTTTCCTAGTTTAGTGACAGTAGTAGAGCTAAAATAATGACATCATGTAACTCTTCTGTCTCTGGACCCACATCTACCTGCGTTCTCTGTGTTCTTGGCTGCAGACAGAAGAGACCACAGTAAGCTACATTTAAGGGCCTCACTCATCCTTCCCTCCTCCCATACACTTATACACTTGTGTATATACAAAGGGTTTATGAACCTTTTACCCAATGAGAGAAAAAAATGCAGCAAATCACTACTTGGTGAAACCTTGAGAGTTACTACCATGACACCATCTAGTAAGTAGCTTGGTCAGATTCATGCGCAAAGGAGCCAAGGACACTCAGATGCACAACTGACATTCAGGAGGGAGAAAAAATCCTCCTTAGAGAAACCCTCCCCTCACCAGGTACATATTTTGAAACTCTTTTGACTGGTTGCTGGCAAACTCGGGTCCTACATTTCATTTCATTTTCTGTGAGTTTCTCACATCATATTCTCTCTTGCCTCTTTGAAATAGTTTCTTAAGCTGATAGTGAACTTCTTCTGAATGGTTTTTTCATTTTTGCCTTTGTTCTTCATGCTATTTGGAGTTGAATGTACCTTTGAATTATGTTGCAGGAAGTACAAGTGCTCCTCTGAGACTGTTCAAGTATTAAAATGGTCTTTAAGAAACAGACTACATTTTAAAGTCCTTGAACAGTGATAAATTTTTAACTATTTTCACCATAGTCTGTTTTGAATACAGATTTATTTCAAGGGTATTGCCAGATTGACAGTCTTCATTTGTTTTCAGAGAAATTTTTAGGTGGAAACAAATAGAACCTCTCCTTCCTCCCCCCAGCACTCAACTGCCACATTTGCAGAGTGTAACTAAAAGTTTAACAGTTCAAACCCATGCAGGGACACCAAAAGGCACATCTGTGAAAGCCACATGGCATTCAGTACTGCATCGCATCACCTCCGCAGCTACTGTTGTACCACGTGTTTGTCTGCTGTAGTGGCAATCCCTGTTTCTGACTATGCTGAAGAAAGAAATGACGGCGGGAGGAAATTGTTAGCATAGTGATGGAAACTTCTTACATACATCCAAACACTTTGTGGCATTGGGCTTCTGGCCTTGAAGGCGAAGGACTATGGGCCTAAGGAACAGTGATTGGCATAACAGTACTTAGAAAGATAATGTACATCCTACTTTGGTGAGGAATCTGAGGTCTTAAAAGCTCACAGCCAACTGAGGTACAGGCTATTGGTCTCTTCCTACTTAAAACCAAGAAGAATGAGGGAAAACTAGAGATTTGAGGAAATATTTTGTCTACAGGACTAAGGGACCATGCCAGCCATAGGTCTCTGGCCTAAGCCTGAAAGACCTAGAGGAGGCCAAGCTTCCACTTCTGTTAAGTCTGGCTAGGAAAACAGCAGAAGGTCCCTCTTAGAATGGGAGAAAATATAGAACAAAACTCAAATTCATCAAAGAGGTCACACTTATTAGACTAATAAGAGAGTACAGGAACCCATGAGACTATTGCCCTAAGACATGCTTTTTACTGAGACCTACAGCCATTCCCGAAGATCACCTTTTACCCAAATAATAAAATAAACTAACACCCACAATGACTATCCTCCTCAGAACAATCAAACAAGACCAAACAGGCAACATTTGCCTAAAAGTAAAGAGCAGATACATCATTATTGGAAGAGTTTTTGAAGAGGAAACCGCAGTGCACACTGTTTCTGATTTTCAACCATGCCGCATTTCCCCTGCTCCATTCGGACAACATCTTCTTGATCTGGTAGGTATTGATTTCTCATGAGCACAAGGAAGTATTCTAGGGTTACGATTCTTCTCCATGTTAGCTGTAATTTGTTATGATCCACCTAGTCAGATGCCTTTGCATAATCAATAAAACACAAGTGGACATTCTTCCTGCTATTCTCGACTTTCAGTCATGATCCGTCTGACATCAGCAATGATATCCCTGGTGCTACGGCCTTTTCTAAACCCAGCTTGAACTTCTGACAGTTTTCTATCAGCATAGTTTTCTAAGCCAATTTTGGATGATCTTCAATATTTTGCTTGCATGTAATATTAATGATACTGTTCAATAATTTCCACATTTTGTTAGATCACCTTTCTAGGGAACGGGGACAAATATTAATTTCTTCCAGTCAATCAGCCAGTCAGCTGTCTTCCAGATTTTTTGGCATAAACTAGTGAGCACATTCAGGGCTGCATCTATTCGTTGAAACATGACTGTAACCTTCAGTACGGATTACATCTTAACATCAAGAAAATAAAAAGGACCACAGGACCAATAGTGAACATTATGATAGATGGAGAAATTACTAAAGCTGTCAATAATTTCATCTTATTTGGATCAACAATCAACACCCTTGGTACCAGCAGTCTGGAAATCAGAAGGTGTATTGCCTTGGCTAAGTCTGCTGTCAGGAACCCACCAAAATGCCAAAGAGCAATGATACCAATTTGAAGACTCACGTGTGCCTGATTCAAGCCGTGGTCTTCTCAGTTACCTGCTGTGCATCAGAGAGCTGGACAGTGAATAAGGTTGACAGAAGGAGAATTGTTGCCCTTGAGTTGTGTTGGAGAAGAGTACTGAATATCCTGTGGGCTGCCAAAAGAGCAAACAGCTGTGTCTTGGGAAGAACGCAACCAGAGTGCTCCTTAGTGGCAAAGATGACAAAGTTTTGTCTTTCATACTTTGGACAGGTAGCTAGGCAAGGCTGTTCCTTGAGAAGGGACATCAAACTTGGGAAGATGGAGGGTCAGCAAAGGTGAGGAAGACCCCCAATGAAATGGATTGACACAGTGACTTCAGCAATGAGCTCTAGCATGTGAGAGATGATAAGGATGGCACAGGATAGGTCAGGGTTCAGGTCACTTGTTCTTAGGGTTACTATGAGTCATACCCAGCTGGACAGCAGCTAACAGCAGAGAGGAAAAGGCAGGGAGGGACAAGGAAACTAGGGCGATGGAAAGAGGAAAGGCAGGGTGGCAATGGGGAGAGGGCCGACATGTTGGGGGAGCAACCAACATCATGTAGCAGTTTTCATATACACTACTGAATGGGAAATTACTTTTGCTGCGTTAACTTCCATCTATAACACAATAAAATGTAGAGGAACAATTGCCAAAAAATTTATGGAGGGAGGGTATATTAGTCAGTTCAGGCAAAGTTATCTGCAATAATGGATAACCCTCAACTCTCAGTGGCTCAGAACAGCACAAGTATATTTCTTATCTACACGATAAGCCATTGACTGCTGAGCAAGGTCTCCATTCTGACTCATCTTTACTCTGGGGCCCAGTAGATAGAAATCACAATTGGATTTCCCACCCCCCTTTCTTGTATTTTTTACTGGTTTCCATACAGTCATTCATATGCATTGTGTTTTATGCATATACTTTGCATTTTGTAGTCTTTCATTGTCATTCTATTTCATGTATGAACATTGTGCTTTATACAGTCATTCATAGGCATTTATTTAAATGTATTCTAGATAACTCATTACTGTATAATTCGTTACTATTGATCCAGCCTATCATTGCCTCATCTTACCAAGTCGCCATTGAATCTTTCTTATTCCTTTATACCCCACCCACGCACTAACCTCTGTTGTCCAAGTGATTTCCCCCCTATTTTTCCTTTCTCCTTCCCTCTGCCCCCTTCTCCTTTTGAACATTTATACATATCTTGCTCAGGTTCCTTCTGTTTTTACAAGAATAATCTTATAAAGTGTTTGTCCTTATGTGACTGAGTTATTTCATCCAGCATAATGCTCTTCAGATTCTCATGTTGTATAGTGTTTGTGAAATCATTGTTTCTTAGTGCTGCATAGTATTCAGTTGTGTGAATGTACCATAATTTCTCATTCCATTCATTTGTTGACAGCAATCATAATCTTGACTATTATGTGCCAAGGTAGCAGAGAAGAGTTCTGGCAAGATGGTGTTAACATGAGCATAAGTGCATTTGCCTGGAACATTCATCATCGCTTTTCTTACCCCAAAGCCCCATCCAGTCACAGGAGCTAGGACATTGCCCAGTAGTCTCTAAATTATAGACAGTGATACAAGGTCATTTCTCTGTCCACTCTGATGCATTTCTTCTCCATCTATTTTTTAATTAAAGAAGACAAGCGATCTGGAGTTCATTCACCCCTCTTCCGCTCACATTGTATGTTGTTATTGTTAGGTACCTTGGAACTGAGTATGACTTATGGAAACCCAATGAATAACAGACCTGAACCCTGTCCTATTCTGTGCCATCTTCATCATTTCTAACACACTTGAGCCCGTTGCCACAATCACTGTGTCAAACCATCTTATTGAGGCTCTTCTCTGACCTTTCCAAGCATGATGTCCCTTCAAGGAATAGCGTGACCAAGCAACATGCCCAAAGTATGAGAGACAAGCTTGGCCATCCTTGTCTCTAAAGAGTGTGTAAGGACTGTTGATCTACATCCAAAAAAATCAGCCGTTGAAAACCCTGTTGAGCACAGTTCTACTCAGACACGCACGGACCACACAGCTCATTTCTTGGTTTAGGAACTGACAAGTTTTCTTTAGAAGATTGGAAGCTTAAGAGTTCTTTCAGATCTTGAACTCTTTTGGGGTTTTTGTTCATGGTTTCTTTGGCAATCCAACTCTCTTAAAAGCAAAGTAGTTTCCTTACCTGTTTTAGTCTCGTTAATGCCCATGTGTCAATAGCCAAGCCCTCTATTCTTTGCTAGACATACTTCTATTTGCCTGTGTATCTTTGCCTCTGTGCTTTCTTTGTTGACTTCATTTCTGATACTTTGAACCTGTCAGACTTTGGTGGGGGAGTCACACCTTTAGTCTCTTTTCTCTATGAGCCATTTCTAATTTAAAGAATTAACTGACAGACCACACTTTAAATGTATTTTTGTTTAGAGATGTGTGTATGTGTGTGAGAGAGATCTTTTTCTTTTTTTATTTGATATTTTAATGAAAGAACTTGGGTTTCCAGTTGTTCATTGTTGTGCATTTTCCTCCCTGCCCCCCCCCCCATATCGCTTTTTTCTTTGGGGAAAAAGTTCTTTGATTGTTATATTCTGGACTCTTGTCATGCCAACAATACCTAATCATATATTCCTTTTATACAGTTCTCCCCCTCGTCTGTTTCAGTTCTGTGTACATTATTTATTCTTAGTTTCCCCTCAGCCTTCATGTCAGTCCTGCTTTATAACAGTGGCATTATGCCATATTTGTCTTTTTTGTGACTGAGATATTTTATTTGACATAAAGTCCTCCAGGGTAACTCATTTTGTATAATAATTCATGAGTTCCTTGTTTTTCAGTGCAGCATAGTATTCCATTGTGTGAATATACCACAGTTTGTCTGTCCATTCATATGTTGATGAGCACTTGGGTTTCCAATTATAGTTTCCAACTATTGTGAACAAAGCAGCAGTAAACATGGGTGTGCATATATCTGCTTGGGTGACATTTATGGTTTCTTTAAGGTATATTCCCAGTAGTGGAATTGCTGGGTCAAATGGTATTTGTAGTTCCAACTTTTTGAGAAGGCACCATACAGCCTTCCATAGTGGTTGCACCATTTTACACTCCAACTGTGAATAAGGGTTCAGTTTCTCCACAACCTTGCCAGCATTTGTTGTTTGCTGTTCTGTTAAATGTTGCTATTCTTACTGGGTTGAGATGATATCTCATAGTTATTTTAGAGACATTTTAAACTTCCAAAGTGTTAACAGTGGGTGCCATAACCCTTCTTTTGGACTTTGCCATATGTTGTAATTATGTGCCATCAAGTCACATAGCGACCCTATGTAAAACAGCTCTGAAGCCTTCTCTACCCTGAGCCAGTCTGTCTCTGACACACCTACCCCCCATTACCCCAGTAACTGTGTCAATCCATCTCATCCAGAGTCTTCTCTTGCACTGTCCATGAGTGCTAATTGAGTTGTCTCACTGAGGTTTTCTCAGGTGTATTATTTACAGCTGTACTTCCCTTAGGGAAGAGAAGCAGCTGCTGTTTCCATTCCTGCAAGTTCACTACCTTATGGACTATAGTCTTTTTCTTTGTAGACCAGTCAGTTCTATTGGGAGCTCTTCTCTCTTTGATGGTACTTGTTAAAGGTAGCCTACATTGGCTTTCCATCTTCTCCTGTGGACCTACTAATTATTCATTTTTATTATCTTCATTCCAAATTACACATGATTTTTTGAAAAACCATCTAGTCTGTTAGAATTCATGATGACCGTGTATGTTACAGACAGGGTTGGACTCTGTAGGGGTTTTTTTACTGTAATCTTTATGGAAGATCCCCAGGGCTTTCCTTCTGTGGTCCCTCCAGGTGGGTTCAAGCAACCAACCTTCCAGGAGGGTAGTTAAAGCACTACATTTCCTAGGAGTTTTTACTCATAATCCCTTCACCAAATGCCTCACTCGTCTCCAGACTTCATATCCGTGTGGCCTGCTGCCTGGCCTGTAAGCTCCAGGCTTCTGTTGGTAAAGCCCCATTTCATTGTTGGTTATCTTTCCGAATAGATCATAGTCCATTGCGATAGTTAACACTCAAATCTCAGTAACTTAAACGAACAAAGATGTTTTCTTTTTTGTATGTATATGTTTGCTCAGACTGGTTCATTGATTGGCTGCATTCTCATTCCAAGTTGTATGCTGAAAATAAATCAGTAGCTGAGTGTCTCTTATGTAGGTCACAAGGAAAGCTCTAGACTGCTTCATGCCTGGAATTAAATGCCTTGACCTGGATTTCCACTGAGCCTTTTTTCCCCAGTGTATATATATTCCTGCTGTATTGTTTTTTGAGATCTACATGGATTGAGACATAAATCTAATTGATTGTCTTGACTTTGTAGAGTATCCTACTGAATAAACGCATCATACTTTACTTACACATTTCCTTATTGATGGACAGCTCTGTGGTCACCATTACTCTCCATTATCACAAGTTGCTGCTATGAACAACTTTTATATATGTCTTAGTGTGTGATAGAGTCCTCTATCAAATAAGTCTTTGTACTTTTTTTTATAAAACTTTGAGAGAAGATAGATATAAAGTCAACCATTTATTTGTAGCATCTAGTTTTTCTAAAATGTTTACTTCTAATTTATACATACTTCAATTGTGGTAAAAACCATTTTGAATGAATAGATCAGTTTGCTTGTTTATGGAAGTAGTCTTGACTTCCTAGTTAGAAGAAGAAGAGGTACTTGTAAATGTTCGCTATCCAGAACTACTTCTGGCAAACACTGAACAGGTTGTTTTTATCAATGTTTCAACTACATCTATCAAAACATCAGGGTTTAAAAAAAAAAAAACAAACACCAAAACATCAGGGTTTCCTGAATTTTTTAAAAAACTGAGTGATGGGTGATGACTGTATTAGCATCCTCTTCAGTTTAGGTAGACTCTGAGTTCAGGATGATCAACAAAACTGTGTATTTAAAATAAGATCGTATCCTGAAAAAACATTCAAATATAAACATAGAAAGAGTAAATTTTCCTTAAAGGTAAGGAACTCACATAGATAAATGAAAGCAGTCATTGTTGTCATTTAAAGGAATAGTATTGTGTGCTGTCAAGCCGACGACAACTCAGCAACCCTGTGAACAAGGGTCTGAATCCTGCCGCACCCTGTGCCTTGCTCACCATCTCTGCTAAGCTCAAACCATCGTTATAGCCACTCAGTGTCGATCCCTCCTTCATTGGCCCTCACCTTTCCAAGTTAGGATGTGCGTTTCCAAGGACTGGCCCTTCTCCCTAAACAACATGTCCGAAATATGCAAAATAAAGTTGCACCATCAGTGCCTCTAAGGAGCGCCCTTGTTTCACCTTCCCATTTTTAGTCGCTTTTCACCTTAACCAATGCTGCTGATAACAATATTTAACCAACTGAGTTGCCAAAACCACGACACTTTCCCCCACAGTTTTGATTTTGCCAGGAAACACTTTGAAAGTAGAAGCCAGGATTTAAAAGAACTTATGAAATGTTCTGAAACCCCTATGGTGTTTTTTGAAGTGAGACCACGTTTCCGTTTTCTTTGCTTACCAGTGGTCAATCACCCAACAAGCGTGTCTAGGACTCTTCCTCCTTATAGGTAACAGCAGTGTCTGGGAGAATACGGGATCTCAGGGCGAGAGGCGGGTTATTTTTTTGTGCAGCATATTTCATCCATTCTGTGCTAAGATACTGCCTGTCTCGGGACACATTATTATGGAAGATTTTGGTTTGTTTGTTGCTTGTGATTGTTTTGTTTGTTTGTTTGGTTTTTATGTTTTATCTTCGTATAGAATTTGCACTATCCCCTCCCCTGCTTCTCCAGTTTCTATATCCTACACGTGCCACCCTCTGTCATTAACAACCTGGGACGAAGGGGGGTAATCCTTTCATATCTTTCCACAGGACAGATCTACAGGTTGGCCTATCTGCCTGTTTGCCTTTCTTACCCCCACCCCACTATTTTAAAAATTATTTTCCCAAACTACATGGGCTAAGTTATTTATACTTTGTTTTGAATTTGGCCTCCAAATGGTGCTGCAGTGAATATTGTTACATCTGTCTACCTTTAAAAACTGGTACTTTGATTTATATGATCCTGGAGAGAGCTTGAAAATGTGTTTGCGCTTTTAAATGTAATAGATGCTGCCAGAATATGTTCCAGAATAATTGTCTCATTAATGTTCTAACGACTCTTCTCCCTTTCTGTCCTCCACTGTGTGTCTTCCCTATTTTTAGAAGAATGGATCATTTGTAACATTCATGGTTAACCTGATGTAGAACATCTTCATGGAGTTTTAATACTAGAGATTTGCTTAGCCTCTGTAATCACGGGTGGATTCCTTTTTCTGTTTCTTAAAGAATCCACAGCCAGCTAACAGCTAGGAAAGAACTGGAGAGCATTCTAATGCCCTCTGCTCCTTTCCCAGATGAGGACATTGAGATGAGAGGTGGTGGGACTCACCAGGAGCAGGGTTCTGGCGGCTGCTCCCGGAAAGCAGTTGCTCTGAATCCTAATTCAGAGCTTTCCCATAACATGGTGCTGAGCCCACACTGTGGGCCGTGCTGACAGTGAGTGTTCAAGATGGGCCAAGAAATTTCATCCGTGAGCTGGAAGACTAATAGGGATCAAACTGTGTCCAGTTTTCTCTTATTGCCTGCTAGGATAGCCAGCTGCCTTGCCTTCACTCCCAGTGTGGGATCTGCTTTGCAAACATCTAAAAAGATAATAGCATACACATGAACTTAGACTTGTCAGCGAAATTTATTCCTCTTTATCTTTCTAGAGCTTGAAATGTTACTTTTCTATAGTGTTTCAGTTTACTGCTTAGGAAATGTCCCCAAGCAGTTGTCTTGAATCACAACTAAAATGATAACCAGTGCGGCAAAGGGGAAAAATTTTTGTTTCGGGGATGGTTTTCCGTTGTTTACCCTTACTACTGTCTGCACAGCTTACTGATAGGATAAAGAATGCCTAAGGAACCGATACCTAGGGGAAAGAACTTCTGGCAGTTCAAGTAATGTTTCTGCCAAGATAAACTGTAGATGTAACACACGGTTTGTCTCCCCCAAATCAAAACCAAAACCATTGGCTACCAAGTCCCTTCCAATTCCTGGTGATGCATGCGTGTCAAAGTAGAACTGAGCCCTGTAGTGTTTTCAGTGGTCGATATTTTGGAGGCAGCTCACCAGGCGTTCTTTCTGAGGAGCTATGGAGGGGGTTGGAACCTCCAGCCTTTCCATTTAGCGGCCAAAGCACCAAGCAGGAATGGATACTCTTTGGAGCCGAATTAAGTAGAAGCTTTTTTTTTTTTAAGTGTCTTTGACACTGAGTCTTTAAACTCAGTTTTAATATTATGGTTTCAGACTTAGCCAATGGATTCTATTACAGGAAACTAAAAAGGGACAGTCTAACATTTGGGTTCACTCTGTGTTCATTGCAGAGCATGTGACAGTTCAGCTTGTTACCATAATAATAACCATCAGATATAAATATCTAAAAAAAAATCTTCTTTTGCTAAAATAATAATCCTGTGGGGATTTATTACATTACTAAAGAAAAACAACACATAGAGCTCTGTTGGCCTAGTGGATAGAAAGTTATGCTACCCAGTCAAAGGTGGGTGATTTTCATCTGCAGCCCTCAGGCCTTAATTGTTTTTGGTCAGACATTCTTCTAAGTGGTATAGCACTGGTCTGTCCATTTGCTGTACAGAGGTAACTCGTGGTTGCTGTGATGCTAAACACTGTGACACTGATGTGTCAAATGTGATACTGGTTACCCGTGGTGGACAGTGTTTGGTGGAACTTCCTGATTAAAATAAGCTTAGAAGCAAGAGTGGCATCCACTTCTGAAATAACTTGCCCCCAGAAACTCTGTGAACTTGGAGAAACGATGAAAGTTATACACGTGTTCAGGTCTTTCATTCATAGGGTCGCTGTGAGTCACCTACGACTCTACGGCACTTAACAACAACAACAACAAAGAAAAAGTATCTCAGGCTAACTAAATCTATATTTTCCATCTATCTAGAGACTTAGCTTCCCCTTCCAGATTTGATCAAGAATCAGTGGCTACTTAGCTCACTCCTCAGTGGCCACAGGCCATCTTACTGTCCCTGGGCCTGGAGATAGGAATCCCTGAAAACCTTTAAAAGATATGAATGTCTCTTTGACTAATATCCTTGACACTTTGCCACAAATGACATGGTTTCTAAGCACAGTCATCAATCTAAAAGTGTGTGGCAAGGTGTTAAGTAAGTGAGACCATATGGAAAAGGAAAACAATGGAATGTTACAGCCTCCCAGCTAGGGCACAGCTGGGCCTTCATTCCCAGGTGTTCTTTTGAGATGGAGAAAGTTTCTCTGCTTAGTGCAGAGAGAAGCACCTGACCTGTGCTTTTTACATTTCTGCCACCATGGAGATCATTGTGTCTCTTCATGATCTCTCATACTCCCTTTAGTCTCCTTCCTATTCTCTGTGTTAAACCTGGGTAGTGCCTCTTAGAAAGTCAGTTCATGGATAGAAATTGAAACTTGTAAAATGACCGCTGAAAAATCCCCTAAAAGCACACTGTGTGGCTTGGAAGCCAGCACTCTCTGTCTCGGTACACACAAAGCTGCCAATTTTTCTTCTGGCAGTGAAACAGAGCACTGTTTCTGTGGCTAATGTTCTAAGAGAGAGTTTGCACTGCAGAGCCATTTTGAATGCAAAAATATCTGCCTTTAGATATTAGAAGTGTAACTGAACTCTGCGAAGCGCATGGAATTGAGACGGGTTTTAGGGAACGGCAGAATCACATCTCTTCTCATCCTCAGTTCTAAGGCTGGCTCACATTGAAAAGAGTGTGGGCACAATCATGGGTACCATTTAAATTAGGAATTACTATCTGTGTCTCTTAGGCATATATAGCGGTGATACCACATTATTTTAAGAATTGAACATTTGGAGATGGGGAGGAGGCATCACACTGACTTTTCTTGAGCGTGTGGTATTCAGCAGCACTCTTTGTTTCTGTCTTCTAGCATTCCCCTGGTTTGGAATGGATATCGGTGGAACACTGGTTAAGTTGGTCTACTTTGAGCCCAAGGATATTACGGCTGAAGAGGAACAAGAAGAAGTAGAGAACCTGAAGAGTATCAGGAAGTATTTGACTTCTAATACCGCCTATGGAAAAACTGGGATCCGAGACGTCCACTTGGAACTGAAAAACCTGACCATGAGTGGGCGCAAAGGGAACCTCCACTTCATCCGCTTTCCCAGCTGTGCTATGCACAGGTTCATTCAGATGGGCAGCGAGAAGAACTTCTCCAGCCTTCACACCACCCTCTGTGCCACAGGAGGTGGGGCTTTCAAATTCGAAGAGGATTTCAGAATGGTATGTCAGGTTTGTCCTTATTAAAACCATAAAACCACTGCTCAGAGGAAGACCGAAAACTTCTCGTGTCCATTGTTTCAAATCTCATACTTTTACACTCCTGTCCGTAGGACTTCAGACACGTCACCTCTCTAGACTTCATTTTCCTCATCTGCACGAAAGTAAAAACAGTTCCTTCCTCAGAGGATTTTTACACTAAAGGCTAAATGAAATAATGTGTGCCACCACTTACTCTTGGATGTTAGCTAACATCATCATCATTTTGTTACAGTTACTGCTATGTAAAACATTACAAGCTAACCCTTTGCCGTCAGTCAGTTCCAGCTCATAATGACCCGAAGGATAGGGGCCCCAGAGCATTTCCAAGGCTGGAACTTTTTATGTAAGCTGATGCTGCATTTTTTTCCCTCTTGTGACAGCTGATAAATAAGTCTAAGCTGTAGGCCTTTTGGTTAAAGATGTGTGCTTACCCACTGCACCACCAGGGCCTCTTTAATAAAAGACTAAAGAGTCTAAACCCTCTTAGGAAGTATGAAAGATGAAGGCCCACAGAATTTTTCTACAATTGCTAATAATTTGCTCTCATAAATTTCCTTTCTGGCTAATTTCATTTAGAAGTTTCTCTCAGAAAAAAATTAAATTCTTGGGTGCCATTTATAGCTAAGTTCCTTAGAAAGTCTGGTTCTAGATATGAAAACAATGTTCTACTACCTAGCCTGGCAGCATATACCTCTCTATTGCTCATTTAGATTCCATAAATTTGGCTAAATAAACAGTATTCTTTGGGGAGTATCCAATTCCTAAACAACATGCCTCTGGGAACTCTATGAATGTTGATAAATGACAATAGCTATAGAAATTCTTCAGGCTTTTTGTTCATAGGATCTCTGTAAGTCGTGTGCAACTCGACGGCAGTCAACAACAACATACAGTCCAGAGCTTCTCTTTGTATAACAGTCCCTTAGCATCTGTATATGTCTGTTCTGCCATCGTTCACAGTCAAGATAAAAGTATTAGAATGTGGAGCTTTATCTCATAAGGCTTTGTAAGAACACAGTGCTGTAACAGATATACATATAAATTGGGGAAATAAAGAAGAGAGCTAGATAAACAATTAAATACTCAGTTACCGGCTGAAAGGTTAGTAATTCAAAGCCACCCAGAAGTGTCTTGAAAAATAGACCTGGTGATTTGCTTTTGAAAGATCATAGCCTTGAAAACTCTATGGAACAGTTCAGTTTTATATACCTGAGTCAGAATTTTCTTGGTGGCAACTAACAGCAGCAAACAGAAGTAGTTGAACATAGGAGAGGAAGGAGTTGGAAGTTTTAGAATTAGAATTACCCACTGCTGTGAGAGCCCCCTGAAACTAAATCTTCAGTACAACAAATGGTCTATCTCTCCCCCAGAAAGCCAGGTGGCCTGGCAGATTGATGCAATCTTCAGATGCCTCCAGATCTCCCCAGGGGTGGTATATGTTCTGGAGGAAAGTTATTCAATATAGCTTGGTCATAAGCAGGTGTATTGGATACACAGGGAAGTAAGATGTAAAAGAAGACATTTTTGTGAAAACTGGAATAAAAATTCTTAGCCTTTCATCATGAAACTAATGTAATACAGTCATATTTACTTCAGGAATGCATCATTCTTAGTCTTTACTAAGGCCGTAAATGAAACCTTTTTTTCTATCATCTTTACATCATTTATCCAGAGCTGGCAGTAGAGTACCCGAGCAGTATCTTAAGTGGGACAGCTCATATTTAGATTATGTCTTTTTCTTCTCCTATTTCCCCAGCAATGCAGTTTGATATTACCACTAATTTCGGTGACTAATGGTTACTTTTGTCCCACCAAAGAGGCCTAAGAGGCAAAGAGTTTTCAAGCTGAGAAGATTGAGATCCACGGAAGTTAAATACATAATGGAAAATCACTGATCTTGAGTTCTAGTCCTCTGTATTTAACCAGCTGGGTAACTTTGAGAATGACATGTTCTTCCTCTGGGCTTCAGTTTCATCAATGGAAGAACAATAGTGGTGAAGTTGGAAGAGGAGGTAGGATTTCGAGGGTGTGGAAACTTAAAGTGACTTTTGGAGATTGACAAGTACAACATTCTTGTACAGCATTCTATGGATGGGGAACTAAAGCTTAGAGAGATTAAAGAGTCTCCCTGGGGCATCAGCTCAGTTGAATTAGAATGAAATACTGACCAACCTGCAATGTTGGGAGACCTTTGGATCCCTCAGAGATACCCCAACTGGTTCATCAGCACCAGGGAGCATTGACTGACCCCGAATGACCTGGAAAACTTAAGCAACCTCAGTGATGAAGGCAAGTGATCCCTCCCCCGGGCCAATATATGTCCTGGGAGAAAGTTACTCAACACCTATTGGCCGCGGGCAGGTGTGTTTCTCAAGGTTCTGAACTGAAAAGGATCTTATCCTATTATAACTAAGATAAAGAAGTCTTTGCTGCTTCAGGCGGACTAAGCTGAGGGAATCTAATGAATAGGTTAAAACCAAGAGCCAGTACAGGGTATTTGCCAAATAGCATGGCTGCAGCATTCATCTGTCAAACAAAAGTACCTGGGATGCCTTCCATTCCCATGCTCAATCTTAGCTCAGGATAGAATTGAAGAAGATAAATACTTTCCCACAGCTTGATTGGCGGTGACGTGTCCTTGTCTTTTCAGAGTTTGTGAGGCTTTTAGAATGTTGCCTAGGCTTTATGGTCCTCTTGGATTCATCCACTCACTCAACAGATACTTATTGAGTTCCTTCTAAGTGCCAATGACTTATGAACAAAATAAAGTCCAGTCCCCTAGAACTTATTTTCTAGTACTGAGGAAGACGGTCATGATATAATATAAGCATGTGAACGAACATAGACTATACTAATGATGGAAAATGCTGATAGAGGAAAGAGGGCAGAGGTCATAGGAAGTGCTGGGACAAAGCAGCCTGTGTGTGACAAAGTAACCCTGGAACAGAGACAAGAAGCCACAGAGCAAATCATACTGGTTTCTGGGGAGGAGTATTTTAGGAAAGCAAATAGTGCTAAGGCCAAAAAAAGTTCTAACCAAGCTGCCTTTCCAGAATAGAAAACTGGAGGTGTTTAATTAGTGGTAAAAGGTCAGGATATAGAATATTAAACAATGTGACAAATAATAAATCAGTGCATATGCACACCTATAAGTTTCTGTTATTTGAAATCGCAGTTTTTTGCTGCACTTTCCACGTTGGAGTTTTAACACCTTGCATAAGTAGAGCTGGATAAAGCTGTTCAGCAAACCCTGAATTAGCAATTTTTTAATGTTTGATGACTGTATCTTTTCAAATATAAAATTAATTCACAGATAATGATACCATTTAGATTGCACAAGACCTATAAAACATTAGATGTTAAATTAGACCCTCATGTAGAAGAACAGGTCAGTTGATCAAAAATCCGCATCTTTTTCTTCTCCCTTCCTTCCTTCCTTCCTTCCTTCCTTCCTTCCTTCCTTCCTTCCTTCCTTTCTTCCTTTCTTCTTTCCTTCCTCCCTCCCTCCCTCTCTCCCTCCCTCCCTTACTTCCCTTCTTTTCTTCCCTTCCTTCCTTCCCTCTCGTCACTGATGCTATGCTTTTAAGACTTTTAGAATCACTATCACAAAGGAGCTCTGGTGGCCTAGTAATTTATGTGAGATTTAGGGCAGAGGAAAGGACATTTTCCACGGTATAGAGGAGCTAAGGGTGATCCTGCCTTTTGCTATACATTTCCAAGAGTTCAGCCTGAAATTAATAATAGTGGAAGAAATAATGTAGCGGTAGGGTTATGATGCATATGTGAAATGTCCAAATCCATGCAAGAAGATTCATTGATTTGTGCAGGAACATGGTATTTGGTAGACACTGTCATACTCCACTTTGTACTGACTTGACACTTATGGCTTGTGCCTCTTGCGTGTGGCCACTTTAGTCAGTGGGGAGAGAAGGTAAAAGCCACATTTGAGGTTTTGTTATCTTTCTCTCACGGGACACATTTTTAACTCCTCTCTCTCTCTCTCAGGTCTCTGTGAGGTCCCTTTGCAAAGAGCAAAGAGCCCTGAGTGTAATTTGCAATTCAGAACCAACCATTTTATATGCAAATTTCTCTTGGTTTAGTAAGATAACCTTTTTTTGTCACTTTGCAATTTGATTTATGGAGCCTCTATGGACAAAAGCATCCTGGAAAGGATAAGGTAACACATAAATGGATGTTTTATTCATATCCAAAAGGATCATTTGAGTGATATAACTGGCTTGGGGTAGGTAGGTCCATTGAATCTTCTTGGGTCACCAGGTATGGACCCTTACTTAGTTAACTGTTTCATAATTTTTGATAGAACTGAAGAACATAATATTTATACAGGATATTCTGAGCATGCTATTTAATATTTCTCTAATAATAGCATATCATTGAATTTCCTTTAAATATTAGAGCCTTCTGTTTGGAAATAAATTGAAATATATTTAGAAATCTTGAGGTAAAAGGTAAATTATTTTGCTTCCCACATAATTATAACTCATAACTACAGTACTTTTTACTTTAAGAAAACATTTTCATACACCCGTGCCCTTTGGTTGTTAAAAACAACACTGAATTACTTAGAGCAAGTGCTCGTAGGAACGTTGTGACTTTATTAAGCCCCCGTTGGGACTCCGCTGGCTGTGGTAATTAATGAACTTGGTCTCAGCTCTTCAACCTTCTACTGTCCTCCTTTTTCTACATCACACAATGTGTGTCCCAAGATCAGCAGAACTAGCATTAGCGTCACCTGGGATATTCTTGAAACACTGTAATTCTCAGGATGGGGCCCAGCAGTCCTTCAATAACCTAACCAGTTGATTCTAATATACCTACAGTTTGAGAACGCCACATTACCTGCTTGTCTGAATAATCTTGGTACAAGGCTAAATAGTGCTCACTTGTCACAAGTTTCCAATTTTTCTGATTTTACCCCTTACTCAGCTCAGAATCCTGAGTAGATCACTTAACCTGCTGTCCCCCAGTGAGGTATTTCATCCACAGAATTTGGCAGGTAATAACATTCCTGCCAAAAAAACTTGCAGATGAAGGCTCTACCAAAAACCAACCCACTGCTGTCAAGCTGGTCCCAACTCATGGTGACCTTGCATTGGGTTTCTAAGACACGGGATACAATTCTTTGTATCACCTGGTGGATTCAAACCGCCAGCCTTTCAGTTACCAGCCTGATAGGCCCTCTGCCACCAGAGCTCTGGAGAGGGAACTATATTCTTTTTAAATCAGAAAGCTTTCATTATTTATAGAGGATTTGCTCCAAGGCTTCCAATTGGTTCACCCCCTTGCATTTGGTGGCCCTAGTGGATAAGGAGTTGCTCTGCCAGCAACAGCAAACAGCAGTTTGAACCCAACACCCCCTCTGCAGGAGAAAGATGTACAATCTCCTTCTGTGCAGTTTACAGCCTCTGATAATCTGCTAGGGGATCAGCCATGAGACAGTGAGTAAGTGTGTGATCCTAAGTAGACAGATTCAGGAACTACAGTTTACCGTGTTGTAGTTAAGTAGAGTCGGAACTGACCCATAGCCGATCCTCCAGCAAGTTTTCAGAGGCAGTAATCCTGTCCCAAGGAAGAAGATTGCCTGTCTTTCTCCTGTAGAGCAGCTGGTAGATTCAAACCCGTGTACCTTTACGTGGGCAGCACAGTTCCTTGCCTCTAAACCACCAGAGCTCCTACAGTTTAACATAATTCCCAGGCCAGTGTTTATGTAAACATTAGTGATTGCTGCCTGGCCCATCTGTTGCATTTGCATCAGTCCACCTCATAAATTACAGAGTAGAACTGAGTTGCTCTGGGTTTTCTTGGTTGTAATCTTTGCAGAAGCAGATGGCAGGTCTGTCTTCTACAAAGCTGCTGGGTTCACATTGTCAGCCTTTTAGCAGCACGTAAACAGTTTGTCCCATGGAAATTGGCAGCTGATGATGCAAGGCAGGACTTTTGCTCCCACAAAGCTGGTTGTCCACCAGAAAACCTTGGTTACAAGGCCAGGTTCATATTAACTGAAGCTTTATTGGAACACTGACTACATATGGTACTTCAGATTTGTCATCATTTACAACCTATTGTAAGCAGCAGTGATAGGACATACATGAAATTGATAGTCTCGCATCTAGCTTCAGACCACAGATGTGATTTGTTTGATCTGTGAGAGTAAAAACACAAAAGCACACCCAACAGAAAATACTTCCGTTAGTGTTAAATGGGAAGATTTTACATTAATTAAAACAAATTACATTTAAATTAAAATAAAACAGAATTTCTGATATCTCTTTAAAATTAGGATCTTTATGTGGTAACGTTGAGCTGGAAGGTGAATCATAGTTGTCTTTCTAAATAGGTGTGAGTTGCCTTTTCATTTCACTGATGGATCTTTTCTTTCAGCCTCCTGTAGGCGTTTGGGTTTGGCATCCATAAAGTAAACTAATCTAATCCCAGAGAGAGAGAGTTTCTCTACAACTGGGATCTTAAAATGGTGCTATAAACTTTCCACAAAGTTGATCTAATTATACTAACAAATGACAAAGTCTTGTTCCAAATTTCTGATAGCTTTGTTCCCAAACCCAAGTGACTCGTTGCTTGTATTAGGGGCCTGTGCTTTTCCCTAGATGATATAAGTTGTTGAGGAAGGTTTCTGGAAGTTTCTGAAAAAAGTAACTAATATCTGTTTCTCAGTCCCTAACTTTGTGACCTCATGCTTCAGAAATACCCACCCCCTAAGTAAAGGCCTTTGTTTGCTGCTAGCAGTCTGTTTGAAGATGATTTTGAGGGGAAAGGTAAGATCACGGTGTTTCCCTTGCAGATCAAAGTTGCAAGTGCTTCGCTTATTTGCCTTAACAGATTTCCCTTCTTTAGTGGGCTTTCGGGATGTCCAGCTAGACACGCTGTCTCTGTCCATGTTTTATGATGTTGTGTATGTTGCTGTCAATATCTATTGACTTCTGATTAATTTTTAAGCAGGTTAACCTATGGTCCCAAGACTGGCAGATGAAATTTCTCCTTTTCACTTTGAAGTGATCCAGGAGGTGTTAACTCTTACTTTTGTCCTGTTTAGCAAATATTTGTTAAGCAAATAACATGCAGAAGCCTTTGAACATGGTGCTGAGGGGCATCTAGTGAACCAACGAGCCAGGCTGTGGTGAATGCTGTAAGTGCCGAGGAAGAGGCTAACACGGATGGGATCAGGAGGACAAAGGATATAGCATTTATGTGCCTATGACCCACCATAGCGTCTTAGCTTCTGAAGCAGTTCTGTCTTTCAAGTATTGGGAATGACGGAAGCCCAGCTAATAGCTGTTGAATCCATTCTGACTATTGGTGACCCCATGTGTGTCCCCAATAGAATAGAGCCACCACAGTATAGAACTGTGCCTCTTAGTGTTCTCAGTAGCTGATATTCTCAGCATTAGATCACCAGGCATCTTCTGAGGCACCTCTATGTGGCCTTGATCTCTCAACCTTCTGCTTAACAGCTGAGTACATTAATTATAACACCCAGGGGCTCCCTCCACACAGCATGTTTAATCCAAAATGAAATGGAGCCATTTATAGGATAGATTTCCTTCTCATCAAGGATCCTTTAGAATGCTTATTTTCTGCCTATCGAGGATTTTGCCTCTGTTCTGTAGGGCACCTCCCGTGCATTCCATTGACAGGAGCTGAGCGACACAAAGTCACAAATTTCTTCTAGCAATTAACTTTTTTATTCTGAGGCTAGTGCCTTTTGACAAAATCTGTTTGCATAGTAGTTGTATGGGTTGTTGCCAGACCCTAGAAACTATGCCCACGAGGCAGCCACACACAAGTAATATAATTTCTGTGAATGTTAGCCATAAAATTAGAATAACAGTATCTGCTTAGAGGAATTTTGGCAAGACTTAAAAGAGCTGGTACAAGGCAAAGGAATCCTGGTGGTGCAGTGGTTAAGCACTTGACGCTAACTTGAAGAACCACCTGCTTGTCTGTGGTAGAAAAACGAGCCAGTTAGCGTCTGGAGAGCTTTATAGCCTAGGACGGCCCGTTTATGGACGGTTCAGCCATCCTAAAGGGTCCCTGTGAGTCAGACTCAACTCCGTGACAATAGACTTGGTTTGCTTTTAGTACAAGATTTTTATTTTTCTTTTAATCCTTTTAAAAAGCAAACAAATGGAGTTATTCCAAGTTAGACCTTATAAATTACTTAGACCTCATAAACTACTTAGTTTGACGTAATTGGTTTGGTTTCATGTTGATGGTTACGAGTTGTTTTGTTGTTTTTTCCCCACGTTAAATAATCGACCCAGACCTCTGGATTAGCAGTGAAAGCTGGAACTCAACAGGCTGCCTTGTGCTTCCAGATCTCGAATGTGAACGTTTTCCACCTTTGCCAGGGTGCGGTCTTCCCACTTTATTACTCTCGGTTAGCGGGAAATAATTGTTTTCCTTCCCTGGCCTGTTTCCACCGAACACAGGTTCTAGTTTCCGAAGATTTTACTGTACCAATTGTGAAGATAATGGAGTATGTGTCTGTGGTTACGAACTGGCCACTAGTCCCTAAGCTGACCAAGGGGCTGTCCTACAGACAGCTGATTCCGTTTTCATTTTTTGTGCTGGTACCTAGCAGAGTGGCCTGGTCCCTGGAGAAAGACATGCTTAGCAAAATAGAGGCTCAGCAGAAAAGGAGACGCCCCTCAACAAGGATGGACACGTTGGCTGCAGCAGTGGGCTTTCTTGAGCACGGCAACAAGTCTGAGGATGATGCAGCATCAGGCACTTCTGTTGAACATTAGTCGGCACTCGGTGACACCTAACAGCAGCAGGGTGGCACATTGGTCTCATAGAAGTGAGACATTGTGGGGCCACTCAGCTATTGTTGCAAGGAGGGACCAGTCCTTGGAGAGGAACATCATGTTTGGGAGGGTGGAGGGACAGCAAAAAAGAGGAAGACCTTCAATGAGATAGACTGACTCAGTGACTAGGGGTGGTATGTCAGGGACAATAAGGTTGACTAAGGATAGAGCCAAGTTCAGAGCTGTTGTACATAGGGTCACTGTGAGTTATAAGAGACTCGACAGTTTATAAGAAACAACTTGTGCCAAACCCTTGAATTTAGATAATATATTTTAATTTTAATCATCTAATCTTCATAGGAACACTACATAGTACAGATGACTAAGCTGAAATTTGAGAAGTTAAATAACTTGCCCCATAATCATGTTGGCATTGGAATTGAAAATCTAGTCTAACTTCAGAGGCTGAACCTGGGTCGGGTATTTGAGCTTATGTTCAGAGATCCTTCCCGGCTCTGAGGCTTCCTGGAACCTCAGGGACTCCTCAGAATAGGATTCTTGCAACTTTGCAGATATTTTTGCCCTACAGAAGAACTCTCTGGATGGCAAGTTGTATTCATTTCCTGTTACTGCTGTAACAAATCCCACACACTTGCTTACTTGCTTAACAACAGTAGGAAATTTGTTCTCTCATAAAGAGATTTAGGTCAGAAGGCCAAAATTGGGGTTTCAGCAGCACTGCACCCCATCTAGAGGCAGGAGAAAGGGACAGAATTCCATTGCCTGCTTCTTCCAGCTCTGGTAACTATCTTAATTTTTTTTATTTACAACTTTGTCCCTCCAGTCTCTACCTCCATCTTCACGTGACTTTCTCCTCTGTGTCAGTCATATTACCCCTATGTGTCTCTTATTAAGGACACTTGTCAAGGGATTGAAGGTCCACCTGGATGATCCAGAACGATCTTTTTATCTCAAGAGCCTTGCCTAAATCAAACCTACAAAACCTTTGTTCCAAACTAAGATGCTTTCTCAGGTTCTGAGAAGTTGTACCTGTGCAAGGCCACCGTGCAGCCGCTGTGCAGGCTAAGGAATACTTGTCCTTTGAGCTCCCCTCCTTTCACTCGCCCATTCAGCAATGTGATGTCCAGGGAAAGCCGCTTTTCCAGTCCAGGTGGGGCATGTGACTGACAATCGGCAGAGTTTCACTTCTTGATGGTTCAAGGGTGCTTCCATGTTTTTAATGTTACTGACCAGTTCCACCCTACTCCCTGCTCCCCCTGTGTGTTCACCATCTCTCTCACAAAGTCTTGTTCTCTTTCAGATTGCTGATCTGCAGCTGCATAAGCTGGATGAACTGGACTGTCTGATTCAGGGCCTGCTTTACGTCGATTCTGTCGGCTTCAATGGCAAGCCGGAATGTTACTATTTTGAAAATCCCACCAACCCGGAATTATGTCAAAAAAAGCCGTACTGCCTTGACAATCCGTACCCTATGTTGCTGGTTAACATAGGCTCAGGGGTCAGCATTTTAGCCGTGTATTCCAAGGACAACTATAAACGAGTTACAGGGACCAGGTAAACGTATTTCCACAAGGAGAACCTTTTTGTACTTACACCCATTTTCCCTTGAACAACAGTTTATAGTAAAAAGTTATTTACCTTTTCTTTTTTAAAAAAAAAAAAAAGTCTATCTTTGCTTAGCCAGCCAAAAAATGATGGAGTGATATGTTAGAAGAGTAAGAAAGTGATTTATCCAAAAATGATTAAAACCACAGTTTTTGCCCTGCTAGAAGGCACTCTGTTGGCATTGTGGTTAAGTGTTTGACAACTACCTGAAAGCTGAGTGGTGCAAACCTCCCAGCTGGTCCACAAGAAAAAGATGTTGTCATCTGCTCACAGCCAAGATTCTGCCTTGGCAACCCTATGGGGCATTTCTCTGTGCTATTGGGTCATGGGTTGGAATCTACTCAGCAGTGTCAGGTTTAGTTTTGTATTTGGTTCTGACTGAGAAGAGGGTGAGACTGAAGAAAGAAGGGTCACACACAAAGTAGTGGCTAGTAAGTGAAATGCCCAAAACAGTTAAATACAGTTCAGGTAGAAAGATCACCGGGATTGTCAAGGATCTAAGAAACTTTTGGGGAAATTCCTTGGAGCCTAGCACCATACTGAGTACCTGCAAATTATGACTAAAATTACTAAATTACATGGAATTTATCACTAAAGGATATATTAGTAGACCGTTGCAACAGCAGAACAAACTAGCTTTACCAAGGAAGCTTCCTCTGAAGTCAATGTAGTTGAAAGCTGCTTTAGTGCACCTTATGTGGGAGTCTAATCTCACAAACATACACACACCTTCAGACTCCATCCTGCTTATGTCCAGAGTATACTTTTTGGTAAGTTAACTGACTCGAGATGTACATTCTCTTACAGAAAATACAGAGCTAAACAAACCTTACTTACTCACACAGGAATGAAAGCTATGGTTCCATGGTCTCATTAAGGTTGTCAGAAGTACCACACTTAGGGAATAGTGGGCCCTCTTTGTCCCATCAAAGAACTTCTTCAAAATGCTTCTTAAAAAGTAAATAAATAAAAATTTTAAAAATTGGAATAATAAACCAAAACCACAAAACACCGCTTCTTTAGCTCCAAGTTTGTAAACCACTAATATAAATTGTTATGGTCAGCAGTGGAAATGTTTGGAACACACTTTGGCAATCACTAAGCACATGGCTTAATCTTTTAAGATCTTGATTAGGAGCAGATAATACCAAGAAGATGTGTACTTGTGTTTTATTGACTATCCAAAAGCTTTTGATTACAAGGATCTCAATAAATTATGGAAATGTTGAGAAAAGTGGAGATCCCAGAGCACTTAATATTGCTCATGCCCAATCTTTAATAGACCAAGAACCAGTGTCTGAACAGAACACTGCATGCTTTAAAACCTGAAAAGGTGTATGTTAGCTTTGTATCCTTTCTTCATCGCTCATCAATCTATATGCTGAGCAAATCATTTGGCTCTGAAGAATGTGGCAACAGGGTTGGAGGAAGATTCATCTAGAACAGCATGATGTAGATGACACGGCTCTGCTTGTAGAAAGTGAAGAAGAGTTAAAATACTGCAGAAGATCAAAGGTTTAGTATGGGTTACATCTCAACACTAAGCAAACAAAAATCTTCACCACTGGACCAGTGAGCAATATGAGAGAGAGAGAGAGAAGAATGACATTCTAAACAATTTAATTTTACTTAGATCCACAATCAGCACTTGAATAGTAGCACTCAAGAAATCAAAAGACATGATGCAGCCTTGGAGGAACTCCGCTGTCATGGACCTCTGAGCAAAGTTGTCAGCTTAAAGACTTAAGGTGTACTTGAGCTGAGCCGTGGAGGAAGTGGTGCGGCCACGAGGCTCCTTAGAGGAGGCAGGATTGTTCAAACCTTGTCTCACATACTTTGGGCCTGTTGTCAGAAGGTGCCAGTCCTTGGAAAAAGACATCATACTGGAAAAGGTAGAGATTCAAGGTAATAAGAGGAGGACCGTCAAAGAGATGGATTGACACGGTGACTTTTTTTTTTTTAATTTAGGTTGTTTATTTTTCATTTCAATGAACATCTACAGAGATTTTGGAATTCCATTCATTCATTGTTGCACCCTTCTCCCCGCACAAACCCCTCCCCCTTCCCCCCCATTTGCTCCTCTCCTTGAAAAGCAAAAGAAAAACTCCCCCATTGGTACACAATCCCCCCCCCGTACCTCCCCAAACCCCACCCCCACCCCCAAATATAATCCACTCTGCAACTTTTAACATGAGGATGATGAGCAGCTGGTGAGGATGGTGCAGGATGAGACAGGGTATCCGATTTGCTGTCCGCAGGGCTGCTGTGAGCTATAGTCAGCTGGACGGCACCTAAGAACAGCAGCTCCTGTTTTGTGAGAGGGCAGGGATCTGTCGTCAGCTTCACAGCACCTGAGGAGCACGGTGGTTACTGTCCTTGGCTGCTAACCAAAGGTGGTTTGAACTCGCCAGTTGCTCCAAGGGCGAAAGCTGTGACCATTGGTTTATACCAAGATTCCAGCCTGGGCCGCCGTATGGGGCGGATGTAGGGATTGCTTCAACGGCAGTGGAATGTGTTGGGTTTTATTGTGGGATTGATTGCTTTTACTGTTGTGTTTCCCCACTGAACATTCTTAATTTTAGAAAAAAACACTTTATAGGCTATCCATTTTAATAAATATGTAAATTTTAAATTGTTCTTTTTAGTCTTATATTTAATTTTGTTTCATCCAAGATTCAGTAGGAACATTTCTCCACTAGTAACAGCCTCAGTTTTATAACAGGAGTCGGTGAAAATATAGGGCTTTGCAATGAAAATACAGGACTTTAATAAGATGTATAGTCTAATAGAAGAGGAGTGTAGAAAATTTGTCTCAGCTTCTTGGAGTCTGTTTTAAAAGCATAGATATTCAGTAATTAATGGTTTCTTCTCCCCTCAACCCCTTTCTACAAAAATATAATTTGAGCAATGATAACAGCATTTCCAGCTCTTTTCTTTTTCCCCCTTTGATTTACTGAGGGTCTTGTGTGCATAAGCCAGAGAGAACAAATGTGTCTGATTGTTGGGTGAGAGAGGCAGTTTCATAATGGCTAGCAGTTGTAGATATTAATAAATTCTGGGAGACATTTGACTCTTTCCTTCTGGGATGTACCGCCTGCGCAGTGATACAGCTCCTGGGGAGCACGGTGGTTACCGTCCTCAACTACTAACCAGAGGTTCGTGGTTTGTACTCACTGCTTGCCCCGAGGGAGCACCAGTTGTTTCTTCCATTCAGTTCAGATTCCTTTGTCTGGAATCACCTGTTGTTTTCCAGTCCTCCAAAGGCACTGGCCCTTATTCACCCTACCAGTGTGTTTGTTGATGTTAGCCTCATCATTAGTGAGTAGCCTTCCTTAGTGTCAGCCAATCCCCTTAGTTGCATAAGCTCAAAGTGGGTTGCCCCACCTTTTAATATAAATACTTTGTGTTCAAAAACAAATGATTAGTGGGGAAAGGAGGGTGGAAGGCATTTGTTGTTGTTATATGCTGTCGAGTCGCCTGTGGCTCATAGCGACCCTATGAACAACAGCCGTAAACCCTGCTCTATCCTGTGCCGATCTTATTGTCTCTGGCACACCCACCCCCCATTACTCCAGTTACTGAATCAATCCATCTCATCGAGAGTCTTCCTCTCTCCTGTGCTGCCCCTCCACCCTCCCAATCATGACGTCCCTCTCCGAGAACTTGTCCCATCTTGCAACATATCCAAAGTATGTCAGACGAAGCTTCAGAATCCTTGCCTCCAAGGAGCAGTGTACAAAGACTTCCTCTTTAGAATATATGCATACAGAAAACAAATTCCGATGGTGTGCAAACAAGAAAAGAGTTCCTTTGAAAACATACTAACTTTGTCATCTCATTTGAAACTGGCAGGTACTAGGAAATGGCATGTTCAGTGTAACTAAAGGAAAGCTTCCTTAAAGGAAATCCAAGTTTTTACTGTACCTTAGTGGCTGTGGTGATAATGTCCGTAGAGCCTGAATTTCCTCATGGCATTTTGTGCCTGCAGGTAGGGTGCCTGATTATGTAATCTTTCCATGTTCTGTTGGTGCCATCAAATTGATTTTGCCTCGTAGCATCGTCAGTACCAAAGTACTGCCCTAAAGGATTTTATAATTCTGAAGATGAAAGAAGAATTGACACCTTTGCATTTCGATGTGGCAGAGATATAATTGAACAAATATATGTACTATGGACAGCCAAAAGGAAAAACAAATTTGTGTTGGAGCACATGCAACCAGAGTGCTACTTAGAGGGAAGGAGAGTTGTAACTCCCTCACATCCTTTGAGCAAGTTGTCAAGAGGGCTAGAGAAGGCAAGGAAGACCTCAACAGGGTGAACTGACACGATGACTGAAGCAGTGTGTTCGAGCCCAGCAGAGACTGTGAGGATGGCACATTTCCATCAGCCTCTTGTGCCTGGGGTCACTGTGAATCGGAGCTAACGCAGCAGCACCTATCGAGAACCAAAAAAGCAGATCCTTACAGAAGCATGTAGCCACATCTTTACCCTGTGGGGATACTGAAGGGTTTCACCTGCCAGACTTTGAGTTAGCATTTTACCATTGAGACTCCAGGATCTGTTCATATTAGAGAAGACATTATTTCAATCAAGAATATATTGTCAGAATTGTTTTTTTTAAATAACTCATCAATTTTGCCTGAGGTGAGATTTAAAGAGTGTGCCTGTCTATATGATACCTTTAAACCAACAGTGAATATAGTTTAATGCTAAATTTTTTTTCGAATGTAAATTAAAAATAGTCTTAATCCCAATTTGAGTTTCTTTTTCTTTATCAAAAGCCAGTATCCACATAAAGAGTTAGCATGCTCAGCTGCAAACCGAAAAGGTGGAGGCTTGTTGACCTCAAGGCACCCCAAGAGAAAGACCTGGTGATTTGCTTGGGGGAATTTGGCTGTTAAAACCCTATGGAGCAGAGACACACGTGGATTCACCTTGAGTTTGAATCAAGGGCACTGAATTAAGAGCACAAATCCCAGATGCACAAAGGTCCCCAGAGGTGGCAGTTCTCTTGGGCTTTCAAATAGCTACTCTCTCCTTTCTGTTCTTCTGTGTGGTTAATAAAGTGCAAACCCCAAGCACTCATTTTCCTGCCAGGAGTTCACAGGCCGTGTCTTTACTCCGAACCAGCTTCTCTTCCCATTAGGAATTTTTTTTGGTAATGCTTAATTGACTTCATTCCTAACTATCATAATCAGCTTCTCATTTTAATCTAAAAGGCTCCCAGAAGAGTTCTCTCTCTCCCCTTCCCACCTCCCCCCGCAAACTATGGAATGAACATGATCCCAAGCACTGGAACCATTTTATGGCCCTTGTTACTATTTTATGTCTATTTTGTGGCAAATAAAAATTAATACCTTTTTGCAGAGTCTGCTAGAAAAAAAAATGTGTACAGCACAGATCAGTTTTTATTGATGTTTCTTGTGGTTTTCGGAGTTGGTTTGTTTTTGTTGGTTTTTTTTAACTCCACAATCTCTAGAGAGGGTAAATGGGGGTCATGTCTATTACAGAAGGGTGGCCAAGTGAAAGAAGATAGAGCTTTTGGGACAGCTAAACTAGAAGCCCCAGTGGCATAGTTATGTTTCGGACTGGTGACTGAAAGGTGAACAGTTTGAATCCACCAGCAGCTCCACAGAAGAACGATGAGCAGTCTCCTCACATAAAGATTTACACCCTCAGAAACCCAGTGGAGGGTCACTGTTAGTCAGAGTCCGCTCTGCAGCAGTGGTTTTGGGTGGGTAGTCTTGGCAGAACCCCGGGTCACTTTTGTCATCAGAAATTTGGCTTCACAATTGTGAACATATTTCATATGCACACAATTTCTTTTTCTGCTTATAAAATACCCAAATAAGAAAGATCATATTGGCCCCTATCTTATAGCAAAGAAAACTGAAGCACACTAGTGGCTAGTTGGAAGGTCTCACAACAGAATTCATTCAGTGAGAGTCACTCTCGGGTTTTGAGTTTCCATTTAGATGCTCGTTTTTACTCTCTGACCTCTTATATAATCCTAAAGCTCACCCTAGCACTTTTATTCAACTGCCCCTTTAGTTCTCTTCCCCTTTTTGAAATAACCCATATTAATGGTGGTAATGTAGTTGGGAATTTGGATGGGCATATCTTAAAGTAAAAGTTAAAAAATAAACCTTATTGTTCCTTCAGTCTTGGAGGTGGAACATTCCTAGGCCTATGTTGCTTGCTGACTGGTTGTGAGACCTTTGAAGAAGCTTTGGAAATGGCAGCTAAAGGCGACAGCACCAATGTTGATAAGCTGGTGAAGGACATTTACGGAGGAGACTATGAACGATTTGGCCTTCAAGGATCTGCTGTAGCATCAAGGTAGAGATGAAGTAGCTAGAGGCAGTAGTGATTCAACAAAGTAGTGATTAGAGCCACCTTTCCATCCTGGCTATTCATTTAGTTCTTTAAGATGTCAACTCACCAGCCTGGTGCAAATACCTTTCTGTATTAGAGCTTGAACTTGATCTCCTGCCCTTAATGAAACACTAAGATGTACTGCTCCCAGTGTTTGTGCTTAAAATAAAGCTACATGGAAAAAAAAATTCTGGAAAATTACAAGTTTCCTCTGTTCAGTTCTTGTCCAGATATCCAGAGCATAAAGATGCATTTGTCCACATCCATAGCTGTACTACTTTGCCCCCTGTTGAGAAAAGAGCAGCCAACTCGTCATATCCTAATTTTGTGTCTTTATAAACCATAGTAGCCAAATCAGGTCATTTGAGTTTAAACAGAGTTATTTAGAAAGCTTTCCACAGTTCTTTGGTGGAAACATGGGCCTTCCTGAGGATGATTTGAACATTCTCACTGTTTCCAACATAGCTTTGGCAACATGATGAGTAAAGAAAAGCGAGATTCTATCAGCAAGGAAGACCTCGCCCGAGCCACTTTGGTCACCATCACCAACAACATTGGCTCCATTGCTCGGATGTGTGCGTTAAATGAGGTAAGCCAAGCGAGGGGAGGATGTGTCACCATACATGTCATCACTGGTGGTACAATGTCTGTTGATCTTCCCAAAATGACAGATTCTCAGGGAAACCCACCCTTGGCTGTAGTCGCACATTGATGAACAGTAATGGTGTCGGGAGGGGGAGGCAGGGAGGTTTAAGTGTTTTCTTTTTACAGAGACACTGGCTGACAACAAGACATCTAAATATAGAAACATAAAATTATAACTTGTCACATCCATTATTATCGTCATACATGCCTACTGAAGTTTGAGGAACGTCTCCTCACACACAATCGGTCTCTTTGAATTCTTGGAAATAATGGATCGTAAAATGTAGTCCCTACCAGGTTACCCATTTCAATATCAGGACCTCTGGGAAAATCTTGCTCCCTTTGACATAGTCGATATTCTCTTTGCTTTCAGCTTCTTTACAGTGTTGCCTTGTGGCATGGAGTTCAAGCAGCATTGTACAGGGCTATCAAAGCATAGAGAGCTTGCTGCAGCCAAGGCCAGCCAGAGCCTCAGAAAAAGAGGCTCTGAGGGGGCGACAAAGCAGGTTTTGAAATATTGCAAAATTCCTTTGGGGGAGAAAAAAAGGGCACCCTTTCTGAAATACAAGGCACGTAAGAAGCGTTCTCTTCTTGTTGACACCTGTTAGGAAGGTAAGAGAGGGTTTGTGGCATGAAACAACTAATAGGAGAAGTCCTAAAGACTATGGTGGCATCAATAATAGAGACTTCCTTTATATAGTTTCTTTTAGAAATAGAGCACAGAAAACGGTTTGGCTGATAAGTGCACACTAGTGGGTTTGCATGCCTCTGTATGGCCACCACTCAGATAAAGACATGGAGGAGTGCCTTTGTGTCTCTTCCAGTATAGCAAGTGGAGAGTTTAGTGCATGATACAGTTCTTTGGATAACTAGAACTAGGTCTGCTTTTGAACTCTAGGATTCCAAAAGATAGACCCTATTAAAGAGGGTGTGTATTAATGGCTAGTGGATCAGGATCCTAACTTTTGAATGGATTTTAAATGCAAGACTAGCTAGAAGCATGTATTCCACAGATGTGCATTTTTAGCATCCACTTCTGTATTGGGACTCTCTGTACCTAAGGGTTGCTTTCTTTCTTGATGCTGATTTTTAATATCTGAGTGGCCAAGCTTGCCCTCAGAGGAGAATGTGTACTTGGCTGTCCTCATGGCCTCTCAAAGGTCAGTTAGACGGGAACATCCCAAACCAAATAGAGCAATAGGTGCCCTTTCCCCTGCTTTCCACAGAGCTAGCTTCTGCGTGGTGCATCTGGCTTCAGTGAACCAGCAGGCCTTTTTTGCAGGTATTGTAATCACGTTAGAGGTAGTACAGCTGGCTTACTTTTTCACTTTTGACCTCATTTTCAATATGACATTGTTGAATCTAGCAAAAGTGGCTGTTTTTAAAAGTATTACCATGTTATTGCCACACTGAATTGAGTAGTTATTTTAGATGCTTTTGTGGAGTGAAGACAATCACTGGATTCCCTAGGAGCAAAGACTATTAAATGAAGGTCAAAGTCCCGATGGCCTTATATTAAGGCAGATTCCCCGTGGACACACCAGTGATGCAAAACCTTTACTTTGATTTCTCGATTCAGTGATTTGAGGATCTTATTTCAGCCACTGATAGATGAACACCACATTTTATTGTCTCTGCAATATTGGATAAAATGTTCTCTGTCAACTTCTTTTAAATTTAAAAAATATTTCATATATAATCGTAGGGTTTATCTCTCAGTATGCCTTTTCTAACGTGGCTGTCTGTGTGGAGAGGCAGGACTATGCAAGTAAGGCATGCTGGCTTATCTACATAGGGACTGGCTGTCTATCATTACACAAGGAGTCTGGCCATTCTCAACAGTCTACAAGAGGACTGGCTAGTCTCACCAATAAGTAAAACAGCTCTAGTTGTGGAGAATAAAGAATCTTTCCCCAGCAGAACAAAAATACTACTTCCGCTAGCCAGAGAGGAGAGACCTCCCTCCACCTGGTAAAATGTTGGACATGGTTCAGGATGACAGCAGGCCATGGCTGAACTGGAGAATTGATGTGACATGGGATGAAACCTTGGGGTGGGGTCAGTATTGACAGGACTGGGAATTTTGTTGGACAGTTGTGAGTGGAAAGTCAATATTGACAGGACTGAGAACTTTGTTGGACAGGCTTTATTGACAGGACTGAAAACTTGGGAACACCTAGAGTCCCAAGGCTTGAGGCTGAGGTGCCTGTATGCACATTTTGGGAGCTGTCTTGACTGTGTTTTGTCACTAATTATAATTACAACCTTTTGACTTCTTCAATATGCTTCTGTATGGTCTTTGAGTTATCACGTGGATTTTGGTCTCACCAAAGAAGTAAGTTTGGTGTTGAGATAACTAAAAGGAGACGTGGGACATGTCTGACCTCATAGAAATTGGATTTGTGTTATTGATGCTGTAGACAGCATCTGTGAAGTTGCTAAGGGTCAGATATAGCACTCCTCATGTGGCCCTTAGTCTTTTTGCAGTAGTACAATGCACATCACATAATTCAAAAGAAACCAAAACACGTGCAGAAAAAAACAAGTCACCATTTCTACCTTTGGTCCTCAATGGTAATCTCACACTATAAGCAGCCATGATTTTTACTTTTTCATATATACTCTATGAAGAATAGGAAGCTCTGCTGGCCTAGTGGGAGAGGAGTTGTACTGCCAACCGAAAGGCAGACAGTTCAAATCTACCTGCTGCTCCAAGGGAAAAAGATGGAAAGTCTCCTATGCCGTTTACAGCTTCTGAAAACCCTCTGGAGGGTGAGCTGTGAGTCAATTCAAACCTGACAGCACGTAACATGTGTAGGATACATGCAGATATATAGTCATCCATACCCAAGTTGGGGATGGGGGATGCACACGCTCACAGACATATACTTCTAAAGGTGGCAAACCCTGCAGTATTTTTTTTAATGATGATGTAAGTGGTGTTACTTCCAACTCACAGGAACTTTGTACAGTACTACAAAAACATTGGTAAATCCTTCACTGTCCTCACAATTGTTGCTGTTTGGCCCTATTTCAGCTAGTGTATCAGTTCATCTTACTGAGAGTCTTGTTTTTTGCCAGTCCTTTACAAAACATGATGGCCTCCTCCAGGGTCTGGTCCTTCCTGAAAAGATAGATACACAGACTATATAAGATGACATCTGGCCTTCCTCACTAGTAAGCAGCATTCTGGCAGTACTTCTTCCAAGCAAGATTTGTTCATTTTTCTGGCAGTTAATTCACTATTTTTCTTTATTACCATAATATATCCATTTTTCTTCAGTCTTCCCTATTCACTGCTCAGCTTTCACATACATGTGAAACATACCATGGCTCGGGCCATGCACATCTTAGTCCTCAGCCTTTGCTTTTGAACACTTTACAGAGGTTTTTTACAGCAGATTTGCCCAATGCAATAAATGAGTTGGTTTCTTGACTGCTGGTACATGGACATTGATCATGGGTTCAAGTAAATGAAAATCCTCGACAACTCCATTATCTCCTCCATTTGTTCTGATGTTGCTTACTGGTCCAGTTGTAAGGATTTTTGTTTTCTTTATATTGATCAATAATCCATATTGACAGCTGTAGTCTTTGATCTTCATCAACAATTGCTTCAAATCCTCTTTACTTTGAGCAAACAAGGTTGTGTCATCTGCGTATCACACATTGCTAATGACTCTTCTTCCAAGCTTGCTGCTATGTTCCTCATTTATTCCAGTCCAAATTATTTGCTTAGTGTAAAAATTGTATGTTATTGTTGTTATGTGCCATCAAGTTGTCCACGACTCATAGCAACCCGTGTACAGCAGCTCTGAAGCCTGCCCTTTTCTGAAGCAGTCTCACTGACTCTGATACACCTACTGCTATTTCCTTTAGTTACTGTATCAATCCATCTTATCAAGGTCTTCCTCTCCTGTCCCTCTGCCCTTCTGAGACGATGTCTTTCTCCAAGGACCAGATCCTCTCGGCCACAAGCCCAAAGTATGTGAGACGAAGCTTCAAAAGCCTAGCCTCCAAGGAAGAACTTGGTTTCACCCTCTCCAAGACAGACCTATTTGTTCTCTTGGCAGTCCATGGTATGGTGAAGACTCTTCTCCAGCACTTCAAAGGCATCAATTCTTCTATCATCCTTAGAATAAGTATGGCAAAAGAATACAACTTTGACACCTACCTTTCAGGATTGTAAACTGTATAGCATACCTTGTTCTGCTCGAATGACTGATTCTTGGTGTGTGTACAGGTTCCACATGAATAGGATTAAATAATATATTCATTAACCTATAAATCATATACCATACAATTAATCCTCTGCATCCTATCCAATATCTTTGTTTATAAACTTTTAACTTCCAAAAATTGACATACATACATACAGGAGAAGGGATTGTATAAAAGTCCCTCATGTTTTTCAGATATTGCCATTCCTCTTTTTTATCTGTTTTGTTTCTACTTTGATGAAACTTAGTCTCACATACTTTGTACATATTGTTTGGAGGGACCAGTCCTTGGAAGAAGATACCATGCTTGGAACAGTGGAGGGTCAGTGAAGAGAAAGGAAGACTCTCAATGAGATGGATTGACATAGAGTAGCAGAGATGATGCGGGTGGCCCAGGATAGGGTATGGCTCTGATCCATTGTTCAGAGGGTCACTGAGTCATAGGTGACACAACGGTATCTAACAACAACAATTAAAAAGCAGATACCAAGGGAGCACTGGTGGCCTAGTGACAAGAAGCTGCACTGCAATCCCAGAGGTATGTGGTTCGAATCCACCAGATACTCTGCTGGAAAAGGAAGGGCAATCTTCTGTACCAGTCAGATCTGATTTGATGGTACACACACACACACACACTAATAATAATAAAATTAAAAATTTTAAAAAAAACCAAACAGATACCAGATCATTCTATCAGTCAACCCTATATGCTTCAGTATGCACCTTTTAAAATATTTCCTCTAGCTTCTTTATATGATAATGTATCTTGAAATTGTTCATAGTAGTACATTCAGAGCTGCTTTTTTTAATGACATGGTATCAGATAAGCTGTTCTTGATTTGCTCACTTAATCATATTTAGATTTTCAACAAGTCTTTTGTTATTTTTAAATAGCAAAAACATTTATATTATGCATATATTATTATTGTTGTTGTGTACCATCGAGTCAGAATTGACTGACTGTCCAACAGATTTTCAGAGGCAGTTTATTTGTCACACAGGAGGAGATTGCCCATCCTTCTCTTGTGAAGCAGCTGGTAGATTCGAACAGTATGCCTTCGGGATTGCAGTGCAGTTTCTCAGCACTAGGCTACCAGAGCTCCTTATGCATGTATAGATACAGAAGTACTTGAAGGAGCCCTGGTGATATAGTGTGCTACATGCTTGGCTGCTTACGAAAAAGTTCAGCAGTTCTAATCTGGCCTCTCCATGGGAGAAAGATAAGCATTTTCCTGTTAAGATTTACAGCCCAGGAAAACTACTGTTTGCAATTGTGGTGTCACCATAATTTGGAATCTATGCATCAGCAAAGGGTTCTTGTATATACTTTTGCATTCTTACTTGCCTACATGAGACTTTAAGATAAATTCCTAGGAAGGAAATTGCTGAGCCAAAAGATATGTCAGTTGCAATTCTGATCATTAACATAAAATTCTGTCTATAAAGATGGTAGTAATTTATTCCTACTGGCAGAGTAGAACATTAGTAGACATTTTGCTATTTTCCAGTGTAATAGAAAATGGTGTTTTACTTTGTTGTTTTTATGTTTAAAACTTTTTATTGGTTGTATACAATCATTCTTATACGTACATTTTTCTTAATATAAATTCACAATTTTTTTCATATATTTTGTGTAAACTTTTAATTCATTTCATCCATTTGCATACTGGATTGCTGATCTTTTTTTTTAACGATTTGTAGGAACACATTAAGTATGAGATATTGTCTGAATATATTTTCTGTTTATTATTTTCTATTTAGATTTTATTTTAGTGGTCTTTTTTCTTGGATAAATGCAAAGAAAATAAGTATCTGTCTTTAATTTTACTCTGCCTTTTCCACTCTAACATTTTTTTAAAAAATATTCTTTTAAAAAAATTCTTTTATGTTTTCATCTAGTATCTTATATCTTTTTTTTCTTCTATGCATTTAAATCTTTTAAATCTATGGCCTACCTCGAATTTTTTGGAAGCAGGAGTGGCATCCACTTCCGAAATGGATTGCCTCCGGAAACTCTATGAACATGGAGAAACGATGGAAGTTATACAAGTGTTCAGGTCTTTGGTTCATAGTGTTGCTATGAGTCATCTATGACTCGATGGCATTTAACAACAACAACCTGGAATTTAATTCAAGTAAGGAATATCCATCATCTTTTAAACAAATACAGTGTTTTTTTGTGATCCTTGTTGTGTGCCATTGAATCAGCTCCTATTAACCTCCCATCAGCTTTTAGCATTACTTCTATTTCTTCTACGAGGGTTATGCAGTTGTAGAATGTTGAACAAAGCCTACCTTTGGCTCCTTTGGGGAGAAAGGCTCAGACTCCTAAATGTAATTAAATCCTTCCTTATTCTGAGTTTCTTACCTCGAGTGCTTTTTGCCACCTCTTAGTCTGGGTGCTTTGTAGCTTTCTGTGTGAGGGCATAAACTTGATAAGTTAAAATCACTGCCACATCCACGGGAAATTTTCATGTTTGCTAATTGGCAGAAGTACAGTAAGTATGTTCCTTGGAAGTAAAGGTGTTAAGGCTTTTTTCTATGTATTTTGGATATGAGTCCCTAAAGAAGGATTTCACGCTTGGCAAAGTAGATGGTCAATGAAAAAGAAGAACCTCAACAAGATAGACTGGCACAATAGCTACAACCATGGACTCAAAATAATAAATAAAAGGATGGCACTTGACTGGGCAGTGGGGTTTTTTTCTTTTGTAAATGGGTCACTTTCACTGGGAACCAGCTTGACGGCACCTGACAACAGTGGATTGATGAACGTGTATTGTTTTAAAACTTGAGACCATTAAAGAGTGATGTTTCCAGATCCTAATTACTCTTGATAGAGTGTAGAGAAAATCATACCAGCTTTACTGATTCTCTCCTTTGGTATGAGTTAGCAACTAACCCCGTGAGGAGTCAGCAGCCTCTGTGTGACAAGCAGGCAGGCAGAACTCAGTTTGAAATATCTGAGGAGTGGGGAAGGCCAGGAGCACACTGGGACTTGAGGCTTACAGGATCTGAAGTATGTCTACATGGCCAGGATGGGAGAGCAGTGTTCATCATTTGTTTACAAGGTGTAGATCTTTATCCATGCCTTGGAAAAGATAACTAAATACACACATGTGTGCACATACACACTGCCCCAAACAAGGGACATGAGCTTCCCTCCTCCTCTCTTTTTTTCTTTTATTATGATTTGAATGAAAGTTTGCAAATCATACAGGTTTTTCACTCAGCCATTCATGTGTGTTTTATAATACTAATCACAGTCAAGAAGTGTAATTAGTTAATTACACTGTCTGGCCATCCCCTTTGTTGTGTATTGCCTTTCTCTTTACCTAGTTCAGTAAATGTCTATTGTTTATTAAATTTTACTCCCCTTTCACCCCTTCCTATCCCTGGTAACCATTACTTATGTTTATTTTGTTTATTTTGTTGTTGTTGTTAGCATATTTTAAACCATGTGTGGACTAAACAGGGTATCACACTATATATTCTGAGAGCAGAGAGTGGGTACTATTCTTTTTGTGTTTTCACTCTTTGATACTGGAGAAAACTCGTTAGATGAATCGGCCATACCAAGGCCAATCTTTTTAATATGAATATTTATGAGTTGGGTATAGGAATATTTTATAGGTGGAAGTTTGAAGGGTTTGTGATATGAACTAGCAAATTTAGCTACAGTTACAGGAATATATCTGTTTGGGAAACTGAATTTCATGTCAAACTGTAAGAGCTCCTGAATGTATTACTTGGCGGACAGACTGACCATCAGTCCCTGCCTCTTGCTGCACAGAAGTCTTACCCTTCTGTTCTTATGAAATAACTAAGTTTGTGTGACTTCATCTTGGAAATGCCAAAATAGTTGCGTTAAAAAGAAAGAAAATCACTGTGCAGGACTAATTGTTATTTTGACACTATGGCTCAGTTGTTTTTCTTTTTTCTTTCAGAATATTAACAGAGTTGTATTTGTTGGGAATTTTCTCCGAATCAATATGGTCTCCATGAAGCTGCTAGCATATGCCATGGACTTCTGGTCCAAAGGACAACTGAAAGCTCTCTTCTTGGAACATGAGGTAGGCTGAGGTTACAGGGATTCGCTCATCCTGTATGTTTGAGTTGTCTGCTTTTTGAGCAGATGTTCATAATTTTAAAGCTGGTCAAGTATAAAAAAAGTTCACATTACATTTTGCATTTTTGCGAAGGATAGAAAATGGAAGCCCTTTAAATCTGAACCGGTTTTCAGTTAATTTTTAAAAGTCCATTAAGATTGACTCATTAAAAAATAAATCCCTTCTTTAATGATTTCATTTTTATCTTAAATTGATTCAGCAATATTCTCATGTAAAGCCAAGGTCTATTTTTTAGTATAAGTTCTGCTGGTTAGAATTTTGTAGCTTTAAATATCACGAGTATTATGCATTCTTCTTGATTTTTAGTTTATGTCTTCAAATTACATCAAATCGCTAATGATACAGGTGAAACAAGTTGGTTACAGAATCCTATGTTTTCTTTTTCAAACATTAGACTGTATTTTCATAATAATAACTGTTCTTTTTGTACTAGTTTTTCATTGGTTTATGCCCTTGTTCTTTATTGTTGCGTACCGTCAAGTCAGAACCAGCCCATATAGCTGACCCTCCAACGGATTTTCAGAGGCCGTTAATCAAACAGGAAGAGGCTGCCCATCCTTCTCCCACAGAGCAGCTGATGGATTCAAACTGCATCCCTTCAGGACTGCAGCATAGCTTCTTACCACCAGGGCACCAGAGCTCCCTAAATATATGAAAGCATATATTAGTGTATAATCAAGTCTCATTCATATTAAATCTATCATTTAAAAAAATGTGAGTGTAAACACAGCAATAATTAGCAGATTCCAGACTCAAACACAGGCCACGGCCCTATATCAGAATACAGACCCTGGAGGCACACAGTTTCTAACTGAAAGTGGGAGTTGAAGTTCCCCAGAAGTGCCTCAGAAGAAAAACTAGTTGAATTTTGAAAAAATCTACCATTGAAAATCCTGTGTGTCACAGTTCCATTCTGACACACAGGGGGTCACCATGAATCAGTGAGTCCACTCAGTGGTAACTGGTTGGATAGTTGGTTATACTGCAGCAAATATTTATAGATAGGTAGAGAGAACTAATGTAAAATTACATTTCCAATTTTTTATCTACCAACAGAATTATTTACCTGAAAAGATGTATTTGTAGGTTATTTACAACTGACTATGCCCCTAATTTGTTTTAGTGAAATATAAAATAATAAGAACTTAGATACAGAACTGTCAGGAAGTCAGTTTGATATTATTATTAATGCAAGCAATAATTAGAATTAATGCTTTTGAGAAGCAATAGCTTCCCCCCTCCCCCCCCACCCCATTCTCCAATTTGGAGTCTCAAAATTTCACTGTGTCTTCCCAAGCTGGGGAGGCTTCCTCTTTACTTATTTGCTGAGTCTTCATGTAACTTTGCTTGTTTAACAAAACAAAAACACAAAAAGCCCTAGAACTTCAGCTTTAAGAAAAATAGGAGAGAAAAAGACCAATTCTCATCAACACAGTGTTGCTATATTTAGGAATAAAAATACAAAGCATTCAGTTGGTTATTTTAGCTGTATATTAACTGGGAACCTTAAATCCACATCCATCTGGACTAGTGCAGAAAACAAAGCCTGGAGACAGTCAGGGATTAAAAACCATCTACAAGGTCACACAGGTGGCTAGTTGGTGGGAAAATAAGGAATAAGATTAAATATTTTGGGGGAAATTCATCTCTCTGGGTAAAACCATAGTCATGAGTGTCACTATCCACCATACCACTGTGGAAGATAGATTTAGGTTGTTATTAAACTCTGTCTCTATGGCTGGTAAAAGTAAAACAGACTATTAATCTCCTGAAAATAGCCCTCTGAAAATTCTCTGCAGTTTTTACTTTACTTTGGCTGAAGTAGATGTTGGAGACTATGGAGGAAGAATGTTGATACAATGGCATTCCAGTAAGCCGACCTGATTTGAATTCTCACTCAGTTTCTTATTCAACCAGCATTGTTGCGTACTTTCTATGAAAATCAAGTGTTGTCAAGCAGCTACAAGCTCAGCCTCTTAATGACGGTGAGGACTCTGCAAGTGTTTCTGTCTTATCATTTGTGAAATGATATGACAGTATTTTGTCTCATTGAGTTGTCATGAAGATGCAATGAGTAAGTTGATATAAAGTGTTTAGAACAATTCCTGGCATGTCGTAGCACCTCAGAAGTCCTTGTGGTGCAGTAATTAAGCCCTTAACTGCTAACCAAAGTTCAAACCCACCAACATCTCCTTGAGAGAAAGGTGTGCCAGTCTGCTTCTGTAAAGACTACAGCCCTAGAAGTTCCACAGGACAATTCTGCTCTGCCCTGTAGGGTTGCTATGAGTCTCAGCCAACTCACTGGCAGCAGACTGAGTTTGGTTCTGGTCGGGAGACCTTAAATGCTCGCCAGCATCAGTAATCCTGCCATCTAGTGTCCTGACAGCGTTTCTGTCCACTTCCATTGTCTTGAGTTGGGCAGACACCATCAGAGCAGAGCCTTTAGAAACCAGGTTCTCTTAAAATGTCTCACTTTTAGATTAACTTCTCATTTTTGCAGACACAGCTTTTGTTTTACAGCTGAGCACAGTGAGGTCCCTCCCAAGATCTTCTGAGGCAAGATTAGGCTTCTGTTCATGGAGATACAGCTTTCAAGTTAGAAACGATTGGAGCTGAGTTCTGGTACAAGCCTTGTGGTAATGAAAAGGTTATTTGCTTTGTTAGCTTTTCTCATTTAGGAAATGGGGCCAGCAATATAAATCTTACCACTGCAAAGGTTAAGATGAAGTAATACCCAGCACTTAAACACAATGTACATTGTTCTAAATACCCTACACACAATAACTCACTTAATCTATATAAATGAATAGGTGTTTGATAGATTGTATTGTTGTTGTTCTCACCATCAATACTACTATGATGCCACGTTTCCTCATGGCAAAAAGGTTTTAAATTTTAAATTCTCTCATCTAAGCAGGAGTGGCATCCATTTCCTAATCAACATGCCTCCAGAAACTCTATGACCTTTAATAAATGTTGATAGTTATAGAAAGACTTCAGGCCTTTTGTTCAGGCCTATGAGTTGTGCTCAACTCAAAGGCGGTCAACAGCAACATTTACATTAAGGCAGAATCATTCCTAGTATGACAGCTACAGATATTTGACTAATGGTCAGGCATATAAAAGTTTCCCTGTTGTTTTCGTAGGGTTATTTTGGAGCTGTCGGGGCACTACTGGAACTGTTCAAAATGACTTCTGACCTGTAGAGAGGAGCATGAGAGGTACAGCCTCCTGTGAGGACGAACTGCTGCTGGAGAAGGTGCAAGCTGCTGGGGGATGGAAGCCAAGCCATTATGGCAGTTAAACCTGCTGGATTTGTAAATAACTTAAAATCCTTCTAGCTGATCTTTTACTCTTCGGTTTTGATTTAAAATGGAGACTACAAGAGCTTTTCTGTATATGGTATTTTTAAAAATAAAAAATATCAACAACAACAAAAATATTGTGCAGCGTGGCCAAACCTACCAATTTTATGCATTAACTTTAAAAATGTTGTTTGATGTTTAAGAAGGACCTGTAATGTAAGAGCTGGTTTGTTTTGTTTTGTTTTCTTCTGGGGTTTACTGATCAGTGTGGTAATTTTAACTTCATTTAGTAATTACTCTAGGAGATTTTACTTTTACGTATATATTTTTCATGATGTTTCATGATTTGCTGTTTGTTTCAAATGAAACTACAAATCTAGCATGTTTTACTGTGAACACTGTTTGTTTACCTTTTTTGTCTTGTTTTTCTGTTTGAATGTTTTGAATGAAAGAGACCACCACTTCTGTCTTTGGGTGATCGCCCCTACCCCACTAACTCAAATAGTAGACTTTCTTTTACAGTAATTGTTCATCTTAATTAAGGTGCTGACCAACTCAATACAAAGTTAATCACGAAATCTAAAGCTCTCAGAAGTGCCCAGAAGAGAAGACACTAAATGTGTTTTTTCATTTAATGAGTCTTAAAAAAGTTGAAAACAATATGCAATTTTGTCTTAGCCCTTAAGAATATAATAGAGTTTTGTTGGGTTTCTTTTCTGCTAGGTTATATTAAATAGAATTATTCTATTCTAAAATGTCCTTATCCTTGCATAGAATAGAATGGCAGCAAATCCTTGTTCACATCATGAAATTTCATGTTCACACTGGGAAAATCATGGTTTGGACTATGTTTTGTGTATGAGTCTGTATCTAGACGCTTTGTAACAAGGCATCTTTAAATAATAATGTTGCATTTTTTGTTTTTAATATTCTAATCTTAAAACTATTTAAATGTCAATTTCTAAAATTAAAAAATTATTATATTGATTTTTTTAACTCCATAGGGACTTATGAGTAACATTCAAATGTGAGGGTCTTATACAAATATTGGAACACATAGGAGCTTATAATTTAAAACAAACTGATCTTTTGGATTGAATGTAGTGTTGAATGGATTTTTGAAGGGTAATACAATTATTCCATGATGAACCTTTTCTTTCTGCCTTCTGAGCACCATCTTTATTTAACTTTCTTATCTTTGAGTCCTGAAGAAGTTGATATTAATTAAAGTATTCACTTGTCTGGTTGAAATAAAGCCTGTATCTGTTGTGATGTGTTTAGTGTGTATGTTTATTTGTATTTTTAATCCTCATTTTACATTATCTGCTTAGTACCATGGAGTTAATGTATGTCATGTTTTGGGTGCTCAACATTCCATAGTTTGAAGCTTTCATACAAGTTAAGTCCGAAGCGTTGTGTCTTCCTTTGAAACTGTAGCCCTGTGTAGGAATTCTTTTTAATAGCTTTATTTTTCTTATGCAGCTAACTCCTTAATGCCAAAATGCCACTGTGATATTTGGTAGTTTTCAAGGAGTAAAGTATGTTTGATGGGGCTATCACAGATAAATTTTATCAACTGTTGCCTAACTTTAAAAAAAAAAAAAATCCAAGCAACTAAGAAGTCCTTGAAAAAAGATAAATATAAAAATCTACATACTGTCTCTAATTAGTGCCTTTTTGATCAGTCTCTTTTATCATCTCTAATCTTATTTGTCAGGGAATAGCAGACCTTGAGCCATGGTTCTGCAAAAGAATTCAGGGCAACACTACATGTTTTTTTAATTATCTAAAATCTCTTTGTCTCTTGTAAATATTTAAAGCTCGGGGCTGAGGAAATAAATTTTTCTGTTATATAAATATGAGTTAAATTTTGGTCACATATAATAATAATAAGCAGTCCTTTTTTTCCTTTTTTAAAAGAAGAACTTAAAGCATAAGGATTTTTATATTTACTTGAATTATAGAACCTTTCATTAGACTCAGGATTACAGAGTTGGAAGGACTGTAGCATTTTTATTTTGTGCCAGATGAAGTCAGGATGGCTAGTAGCTGCCTTTTTGGTGCGAGATGGCTTGAGTTTGGATCCCCACCCAGCCATTTACCAGCTATGAGGTGGATTGCTAACTCTCATGTTAGAGAAGAGCTTTCTGACCTGATGGAGTTCTTGTCATTATGCGCCATCAATTCGGAGTTGACCCACAGCTGACCCTGGGTTTTCAGAGATAATAAATTGCAGCAGGGGAGAGTTCTCATCCTTCTCCTGTGGAGCAGCTGGTGGATTTGAACTGTGCCTTTGGGTAGGGGTACCTATTTTAGCCTGAAAACACCTCACAGAGCACCATATAGCCAGTCCATTGGACCCCATCCACAGTTCACTATCCCAAACCTTTAACATTGTCTGGTAACTTCCTTGGCAGTGAAACCTGACTTGAACATTCTTTATTATACTTAGTAGGATTCATCATAGATTCTGTTGCAGAGATATTAATATATTTGATTACAGGGTACTGCCCCCAACTCTGCTGGAAATATAAAAGTAGTGAACAGTACTGGATTGTGAAACACATCAAGGCTAAGAGTTTCAAACAAAGAGATTATAGTTGTATTTTCTTCTAGTCACACAGTACACATGGGTTCAGAATCGCTGTGTTGGAAATCATTGTTGTAGATAGTTTATACTGGTAGCTATTCAACCATGCAGAGAATGTTAAGAGGTTCTTTTGTGCCAGGAAGTCACTCAGGAGAGTAATAGACTACAGCCCTCCTAGTCCAATGGGAGAAATTTCAAACTAAAACATAGGATGAAACATCACAGGGGTCATTCATTTGTTCAATTATTTGTTTATTCACGGATATTTTCAGGGGTAAAACCAAAACCCCACCTTCATAGAGTTTTATTGACAAGACTGATATATTACTTAATACATATTGTTAAATCTTTATCAGTATTATGAAGAAAAAGTAAGGCAGAGTTAGGGGCTAAAGAGGGCATAGTTCTGTTTAGAAAAAATGAGTAGAAGAGAATCTTCTTAGGTTCGAATGGTAAAATACAACTTCTCATAGGAAGTGACCTTTGAGCTCAAAGGGAAATGAAGTTGGAATCACACCACGCAAATCCATGAGAGAAAATTCTTCAGTTCTGGAGAACAGAGTTGTTGAGGAAATGCAAAGAGTATCAGGCGCAAACAAAGGGAAGAATGGTAGAAGATGGAATATTTAAATCTGTAAGGGGGGAGATAAAGAACTGCACTTGAAGGGAAACTGATCTGTCTTGCTTGGAGGGGGAACTTAAGAAGTCTTCCTAGAGTGTCAGTAGCACCCACAAAGTGGACCAGGAAGAAAAGGGCTTGACATCTCCAGAGTGCTAGCTTCAGCAGAGGCCTGGTTAGGGAGAGAGAAAGCCAGTCAGATTATGGAGGGATTCCCATTCCATGCTAAAGATTTTTAACCTTTCTTTAGCCAGAGTGGGGCCACTAAGGAATTTTAAGAAAAAGTAAAACAAGAATGAATGTGGCTTAAAAATGATAAGAGCAAGATGTCCCAGTGAGGTAAGAAATGAGAAAAACAGTTATTGTGCTTTTGAATACTTAATTCCATTCCACTGCCATGTTTATTTTATTTCCTTTACTATGCCAGACTTCATGACGTAACTGCTTAGTGGACCATGTTTCTCAGTAACTAAGATGGTTATGTAAACTGTTGAGAATTTTCTCAGAGGATAAGGCTATTAATAGCTACTGCTCTGATCAGAAGAAGCATTTTAACACCAGTGATCCCCATAAACTCTATTACATGGGAGAATTCTTGTGAGAGAGGGCTTGGCTCTTGTCAAGGATCAGATGCTTCCAGACTGGTGAGAAGGAATTAATCAGCATTGTCTACTGGTCTATCATGTGCTCCATTATTCACTCTTCATTAATTTTGCACAAACTGCCAGTGTCCTGGCGAGCACTGAGAATACATCTGTGACTGTAACAGCCCTATCCCTGCTGTCATCGAGCTCATGTTCTAATGAGGGATCTGGACTTCAAGCTTATAAACCAACAAATACCAGATTGTGGTAAGCACTTTGAAGGAAGACTACAGGTGAGATAGGAAAAAGAGAAAAGAGCCAGTAATGAGATGCCAATATGAATAAAATATGGCCTCAGCTTTTAAGTAATGACACGTTCACCATCCTTCCATTCCTGTTGCTTCTAATGAAAAGCATTTTTGAGAAACAGTTGGACAGACAATTCATTTGACATATAATATTTAGTTTTGTTTTCATATGTATTTTGAATTAAATATTCCATGCAATAGTGTTAATTTAAAAGTATAACTTCCTATTCATTCATTTCCAGAAAATATTTACTGTTACTTGAATTTTTTATTGTCAATGCCTTTGACATCAACAGTCATTTGTTTCCAGAACACATAAAATTTGATACAAAGCACTTTATGAATCTGTATATGGTGTTGACACTATATTTTTAAAATCAAGCCACAATCACCTGTATATATTCAGTATCTTTATTGAAGACAGTTGTTTATTTCCTTTTCTAGAGGGTATATGTTGGTGACTGCCACAATATAACTCATTTGTATAGCTTGTTCACCATCCATGCTTTTAAGGAACACTCTGGTTGTACTTCCTACAAGACAGATTTGTTTGTTCTTGTGTTTTAAAGCCAAGTTAAAAGGACTAGCTTATTAGTAGTCAGCACTTGCAATATAAAAATAAAGTTTGTGTTAAAAGTTCTTTGTCTCCTTTTTTAATTCATTTTATGAATAAATGCTGTATGTCTGACAGTTTGGCAGGGTATCAAATTTTACCTCAGAATTCTGAAAGCACAGCCCTGTTGGTATCAAGCTCACAGACTTGGTGTGGAAAGTCTGACAGTAATCAGACTTCTGATTTGACAGTGTCTTCTGGATGATTTTATAAACTTCAACTTTCACTTCCAGTTCTAACATCGAACCTAAAAGCTATCCTCTCATACCTAATACAAGAGGGGAAAGCTGTGCAGGCTGATAATCAGCAACTTTGGAGGGCTCATCAGCAAACTGAGGTTGCAGGAGTCACCTTGAAAGTAGGAGAGGCAAGTGAATACATAGGATCATAGATGAGATTAATTGTTGGAGCCATAAACTGGTTATTGTTGCCATGCGCCATCAAGTTCATAGAGACCCTGTGAACAAAAGAGTGGGACCTTGCTGCATCCTGTACCATCCTCATGTTCTCCAACAAACCCAAAACCATTTGACTGACACTGTCAATCCATCTTGTTGAGCATCTCTTTCCTTTAACCTCCAGCTTTGCCAACATAATGCCAACAAGATTGACCCCTCCTGACAATATTTCACTGTCCTTGCTTTTAAGGAACACCCTGGTTGTACTTATTACAAGATAGATTGGTTTGGCCTTTTGGCAGTCCATGTTGTTGCTGTTAGATGTCATCATGATGAGTACAACTCACAGAGGCCCTGTGAACAAAAGACATGAACCCTGCTCTATCCTGTGACATCTTCCATCATCTCTATAGACATACTTGAACCTATTGCTGCAGTTACTGTGTCAGTCCATCTCACTGGGTGTCTTCCTCTCTTTCACTTACCCTCCACCTTTCCAAACATGATGCCCCTTTTCAAGGAATAGTTTGTCCTGCCAACATGCTCAAAATATGAGAGATGGAGCTATACCATCCTTGCCTCCAAGGAGCACTCAGGCTAAACTTTTTTGGGCTGTTCAGTTTGTTGATGAGATAATCAGTACTCTTTGACACCATAACTGAAAGGCATCAATTCTTCTGTCATCTTTATTCATTGTCCATTTCTCAGAACGGTAGCAAGCAATTGAAAAGACTGGCCCGAGTCAGGTGCACCTTAGTCTTAAACTGATGCCATTGATCTTCAGTAATTGCTCTTAACTCCTGAAGGAATTCAGTAATCCTAACTTGGTCCTAACAGATGTATTTGCAATACATCTGATTTCCGGACTGCTGGTATCAAGGGTGTTGTTAATACAACAAGATGAAATAATTGACAATCCTTTTTCCATCTGTCATGATGTTGCCTGTTGACCCAATAGTGAGGACCTTTGTTTTATTGATGTTGCAATGTAATCCATATTGAAGACTGCGGTCCTTGATCTGCAGCAAGTGTTTCAAGTCCTCCTCAGCAAACAAAGTTGTGTCATCTGCATAACACAGGTTGTTGATGAGTCTTCTGATCCTGATACCACATTCTTCTTTGTAGAGTCCAGCTTCTCTAATTTTTTGCTAAGCATAAAGATTGAATATAGAAAAAGGCTACAACTCTGATGTACATCTTTCCTAATTTTAAGCCATGCTTAAAAATGTTCCCTTGTTCTGTTTGTATAACAGCTTCTTGGCCGAGGTATAGATTTCATATGAGCACAAGGAAATGTTTCAGGATTCCCATTCTTCTCAATATTAGCCATAGTTTGTATTGATCCACATAGTCAAAGCCCTTGCATAGTCAGTAAAACACAAATAGACATTCTACTGGTATTCTCTATTTTCAGCCAGAATCCATCTGACAGCAGCAATGATATCCCTGATGTCATGACCTCTTCTAAATCTAGTTTGACCTTCTGGCAGTTCTAGCCATATTTTGGATTATCTTCAGCAATATTTTGTTTGCTTGTGATATTAATAATATTGTGTGATAACTTCCCATTCTGTTGGACCACGTTTCTTGGGAATGGGTACAAAGATGGATCACTTTTATCAGAAGATAAACAAACATGCGTGCTATGTCACGGTGTTTCAAATGCCAGAAGGGTAACACATGTTGGACAGGTAGTAGAGCTCCTAGATTAAGACAGACTAGGCAGTAGGTATGGTCATCCACTTCTGAAATATCAGGCATCTGAAAGCCCCATGAATAACAGAGGAACACAGTTAACTATAGTGTTAGAGGTTGAACTCAGATGGGAAATTAACGAGAAATGAGGACAAACCACTCCAAACAACCATTAATAATTAGAATGTGGGTGTGAAGGATGAATGTAGAAAAACTGGAGGTTGTCAAGATGAAATGGAACTCATTAAGATCAACATTTCAGGCATTAGTGAACTGAGATGGACTGGTGTGGGCCATTCTGAATCAGACAATTGGCAGCAGGATATTCAATGTTCTCTACTAAAATGACAAGGGTATAAATTCTCACTTGGCCCTACTTCTTCATTGTCCCAACTTTTCTGATGCATCCTTGTCTTTAACATTTTGAAGAGATCATCAACAGATTTATATCCTGCCCCCCAGTACCACTCATCTTGATTTCTGCTACCATGGGTATTTATTGTCACCTGGATGCTAAATGCTATCATGTTAACTCTAATTCGTAGCAACACTACAGATAACTTCTTTGGGACTGTAGCATAGCTTCTGACCAGTAGGCCACTAGAGCTCCTCAAGAATAATTACTAGGAACACTTAAATGATAATTTTGAAATTTTTCTGGAGGATGAATGTAGACTCTCTTAAGAGAGTGGGAAACTCATGAGGACTAATTTTAGGGAGTTCCTAGAATTGTATGGATTTCACTCCAGAAACTCCACCACATTCTCATGATAAAACATTTTGAAATCTACCCGGACTATGCCTTTTGCCTGTCCTACCCCTGGTAGCCATCCAAGAATAATCCTATGTGTAATCATTTTCTTAACATTTTATAATAGTGGTCTTGTCACAGTTCTTTTGTCCCTCTGGTGATTCAAATCTACCAGCTTCTCTGATCTGAGATCACTATTATAAAAAAGGTCAAGAAATTATTCTACAAAAAAACATACTTTGGTGGTTATCAGAAGTGGGAAGGGGAGAGAAAGTAAATCACTATTTATTGAATAGACATATGTTGTTGTTGTTGTTATGTGTCGTTGAGCTACCTGTGACTCGTAGCGACCCTATGTGCATTAACTCTAAAATCTGCCCTATCCTGCTCAAAGCTCATAATCTCTGACAGACCTAATCCCATTGCTTCAGTCACTGAGTCAATCTTAGCACTGAATCAATAGGCAGCATCATGAAGAATGGAGAGGAGATTGAAACTGTCAACAGCTTCATATTGCTTAGATCCACAATTACCATGTTTGGTACCAGCAGTCAGGAAATAAGGAGACTCATAACATTGGGAAAATCTGCAGTTAGGGACCTTTCCAAATTATTGAGGAATAATAGTGTCAGTTCAAGGACTAAGGTGTGTCTGATTTAGGCCTTAGTCTTTCCTATTACTTGTTGTGTATCTGAGAACTGGACAGTGAATGAGGATGACAAGGAAAGAATTGACACCTTTGAGCTGTGGTATTAGAGAAAAGCCCTGAACACCCCATGAATGGCTAAGAGAACAAACATATCTATCTTAGAGAGGTTGCACCCAGAGTGCTTTTTGGAGGCAAGAATGATGAAGCTTCGCCTCATATACTTTGGACATTTTGCTAGGAGGGGCTATTCCTTGAAGACAGACATGATGCTGGGAAAGGTGGAAGGTCAGCAAAGAAAAGGAAGACCATCAACCAGGTGGATTGACACAGTGACTGCTGCAATGGGCTCATGTATGTGTTAGAATGTGTGAGGATGGCACAGGATGGAATAGGGTTAAGATCTTTTGTTCACAAGGTCACTATGAGTTGTACTCAATGGCACCTAACAACATTGTATTTTGTAATTGATTATAATATTGTATATTGATATATAAATTACAATTGACCAATAACACTTATTACAAAGTCTCATCAAATCCTCACCAAAATGCTAGGTCAGTAGAGATAAGAGAATACAAAAGGGATTTTAGGAACAATGCCTAAAATGCCAAAACCAAAAATATAAGAACACACATACATCAAAACTCTAACTCATGGCCATCAAGCACCTAGTGTTCAAACTATCAGAGATGTGTAGTCTTTGGATTAGCAGTGTGACTCCCAACAGACTAGGTCACCAGAGCTCATCTAACTTTCCAACTCAAGAGATGATCACTTACGTGGCAAATTGCAAAATTTTGCTCGAGGTTAAAGTCCAAAATAAGGCTTTCAGGTTAAGTTCCAAAGGAAAGCTTTTTAGTCTAAGAAGTGGTAATTACACTCACAGGTTTCATCTTGCTATTATAAAAATGTTTAATTCCTAAATCTCAAACAGATATTTAGAGACTATCAGATAGGTGGGTGCAAAATGATTAGCATGCTTTGAGCTCTCATCTCGTTCAGCCTATTTTGATGAAGCTGCCACATGAGAATACTAGTCCTCTGAGTGTTGCACAGAGTTAAGCACTGGATTACTAACACAGGGGAGAAGACACATACGCCAATATGGTATACACATATCATTAAATATAAAGTGGCCATCAGGACAAATGAGACCCTGATATAAACTTACATAAGATTACATGAGTAATCTTGAAAATATAGTTGTGCTATTATGAGCCATCACATCAGAACCAACTCATAGCTGACTCTCCAAGTTTTCAGAGGCTGTAAATATCACAGGAGGAGATTGCTCATCCTTCTGCTGAGCAGCTGGTGGATTCGAACCATGTGCCTTTGGGTTGGCAGTGCAACCCCTTACCACTCAACCACCAGAGCTCCCTGAAAAAATTTTAAGTAAAAGAAAGCAGACACAAAGGAACACGTATGTACCTACTTTTATGAAACACTGAGAAGAGGTAGAGAGGCCAAAAATTAGTGGTTGTCAAGGACCAGGGGAAGAGGAAATGATTAATGGGAATAGGATATCAATTTGGGATGATGAAACATTTTGTTTCACTAAATAGTAACATTGGTCAAACAACATTGTGACTGTAACTAATGTCATTGAATTGTACACTGAAAATATGGTTCCTTTTGTTACTTATAATTATCATAATGAAAAAGTTAAAAGAATATCCATGTGCCAAACTCAAGACTACCAGCTGCTCTGTGAGAGAAGGATGGGTAATCTCTTCCTGTGTGTTTAACTGCCTCTGAAAACCCACTGGAGGGTAAGCTATGGATCGGTTTCGACTGTACAGTACACAACAACAACGAAGGTAGATCTGGTGGCCTGTGCTAAGAAGCTGGGCTGTAACACCAAAGGCACACTGTTCAAATCCACCAGCTGCTTTGCAGGAGAAGGATAAGCAGTCTCTTCCTGTGAGATTTACTGCCTCTGAAAACCTTATGGAGAGTCATCTATCAGTCTATCCCAACTCCACGGCACACAACAACAAAAATTGTTGAAAAGCAAGAGCCCCAGTGGCATTGTCCAAAACCCACCAGTGGCTTTTGGGGGAAAAGATGGGCAATCTCCTCCCCAGAGATACACAGTCTCTACAAACCCTCTGGAAGGTCAGCTATCAGTCGAGTTTCTGACTTCATGGCAATGAGTGAGTGAGCAGTTGTAGGTAGATTTAGGAGAGCAAGCCTGTGACATTCAACTGCTTACCTAACCTGCACAATACAGTCACTGTTATCGCGCACAGAAGGATTGTACCACAAAGATGCCAATCAGCCACAGCCCATGCATAATGACCATTGTTGTTGTTATGTGCCGTTGAGTTGCCTGCAGTTCATAGCGACCCTATGTGCAACCACCCTAAACTCTGCTCTGCCCTGTGCCAATCTCACTGTCTCTGACACACCTACCCCCATTTCCCCAGTCACTGAATCAATCCACCTCATAGAGGGTCTTCCTCTTCTGTGCTGTCCCTCCACCACCCCAAGTATGATGTCCTACTCCATTACTCTTTAAAATAATAGACTACTGTGACTTCCCATTATTATGTCAATGCTGATTTTACCAGCTGAGGCTTAAAATCTCATTTTCAGTTCCTGTTTAACTCCCACATTCTTCTAACACCTCCCTTGGCACGAGGAAGGGAACTTTCAGATTTTCAGTTTGCAAGAGGGCAGCTACTCTGCTGGAGATTGCCTGGAGTTCATCTCGGGTCTCCTCCCAAGGACGGTAGTGACTGAACACTTTTCCATTGGTCTGCTTGCACTTACTGGTGCTGCCATCTCCGATTCTGCAAACAAGCACTTAGTAACTGCGCTTGAAACTGTTAAAGATTTGTAAGGAAACAGATTCTATGTATTCTATCATCTCTGTGACTGAAGAGCAGAGGTAGTACTGCTAGAGCACTCATTTTTTTTTTGTATGGTCAAGATGACTACAAACTCATTGCCATCCCAGAGCCCACTCCCAGCTGTCCCTCCAGTGGGTTTTCTGGGGTTGTAAATCTCATAGTAGGAAATTATTCCTCTTTCTTCTGCAGAGCTGTGGGTGGATACAAACCAGCCACCTTTAGATGAGCAGCACAACTCCATAAGGAAGTAGGCCACCAGAGCTAGCTGCTATAATGTCAAAGTTACAAGGGAACAGTGATCATACCTTGAAATTATGCAATTCTTCCTCAATTGTTGTTATGTGCCATCCAGTCAGTGGTGACTCATAGCGACCCTCTGTACAACAGCTCTGAACCCGGCCTATCCTGAGCCAGTCTCACTGACTCTGACACACTTAACCCACATTACCCCAGTTACCATGTCCATCTATCACATCCTTTCCTTTCCTGTCCCTTCACCCTTCCAAGCATGATGTCCTTCTCCAAGGACTGGTTTCTTCTGGCACCTGACCCCTCTTTCTTCAATTAGTGTTCTTCCTCTTCAGTTCGTGTCTCCCAAATATTCTCCTACAGCAATAGCAATCTATAACAAATGGCTACATTTTCAAACTGTTAAAGAGCGTGTGTATTAAGATCTTCTTGACTGAAGTTAGGCTGAGTCCTACCTAGCTTGTTAAATTCTATCACACTAACTCACTCATTGGTGTTGAGTTGAGACCAATGCATAGCTGACCCTACATTGAGTTGGCTGTCAATCACAAGAGAGGTGACTGCTCATCTTTCTCTCGTGGAACAGCTAGTACATTTGAACCACTAGCTTTTGGGTTAACAGCTCAGCTCTCTTCCCACTAGGCCACAAGGGTTTCCTTATTTCATGAAAAGCCTCCTAAACTAAAGTCAACACATATTTACTGATCATGTCCCAGGACCCACCATGATGTTTATCCCCCATGTTTCCTGTGTTGTCAGATCTTAAAATCTCAGTATCTTAAGAGAAATCTTTATATTTTCACAAATCTCAACAGAAAAGTCACTGACCATTAGTGTTTCCCTTTTATAGAAGCAATGGTCCCCGTGAAATGAGAAAAGCATGAGGAGGTTGTTTTAAACTTTTTAGGCTTTGTTGTTGTGTGCCATTAAGTTGGAACAAACCCATAGCTGACACCTCCGCAGGTTTCCAGAAGCACTTAATCACACAGGAATTGATTGTCTTCTCTGGCAGAACAACTGAATTCAGGGTTGCAGTACAGGTTCCTGTCACTAGGCCTCCTGAGCTCCCTAGCTTTTAATTATTATTAAGAATATCTAAATATTAACTGTTGTTTGTTGCTGTTTAATGCCGTCGAGTCGTAGACGACTCATAGCGACCCTATGAACGAACAGCCTGAGCACTGTTCGTACATAGAGTTTCCAGAGGCAAGCCATTTTGGAAGTGAATATTTGGAAGAAATATTAACTAGGGAGGTTTAAAAAAAAAAACAAACAAAAACCTGCTAACTAGGCTTTTTTAGGCTCTGGATCATGAAAATTCCCAAATGACTTGTTAATAGGTGTTGTCAAGTATGACTCATATAGCAAGCCGATAACAATAGACCTGAACCTTATCCTATCCTAGGTCTTCACTGGGGACGTACTTGAACCCATTGCTGAAGTCACTGTGTCAATCTATCTGGTTGAAAGGCTTCCTCTCTTTCACTGACTCTACACCTTCCCAAGTACGATAAATCTCCGCAAGGAATAGCCTCTCTTAGCAACATGCCCAAAGTATGTGAGACAAGTCTTGAATATCCTTGTCTCCAAGGAACACTCTGGCTGCACTTTCTCCAAAAGATATCTGTTTATTCTTTTGGAAATTCATGAAATCTTTGATACTTTTCTTCAACACCTCAGTTGAAAGGTATCAAGTCTTCTTCTGTCACCTTTATTCACTATCCAGCTCTCAGATGCATAGCAAGTGATTGGAAAGTCTATTGCCTGAATCAGGCACACCTTAGTCTCCAAACTGATATCATTGCTCCTCAGTAATTTGGAGAATTCCACAACTGCAGACTTTCCCAGTGCAATACATCTCCTGATATTCTGACTGCTGGTACTAAGGGTGTTGGCTATGGATCCAAGTAAGATAAAGCAATTGACAATTTCAATTTTTTTCTCCATCTATTACAATGTTGCTTATCACTCCAGTGGTGAAAATTTTTGTTTCCTTGACACTGAGATGTAATCAGTATTGAAGACTATATAAAAACCATATAGGGTTCTCTTGCTTTGTTCATACGATGGCCTCTTGGTCTGGGGACAGGTTTCCCATGAGCACAATTAAGTGTTCTGCGTTTTTCCATTCTTCTTAATGTTTGTACCTCAAATGACTTGTCTATCCCAAATAACTACAAATCACTTACTCAGATTTAAAAGTTCTGTTAATGCACAGTATATTCTGAAAATAAAATGTTGTGTTGATTGCCTTCAAGTAACTCATAACAACCCTATGAACAAAAGACTTGAAGCCCCTCTACAACTATCAACATTTATCAAAGTTCATACAGTTTCCGGAGGCGTGTTATTTAGGAAGTGGATGCCACTCCTGCTTCCAAGAAAATATAATAGTTGGAAAAATCTGTACCACCTTGGATTAAAGATAATTACAATAAAAATATGATGATAATACTAATAAAGAACTATTCTTTTTTAAAAGAATTATTCTTTATTTTTAAAACAAAACAAAAAGAGCAAACAGATATGTCTCTGTTTCCCCTTAGAAGCAAAACATGTTAAGACTTCATCTCACATAATTTGGGTTTATTGTCAGAAGAGGCCAGTCCATGAAGTGAAACATCATGTTCAGAGGGAGGAGGGTCAGAGAAGGAGAGAATGGCCCTCAGTGAGACGGATTGGCAGAGCAACTACAACCGTGGGCTTAAGGGCAACCCATAGTGACATCTGTGTGTCCTCTTTGTCAGTTTGTTGTACTGTGGTGTGTTCTGGGTTGCTATGATGCTGGAAGCTAGGCCGTCGGTATTTCACATAACATCATGATGACAATTTTTTTTGTTAAATTTTATTAATTTTAATGAACATTTACAGAAATTTTGGGTTTCCATTCATTCATTGTTGCACTATTTTCTCTACCCTCCCCCCCAGTTCATTCCTCTTTTTTTTTCCCCTTGAAAGTCTATTTTAATTGTCCAATTGCCACGGTGCTTGTCAATGCCAGTTCTGATTAATCTCCTTTATCAGTGTGTCCTTTGTCAGTGTGTCCTTTGCCATTCCCTATCACTCCTCCTGAGAGAGACTTCACCCTGATTCATAAGGAAAAGGGGATGGCGTATTCTCTTAGCTACTTCCTGCTGAAAAGGGATGCTGTGGGTTTCAGGGTGAAGATCTTCTCTCACTACTCTAAAGGGCCCCTTTGGCAATAGGAAACACGTAGACTATTGTGGAGATTGATTTTGGAATTTAGATGGGAGCTTCCAGATGGAGGTTGAGTAGGAAGAAATACCTGCTGATTTGCTTCCAAAAATTAGCCAATGAAAATCCTGTGGCTCACAAAGGGCATTGTCTAATAAAATGCCCGAAGACAAACTCCTTAGGATGGAAGTGGCTGATTGTAGTAGCCACAACAAGAGACTCAAACTGATCCCCAATCACCTAGATGGTGAGGGAGCAGACAGCATCACCTTAGAACATTGATACAGTCTCCAACAGTTAGAGACAAATGGACCTCAACAAGCATCGTCACTGCCTTTGGATGCATTTGCTTGCCATGTGTATTCTATAACGCTGATGGTAATCACTGCTATTGACGAGCTCTGGTAGCACAGGCACAGAGTGCTGCACTGCAGCCAAAAGGGAGTGTGTTAGATCCACTGTCTCCTCTTGCTCAGATGTACAGTTGTCTGAAACTCGATGGACGGTCTTCATGAGTAGGAATCGAATTGACAGCAGTGGGTTTTATCATTAGCAAATGATTCTATTAAGAACTCTAGTCTAATGAAGTTTTTCGTAATTGTTGTATTCCATTTCATGACTCTCTGAAACCTTGCTGTTGCACTTAAATGTAGAGTCAACAGGAGGTACACAAAATTCTCAAATGATTTTGGCCTTTGAAACAATCACATTCCTGGAGCTAAGCAAGACCCATGGTTCTTTAAAGTCAGCAGCTGGCCTTTCCAATGCCTGGTGACCCACACCACCCACTGAGGGGAAGTGTTTGTTGAGAGAGCTGGGACACAGTTTTCCTTCCAGAATCAACACTGCATGCTAATCATTTCTCTTCTGCTGTTTGTATTGTCCCCATTACTTTATTTTCAATCATCTTTGCTTTTCAAAAGATTATAATTTGGGATAGGGGCAAATAATTGTTTTCTCAAAAAAAAACAGATGAAGGTTGGTGTTTTAATCAACAAAAGGCAGGAACTATAAAGTGTGATTATAATTCTACTATCACATCATTTTTATGTTTAAATTAAGTGAGGGTTATGACAGTGATTGATAATGCATATTCACACACACACACACACACACACACACACACACACACACACACAATCCTTAAATGCATTACTGTGAAGGGCAAACTTCTAGCTTTAGTGGAGAAACAAAATAATTGACCTTTACATTCCTTTTTATTTTAAAAAACTTTCTAAGTTTAAAAAAACACTTTCTAAGCTTTTCAGAATATTTTTATACTTATGCATCAAACTGGGAGTTACATGGTTTAAAACAAGCTAGTGACAAACACTCATCTTAGCAGCTGGTTCAAATACTTATTTAAGAACACAGAGTGAAGGAGGCACTTCTAATTTAAAGCAGATGGCAGGAGTTCACTGGCCCTATATATTACTAGCAAAAGTGCTCTAATTGAGTTTTCTTTACAATGTTGTTGCTTTGAAGTGTGAGGGAGCACAGCTCCGCTCTCCTGCTCTGTCCTCTGGGGAGCACACATTAGGCTTGGAATGCTGACTTGTAAATAAAGAATCTGAAGACGTGTGCAGCTGCTCGAGAGGGTAAGTGCAAGTTGCTGGGTATCCAACTTGGACCCGAAGTCAGAGGTCGGAATTTGCTCTGCTCACCCGCTTCCAGGTCACTTGTTCTGTCCTCTCGTTGGGACATTTCGTTCACTTTCTGCCTTTTGGAGAACTCAGCGCTGGCATGTGGCTCCCACGTGTAAGACCTAATTCCTTCTCCTCATCAGAAAAGATTAGGAAAAGACTGAAGATTCGTGTGGGGGTCAAGTGCACTTTGCCAGTGTTTCTCTCCTCACCTTCAGCTTAAAAACTCAAAGGTCCTTATGTTGACCAGTGCTTCAAGGATCTAGCACAGGGCCTGACACTAAACATCAGCAAAAAAAAGTTAACAATGTATTTTCCTCAATTTACTGGGACTTGTTGAGATTAATTTGTTCACTTATTTACTTTCAAAACATTTGTATTGTTGCTGGAAATATCCAGATACACATGTACAATTCAGTGACATTAATTACATTTTTTGAGTCGGATAGCTACTTTTATCTTCCTTTTCCAAATTGCTCCTTGCCTGGCCTCCCTTCCTAGATATAATGGGCGCTCTGGTGGCCTAGTGAGTAAGGAGTTATGCTGCCAACCCAAAGGCATGCTATTCAACTACCAGGGGCTCTGAGGGGGAAAGATGGGCAATTGCACTCTCCCGTGCAATTCACTGCCTCTGAAAACTGCCTGGGGGGTTAACTATTGTTTGGTTCTGACTCAAGATACACAACAACAACAGTTCTCACAACACAGAAGAGTGAGTTTGCTAATAAGGCCAGGAACTAACCACCCAGATGTTGTTGCTGTTGTTAAGTGCCATGGAGACGCAGGTGACTCATAGTGACCCTATGAACGAAGTCCTGGACACTTCCTGTATAACTTTTGTCCTTTCTCCAGGTTCAGAGGGTTTCCAGAGGCAAGCTATTGTGGAAGTGGATGCCACTCCTGCTTCCCAGCTTGTTTTAATCGGGGAGCTTCACCAAACACTGTTCACCATGGGTAACAGTATTCGGCTTCACAGCAACCACCAATTACCTCTGTACAGCAGGTGGAAATACCAGGGTTACACGACCTAGAAGAATGTTTCACCAAAAACAAAGGAAGGCCTGAAGGCCACCGAGTAGAGTCACCCACCTTTGGCTTGGGAGCATGGCTTTCTGTCCGCTGGGCCAACTCCTCACTCTCTCTTTCTCTATGCTGTTCGTGGTGGTAGTGTTGTTAAGTGCCATTCAGTCACAGGTGACTCATAGCAACCCTATGAACGATAGTCCTGGACACTTCCTGTATAATTTTCGTCCTTACTCCAGGTTCATAGGGTTTCCAGAGGCAAACTCTTGTGGAAGTGGATGCCACTCCTGCTTCCAAAACCACTCAGATATCTTCAGTTAAGTGGTTAAACCGGCTTAACTTTTGATCTGTGACAGCAACTGTCAAGCTTGAATGAGTGGTTGGTTGAGGTCTTTACTAACATATGGATTTCTGGGCCCCATTTCCTGAGATTCCAGTTTAATCTACTGGATTAAAAACTGACAGAAGTGGTCAGTAATTTTTTTTAGCGTCTCCAAGTGATTCTGTTGTATAATTAGAGCTGAGAGGCACAGAACTAAAGTGCATGGGGAAAGTGTGCTGAAGGTAACACTCGGAATTCAGCATCAGGGAACATTTAGCAACTGCTTCTGGCTGTAGTGCTCATGCCAGGGGCACCTTCTTAAAGCAAGGACCATGTGCTTACTTCAATTGTTGCCAACTTAAAAATTATAACATTACAAGACTCTTTGCAAAAAGAAAAAAATGTATTAACAACATGTCAGAATCTCTCTTATTCGTCTTACTCTACTCAAGATTTTTGGAATGGGAATTTTATGTCTTTCCTCTTTTTTTTCTTTGATCTGTCTGGAAAGAATGTCATTAATTTCTTTTTTTCTGTATTATTTTTCTAATCTCAACTTCATTTGGTTTTGTGGGGTTTTCTTTTTTTCTTTATTCTCTCCTTTCATCCACTTGTCTTTGGCTTTACTTATTTATTATGCATTTATTAATAAACTAGTTCTTTTTCTATATTTTCCAAGTGGAAACTTTTCATATTAGTTGAGTAGTACTTTTCTTATTTTCCAATATAAGTGTTTAATGTTATACATTCCCCTTCAGACAGTGCATTGACTGCATTGCCTGAGTTTCATAAGTTGTGTTTTATTTTTGTCCAATTAAAAGTATTTTCAGAATGCCTTTGTGACTTTGACCTGTGGACTGTTTACAAGTGTGCTGCTTGATTTCTAATTCCCCTCATATCTTTGTAGTTTCATTTCATTATTGCCATAGAACCCATTTTGTGCCATTTTAATTCTTTTGAATGTGTTGGCTTTTGTCTTGAGGGCCAGAATAGGGTTTGTCTTGATGAATATTTTATGTGCATGTAAAAAGAAGGCTCCTTTCACTGTTGTTGAGTAAACATCTGTAAATGTCGCTTAGGTCAGGCTAGTTGGCAGTACTATTCAGTGGTTGGCAGACTAGCATGGCTAGTCTGTAGGAACCTGTGCTTTGGGTGAGCAGCTAACCCCTCTCTGGAATTAGAATTCATCAAAGGTGCTGCAGAAAGATGGCCGATTTTCACACTTACTGCGAGAATCACAGCCTGTGGAAACCCACTGGAGGAGCAGCTATCTCTTCTGATTTTTATGTCAATGATTTTGAGGTTTTTAAAAAATAACATATATTTTAAATTAAGAATCCAATTCTTTATATGCAGATGTGGCATCCACTTCCTAAACAACATGCCTCCGGAAACTTCCTGAACTTTGATAAATGTTGATAGATGTAGAGAGGCTTCAGGCCTTTTGTTCACATGGTCGCTGAGTCGTGCTCGACTTGAAGGCAATCAACAACAATAACAATTTATTACTGAAAGAAGACTAAAATCTTTACAAATTTGAGTTAGTCTGCTTTTCCTTCTTAGTTTTACTTGCTTTTGCTTCGTGTATCTTCGACTTCTGCTGTGAAGTGTATTTGTCGTTATTTCTAGGTGCCATTGAGGGTAGTATGACTCACAATGACCCAATGAGCCTTGTCCTATCCTGTGTCATCCTCATCATCTCTGACAAACTTGAGCCCATTGTGCAGTCACTGTGTAAATCCATTGTGTTGAAGGTCTTCTCTTTAGCTAACCTTCCACATTTCCAAGCGTGATGCCCCTTCCCAAAGAATACCTTCTAAAAAATGCCCAAAATATGTGAGATGAAACTTTGTCATCTTTGCCTCCAAAAAATATTCTGGGTGCACTTTGTCCAATACACATCTTTTTACACTTTTGGCAGTCCATGGGATATTCACTACTCTTTTCCAGCACCACAATACAAAGACATCACTTAATTTTCTCTCATGCTTATTTATTGTCAAGCTCTCCAAAGCAAAGCAAGTGATTTAAAAGATCATGGCCTGAATCAGGTGCACCTTAGTCTCCAAACTGACTTCATTGCTCCTCAGTAATTTGGAGAGGTCCCTGACTACAGATTATCTAAATGCAGTAAGTTTCTGTCCTAATCTCCTGATTGCTGGATTTCATCTTTTCTCCATCTATCATGGTTATTATTTACTGGTCGAATGGTGAAGGTTTGTGACTTCTTGATGCTGAGATGCAAACCACATTGAAGGATGTAGGTCTTGATCTTCTGAAGCAAGTGTCTCAAGTCTGCCTCACTTTCAGCAAGCAATACTGGGTTATTTGCATAATGCAGGTTGTTAATGAGTCTTGCTCTGATCCTGATACCACATTCTTCTTCATAGACTCCAGCTACTTGAATGATTTGCTCTGCATAAAGATTGAATAGGTATGGAGAAAGGATGCGACCCTGATGCACAACTTTCCTGCCTTTAAATCATGCAGTGTTCTCTTGCTCTGTTCAGACGACAGCTTCTTGGTCTAGGTATAGGTTTCATATAAGCATAATTAAGTGTTTTAGGATTCCCATTTTTCTCTGTGTTACCAATAGTCAAACCCACTTGATGGCAGTGGGTGTATTTGTAATTGATCACAGGAATATTCATCTACCCTGATTTCACCACCAGATGGCAATACTTCCTGAAAATTTCTTAGTTGCTGACCATGATATTTAATGTGATTTAAACTGAGTGTGTTCATTGTTTTCACTACAAAGCTGATTGATGCATAACAAAACAGTCATTCTGGTTATTTGATTAGACACTACAAATAGATCTAGCAAGTGTGTGTTATTACAGGCAACAGTGGCTTAAGGGAAAATAGATGTGTTTCAAAATACTTACCTCTTTTATACTGAAAGAATTATACTGACATGAGCCTTTTGTTAGGCTGTCAGTGAATAGGGCCCCTCTCAAGACTAGAATGACAAAGTGTTAGATCCACACCAAGGTTAGGTTAGAAACCAGGCTTTACCTTTCGCTAACAGGATCGTTGGAAGGTTACTTAACCTCACGGACCTCACTTAATTCTCTGGAAAGGGATGAAAACAAGTAATACCCTTCTCTAGGACTTTAGGGATTTAAATTATGCTTATAAAAATACTATAGAACCTAGGCAGCACTAGATTGTTACTTATTTTGGAGATTTAAAAACTCAAATTGTTGTTCATCTTCTTATTATTCATGAAATGTTACTCTTTCTTCAAGGCAAGCAGTATATTTAAGCACAGGGTTTATTGATCACATTAACAATTTTAAAAGCAATATTTTTATTATCTCTGAGGTGACCAGCAGAGGGGGCAGTTAAGAAGATTTTTATGGGGAAAAAAATCACACAATTTCTTGTTTTATTTCTTTATATTTTTATATTGGTTTGCTCACAAAGTTCTTATACATTTTGTTTCATACTATTCTGCATTCACATTCTGGGAAATCACAAATTTTTTTGTTTTTAAATCACACAATCTGAAGTCATGTAATATCTCTACTAAGAGCAAGCAACGATGTTGGCCTAAAGATGAAAGTGTGCCTGATCCAAATGATGGTCTTCTCAGTTGCTTACTATGCACTAGAGAACTAGACAGTAACTAAGGATGATAGAAGAAGAATTGATGCTTTTGGCCTGTGGAAGCCTTTGAGCTGTGGAGTAAGAGTAATTGCTGTATTTGCTGGAGAAGAGTGTTGAACATACCACATAGACTGCCAAGGGTACAAACAGCTCTGTCCTGGGGAGGATGGAAACAGGTTACTGCTTGGAGGTAAGGCTTTTGAAACTCTGTCTTACTTTCTTTGGCTTTGTTGCCAGGAGGGGCCAGTCCTTGGAGAAGGATATTTTGCTTGGAAATGTAGAGGGTCAGTGCAGAAGAGGAAGACTCTGAGAGAGATGGATTGACACAGTGACTGTTGCAATGGGGTTGGTGTGTCAGAGACAGTGAGGTTGGCTCAGGAGAGGACAAAGTTCAGAGCCGTTGTTCATAGGGTTGCCATGAGTTGCAGTCAACTTGATGACATGTGACAATCATATCTTTACTGAGGGAGCTGTGGTAGTTTAGTGGTAAGGACTTGGATTGCCAACCCAAAGGCACACAGTTTGAATCCACCATTTGCTTCAAGGGAGAAAGATAGGCCATCTCCCTCCTGTGTGATTTACTGCCTTTGAAAACCTGCTGAAGGGTCATTGATAAGCCATTTCTAACACAACAGTACACAATACCAATAACTCCAGTGGCTGCTCTTTTTAAATTTAGTTGTTGCTGTGTTAGGTGCCACCAGCTCAACTACCACTCATAGCGAGACTATGAACAACAGGCCTGGACCTTGCTCTATCCTGTGCCATCTTCATACTCTGATAGCTTCAAACCCATTATCACATTATAAAGCCTTTCCTAGCATGTTGTCTTTTTTCCAAGGACTAACCTCTCCTGACAACATGCCCAAAGAATGTGAGATAACGTTTCACCATCCTTAACTCTAAGAGCACCTTAGTTGCATTTATTCTAAAACAAATTAGTTCATTTCTTTTCTTCTTCTTGTTCCTTTTTGTGATAAAAAAAAAAATTGTATTTCTAATTAGCCAGCTAATGGACTCAGTTTGGAATATCCCAGTTTTGTTGGCAACATCCAAATCTTCGTAGTCAGGAGCAAGTCGAACACAGGCCTTCTTCTCTCCATCAGGCCTAATCAACAAGGTGTTGACCTTGGCCATATCAGTGTCATAGAGCTTCTTTACAGCTTGTTTGATTTGGTGCTTGTTGGCCTTGTCATCCACAATGAACACAAGTGTGTTGTTGTTATTTTTTATCCTCTTCATGGCTGGCTCAGTCGTCACTGGATGATGGCATACTGGTCAAGCTTGTTTCTCCTAGAGGTGCTCTTCCGGGGGTATCTGGGCTGCCTTTGGAGTCTCAGCTTCTTTGGCCACCGGAAGGTGGGTGGCGTGCAGATCTTTATTTTATTTTAATTTTTTTTGTGGCTATGGATGCCCTTCAGGACTGTCTTCTTGGACTTTAACACCTTTCTTCAGTTTGGGGAGGGGTAGGGGCTTCCTTCTTTGCTTTCAGCACCATCTTCATAAAAAGGTTAGTTCATTTTTTTGGTAGCCATGGACGTTCAGTAATCTTCATTAACACCAAGATTCAAAGGCATTGATTCTTCTGTCACCCTTATTCATAGCTCAGTTTTCAAACGCATAGTGTAATTGGGAATACCATGACCTGTATCAGGTGCATCTTAGTCTCTAAACTGACATCCTCGCTCTTTAGTTCATTGGAGAGGTCCTTGAATTTTCCCCGTGTAACATATCTTTTGATTTCTTGACTGCTGTTAGCATGAGTATTTATTGTGAATCTAAGTAAATGAAATCACTGATAAATTCAATCTTTTCTCCGTCAGTCATGATGTTGTCTGTTGGTCCAGCGGTGAGGATTTTTGTTTTCTTGATGTTGAGATGTAATCTACATTGAAGGCATTGAAGATTGTTTGATTTTCTATGGTAAGTGCTTCAAGTCTTCTTTACTTTCTACAAACATAGTTGCAAAGGTTTAGTGAGATGAGGTAATTTTTACTTGATTAAAAATATTTGAATCTAAGAAACATTTTTTATGTCTAGTGAAAAAAATTAGCAATATCTTTATACTTTCAGTGTTCAGCACAAAGTTCCATGCCGAATAAGTCTTAAATAAGTATAGGATGAATTATGATAGGTACTTGGAGAAGGACATCATGCTCAGAAGGGTGGACAGACAGCACAGGAGAGGGAGATCCCGGATGAAATGGATCGTTGATACAGTAACTGGGGCAATGGGAGTTGGTGTGTCAGAATTAGTGAGACTGACTCTGGACAAGGAAGGGTTCAGAGCTGCTGTGCACAGGGTTGTTATGCATCGCGGGCAACTCGACCAATAACACATTCTATGAGGTTTGGAGGCAGGAGTAGCATCCACTTCCTAAACAACTTGCCTCTGGAAACTCTATGAACTTTGATAAATGTTGATATTTGTAGAGGAGCTTCAAGCCTTTTGTTCGTAGATTTGCTATGAGTCGTGTTTGACTCGAAGGCAGTCAACAACAATAACAATATTATTTAGTTGTTAGGTGACACTGAGTCAGTTCGTAACTCTTGTTGACCTTATTTAAAAACAAATACAACATTACCCAGCTCTGTGCCATCCTCATTGTCGTGACCAAGTTTGTGTCCATTATTACAGCCACTTGTGTGAGTCCACCTGATTGAAGGTCTTCTTTGTCACTGCCCCTTTCCCAAGCACGATGTCCTCTCCAGAAACTAGTCTCTCCTGAAAACATTCATAAAGTGTGTGAAATGAATCTTCACCATCCTTGTTTCATATTCAGGAATTCAACTGGCATGAACTTTTTATTAAGCTGTCAGTGAATAACATCCCTGTCAAGACTAGAATGACAAGGTATTTATAATGTCACTGTGAGATCTAAATGAGATTTGGATTAGAGATCTGGCTTTACTACCTATTAGCTAATAGGACCGTTGGCCTGAAGTTTGTAAGACTAAGTCTCATCATTCTCACTTCTGGAGAGAATTCTTGTTGTACTAAGTCTGACCTATTTATTCTGGAAGTCCATGACATAGTCAATGTTGTTAACAACATTGTAATTTGAAGGCATAAATTCATCTCCAATCTTCCTTATTCATTGTCCAGCTTTGATATATGTTTAGGGCAATTTATAAGACTATGGCTTGGGAACCTTAGCCCTCAAAGTGACATCCTTGGTCTTTAACATTTGAAGGAGGTCTTTTACAGCAGATTTGCCCATTGTAGTATGTGGTTTTATTTCTTGGTTGCTATGTCCACCAACATTGATTGTGGATCCAAGTAAAATGAAATCCTTGACAATTTTATTCTTACCTTTTTTTATGAAGACATTTCGTATTGGTCCATTTGTGAAGATTTTAATTTTTTTAATATTGCTGTATAATACATACTGAAGGCTGTAATATTTATCATGATTGGAAAGTGATTGAAGTTCTCTTCCTTTTCAGCAAGCAAGATTGTGTAATCAACATATTGCACGTTGTTAATGAGTCTTCTTGAAATTCTAATTAGTTCTTCGTCGAGTCCACCCTCTGTAATTTTTCACTCAACATAGAGGTTTGCTTCTTATGTTTGTCCCACATTTGACTAGAGGGGTTTTAGTGTAAAATATTTTGTTGTTTAATTAAAGAAGTCCAGGCTGGTTTCAGAAG
>NW_006399757.1:33441785-33446831 GCF_000299155.1 Elephantulus edwardii | reverse complement strand
ATTATAAGGGAAAATTATATTAAAATGTTTAACTTAGGTTTTGAAATTTTTAACGGTCTCTCTCAAAGTTATGCATTTTCACAACTTGACCTTGTCTGTTGCTGTTCTTATATGCTGTTGAGTCAGTACCGACCCATAGCTGACCGACCCTCCAGTGGGTTTTCAGAGGCAGCAAATCACATGGAAGGAGATTGCCCACCTTTCTATCATGGAGCAGCTGGTGGATTCAAATCATGAGACTTTGGGTTAACCAAAACCTCATTAGCACTAAGCCACCAAGCTCCCTTCATGTTTGTTGTTGTACACCATCAAGTAGGGACAGACCTATAACTGAGGTTAAAGCTGCCCAAGGCAAGGCACCAGAATTCATAACTGACTACAAAAAATTCAAATGGCCCAAATATCTCAAAATAGAAGCAATATGGAGGTTTATGCATGTTTTGAGTAGCATTGGGATAATAATAGAAGACCGAGAGAGAGGTAGGGTGGTTGAGGGACATAGATTAAATGAGATTGTCTCATGCCAAATATTCAGCTTAGTGCCAGTCTCCAAGCACCTGGGTATTAAGTGGATAAAGATTTTCTCCCCACTCCCTCAGAGTTGGCCCACAATTTTGCAAAACAAACAATTGACTCAACTACAACTTGGAGGTTCTTGCATGAGTTATTGGCATCAATAGATGACAGAGTGGTCCAACTGTCTCCTCATTTTATTAGCTGATGCCTAGAAAGAGACTAAGGAGCTCAGGTCGTGTGATGTGGAATGAATCAGGCTGCTAACCAAAAGGTTATCAGGAGAAAGATGGACAATCTCCTCCCATAAAGAAACTCAGTGGTGTGTTGCAGTGAGTTGGAATCAACTTAATGAGAATGGATTTGGTTCTGGGGGTTTTGTTTGTTACCCTTTGACACTGAGGATGCTCTTCTTTCCATGTTCCTTGGTTTCTCAAAGAGACCAACCAGTAAGCTTGGCTAGACAGCATCTTGCACTCAAGCTCCATGGGCCAGTGAACACAGCTCTACCTACAAGTGTTGAAATGCATCCCAGTCCACCAGAGAGCATCTTGGCCAAAGCCAGTCAGTTCTTTCTCTCCAAAAGTCAATTCTGATATCATCTGTGTCAGCCTGCATCTTGGCAGCTTTTTCTGCTGCTGATTTTTCTGCCACTATTTCTGATCATCTGTACCATCTCCAGTGTTGACCTTCTCCTCCCTTTCTCCTGAGCCCTTACTAGAATTGCCGGTGATATTCATAATTCCCACTTAGTCCTTTAACAATTGCTTGGCTTATCAGATCATGGAGCATCATGACCAAATATCCACATTACGTCATTCCACTCATGCATTTTGTCTCTGTTATGTGCCGTCCAGTCAGAACCAGCCCATAGTTGACCCTCTAGAGGGTTTTCATAGACTGTAAATGGCAAGGGAGGATATTGCATTTTAGGGCTATACAATTTGTCCTATGACAAAAAGGGATCTCTTTTTCCCTCAGTTTTTCTGCTATCTTACTGTTATTGCCTGTGACTCATAATGTCTCGGAAGCTTGTCCTATCCTGAGCCAGTCTCACTCTGACACACCTTCTCCCATTGCCCCAGTTACTGTATCAATCTCATCTGGGGTCTTCCTCTCCCACGCTGTCCCTTCACCCTTCCGAGGATGATGTCATTCTCTAAGGACTGATCCCTCCTGTCCATGTACCTAAAGTATGTGAGATGGAGCTTGAAAATCCTAGCCTCCAAGGAGAAACTTGGTTTCACCCTTTCCAAGACAGAACTATTTGTTAGGTTGCAATTTACTTTTTTTTTTTTTAAGTTGAGTAAAGCAGAGAGAAATATGGAAGTTAAATCAAGTCTTGGATTTTAGTTCCACCACTATCACTGGTGTTATCTTGTGAAAATTATTATCTAACTAGTTGTTGAGACAACCAGATAAAATGTTGCATGAAGACTATTTAGCACAATGCCTATGACATTTATCACACTCAATAAATTTATGTTATGCTAATTATTTCAGGTTGTGTCATCTACATAACACAGATTATTGATGAGTCTTCTTTCAATTCTAATGCCACATCCTTCTTTATAAAGTTCAGTTTCTCAAATGACTTGCTCAGCATAGATTGAATAAATAAAGGGAATACTTATAGAAGATTCAACCCTCATCAACAACTGTGTTGTGCAGATGGTACAACCTTTCCCAGTGAAAATGAGGAGGACTTTAAACACTTGCTGTAGAAAATCAAAGACCACAACCCCAATGTGGGTTACATCTCAACATCAAGAAAACAAAGAACCTCACCAATAGACCTATAGGGAACATCATGATAGATGGGCAAAAGAGCGATCTTGTCAATGACTTCTTACCTGAATCCACTCAACCTGAAACCAACACTCTTGATATTAGCAGTCAGGATATCAGGAGGCAGATTGCATTTGGAAAGTCAGCTGTCAGGGATATCTCCAAATTACTGAATAGCAATGATGTCAGTTTGAGACTAAGGTTGATTCAGGCCCTTGGTCTTCTCAATCTCTTGCTATACATCTAAGAATTGGATAATGAATCAGGATGACTGGAGAGAAATTGATGCCTTTGAGCTGGAGTATTGGAGAAGAGCACTGAATATCCTATGAACTGCCAAAAGAATAAACAGGTATGTCGTAGAGAATGGAGAACTTGGGTGTCCCTTAGAGGCAAGTATGGCAAAGCTTTGTCTCATACTTTGGACATGCTTCTAGAAAGGGGTATTCCTTGAAAAAGGACATCATGCTAGGAAAGGTGGAAGGTCGTGGAAAGAGAAGAAGACCTTCAACGAGATGGATTGACACAGTGACTGCAGCAATGGGCTCAAGCATGCCAGAGATGAGGAGGAAGGCACAGGATGGTACAGGGTTCAGATCTAGTGTTCAGAGGATCTCCATGAGCCGTACTCAACTCAGTGGCCCCTAACGGTAACAACAATTATTTCAGAGGGAGCTCTGGTGGCTGGGTGATGAGGGGTTGCAGAGCTAATACCAAAGCAGGCAAAATCAAAGGAAGAAGATGGGCAATCACCTCCCGTGCGTTTACTACCTCTGCAAACCCACTGGGAAGTCAGCTCTGAATCGGTTTCAACTTGATTGTACATAACAACAATTGTTTCAGAGCGAGTCAGGGTAGCCAGAGCCAGATTCTCAACAAGGACGTCTGGTGTTAGGTCAGAAACCACAAAGCATTTATTTCCCACTAACAAAACATGCCCACACTCTACAGCAATGAGCTTTTAGTTCCTGTGAAGTTGCTTTCCAGACAGAACCTGCTTAAATGGATTCTTTAAGCATGTGCCATCCACCCTCCTCTAACCACTCCACAACCTTATTTTAGGGGCAGCAGGGAGCCTTCAGCTGGAATAGAACTCAAACTGGCGCCCACAGAGACTACTACGCACTCCATCCCCTAATAGGCTGTGTTCACTGACACAGAAGCCTGCGTGATGGAATCCACCTTGAAAGCCTGAATGAGCACCACAGTCTCATTTCCACAACCCCAACTATTTGGGCCATTTCCTAGAACCCCCCACTTTCCTTTATTAATAGACGTGAAACCCCTCCTCACTCAAATCTTTATTGCTCACTCAAGTGGGATCTGACTCATAATTGATCTTCTAGCCTGTTTTCTGAGGCTGCAAATAGATTGGGAGGAGATTGCTCATATTCCTCCCGAGGAGCTGCTGGTGGATTCGAACTGCCAGAGAGGTGCCACTTGTGGATTCGCAGCACACTCACTATAGACCACACTAGCCCCCACCCCCACCCCCACACCCAATTCTTTTGAGTCAGGGGTCAGTATTGCTTTCACTTCACTTCTCCCTTTGCAAAAGAGTTTCTTTATGCAAAGTCATTTTTCTAAGAACCTCATTTCTGCTCTTGCATAGAAAGACCTAAGCTGCAGTCTTACTATTCTTATCAGGAGGAAGAAACCAAGTTTAAAGTGTAGAATGGAGACACTTTTTTGGTGACCATGTTCAAGGGGTAATCTGGCACAAAAGCAGACAAGGGATAAAATGAAATCATTCTCAGAACACTGTGTTCTTTCCTACAAAGCAGATTCTGGGTGTATTTGGATGACTTGTTAATTGATGTCTGTTTCTCTCATGAGATCGTAGGAGTTTCTTAGTGTTTCTTAGTCTCATTCGCCAGGTACTTATGTAGGTCGTGTAAGTTCTAGTAGTGAACACCAGGCGGCAGTGTTTCACCACCTAGCCTCAAAAGGCTCACTTCAGGACTCAATTTTCTAGAAATGTCTCTTAAATCTTAATTTAAGAAAGGAAGTTCATTATTTAAAATCCCATGACTCTTTTTTAAAGCCCCTGGGTTTTGTTTATTTTTTTAAAATTTACTACTGCCTAGAAAATTGAATTCTGGTGGTTTAATTGTAAAGCTTTGCACTGCAAACCCAATGGAACATGGTTCAAACCCACCAGGCATTCTCAAAGAGAAAGATGAGCAATCTCTTCCCTTGAAACTTACAGCTTCTGAAAACCCGCTGAAGGAGTCAGCTGTGAGTCGGTTCCAGCTCGATGGTACTCAACAACTGTCTACAATATGTCTCTAACCCTTCTATCATTGATTGTTGTTAGGTTCTGTCAAGAATGACTCACAGGGACCCTATGAACAATAGATAGGAATCATATCCTTTTTTGTGTTACTCTCATAATCTCTAACATACTGGAGCCCATTGCTGCTGTCACTGTGTCATTCCACCGGGTTGAGGGTTTTCCTGTCTCCCACTGACCCCTCCACCTTTCCAAGCATGATGTCAATCGTGTTTCTACAGAACCTTTCTATGGAAATAATTAAACCTAAAAATTTGGTTGTATGTATGTGAACCCTGGATTTGTTAATAGGGAGTGTTAGCAATAAGTTATTTAGATCGAAGGACTTTTTTAAACGAAAAAAGTCAAGGCTACATAGCCATCATTTGCGGCACAGAAGAATGTAGATACTGCAGGTAAGGTTTAAAAGGTCTGTCCCTTTTTTTTCTTTTTTTCTATAATTATATTTTATT
>NW_006399757.1:33439278-33441004 GCF_000299155.1 Elephantulus edwardii | reverse complement strand
TCGTTTGTTGATGGGCACTTAGGTTGTTTCCAACTCCTTGCTATTGTGAACAAAGCTGCAATAAACATGGGTGTGCATAGGTCTGTCCCTTTTAAAATACTAATTTGCTCTGTTAATCATTGTGTGATCTTGTCAAAGGTAATCATTAACACTGAATACTTAATTTCAGAAAAGTATTTACCAAATGCTTACCTCCTGTGTGCTAAGGATTTTTCTGGGAGCTGGAGATTTAATGTGGGACACAAACAGGGGCCATGCTTTTTGGAGTTTAGCCTGGTGGCTATTCTGCCAGGGGCGGGAGGAAGACCTGTACTTGCCTGCAGAGCTCAACACTGACATAATATTTTAGGAAGGTTTAGATGTGTTAAACTAGATGGGCATTTAGAGATTATTTAGGAGAAACTCAGATGCTGAGAGGAATAAGACAGATAAGGTACCTTTTTAGCTGTATATTGTACTGGGGGAGATTTTAAATCTTTCTCCCTCAGAGAAGTTGGTGGATTTGAACTATCTGCTTTTGGGCTGACAGTACAACTCCTTACTACTAAGTCACCAGAGCTCTCATTTTAAAGGGTGAGGTATGAACTATCATTAAGTGAAGAACAAGCATTCTGTTGAAAGGACCCTCCCTCCCAATAAGCTTTAAGTAGAGTTCTTTCTATCTTTTTCATATACAAAACCAATACTGTTTCCCGACTCTCTCTCACGCCTTCTCCCAAAGTCATTAGCCAAACAAAATCTTTTGATAAAGGTACATTCAGAGAGCCAGACGGTGAGATGTTGTTGTTGTTGTTAGGCATTGCCAAGTCGACTTGCACTCTTAGCAATCCTGTGACCCACAGATCTGAACCTGACTCTTTGTCCGTCACCATCCATGGTTCCCTGCCATGTCTGAGCCCATTGTGACAGTCACTGGGTCACATTTCTTCTTGTTGAGAGTCTTCCTCCCTCTCTCCGACCCTTCACCTTTCCCAGCCTGATGTCTGTCTCCAAGGACCGACCCTCCTGACAACATGGCCAAGGCAGGCCTATGAGGAGCACCCTCCAAGCCTTGGAGAGAAAGAGATGACAACCTACCGTTTATTTTATGTCCTTTTTAGCCATAAAGCTGGGGAAACATTTGAAAAATTGAGGAAAGATTGGGGAAGAAATGACTAAATATGAGATACCTATTGCCAACTTTAATTTAGTATTAAAATGAACAACTGTTGTGCAGAGATGATTCAAAAGGTGATTTGATTTGTACTCATAATTATTATATTACCTACTGTGGAAAATTATTATTATTGCAGAGGGGCTAATAAGGAAACAGAAGATTCATTTCTCTGGCTGCCATGGGACACAAACAATCACCATGAGAGTGCTATTAAGAACTTGTTCAATTGAAGTAAATCACTACAAACCCGGCAGTGTATTGGAAAACAGGTGTAGTGTGGCATAGCAAGACTTTCTGGGAAAAGAAAACATTCTATTATTTAACAAATCCAATAAAAGAAATACATATGGATATCGCTATTGAATCAATGCATATTTTTTAAAAAGTGAGGTGGGGGAGAGGTAAAAGGTGTAACAATAAATGAATGAAAATCTAACTTTCTGTAAACTTTTGTTAAAATCACAATTAAAATAAAAAAATTTTGTTGTTGTTGTTGTTATGTGCCATCGAGTCGTTTCCGACTCATAGCGACCCTATGCACAACAGCCCTAAACCCTGCTCTATCCTGCG
>NW_006399757.1:33433982-33437154 GCF_000299155.1 Elephantulus edwardii | reverse complement strand
CAGCCTCATTCCTGTCACCAAGCCCATGTTTTCCGACTACTGATTCTTCTTCACTATTCCCAACTTTTGCATTCCAGTCACCCATTATTATCAATGCATCTTGATTTAAAAAAAAAAGATTTAATGGCTCACAGGAAAGAAGTGTGGGACTAGTAAAGGAACTTAATCAGTTAGAAGAAGAAGGAATATTCACTGAACTCACCCAGGCTTCAAAATCAGAGGCCATTTCAAATGTGTTCACTAATCACTTTCTGTAATTGGAGACTATATTTAAAGAGCATCTAGGAAAGTGCTGTGACTACCTCTTGTGTTGGATTGCCTTTTTGAGAAAGACGTCAACTGTTGGTGTCATGTGGTTTTGCTAAGTCCCAATTCCATTACCACTTACCATCTCCTGATTCTGTTAGAGCAAGGTCAATGTTTGTTCAATGTCATGTTGTTGTGTGCTGTTGAGTAGGAATCAACTCAGAGCTGACCCCTCAGCAGGTTTTAAGAGGCAGTTAATTGCATGGAGGAGATTTCCCAGTCTATTGCCTTTAGGATTGTAACACAGCATCTCACCACCACACCACCAAATCTCCCCTGTTTAATGTCATGTTGTTGTTGTTGGGTGCCGTTGAGCATGACTCATAGTGACCCTGTGAACAACTGATCTGAACACTGTCCTATCCCATGCAACCTTGCAGTCTCTGACATCGAGCCTCAAGCTCATTCCTGCAGTCACTGTGTCAACCCACCTGGTTAAAGGTCTTCCTCTCTTTCACGTCCTTTCACCTTCCCAAGCGTGATGTTCCTTTTGTTGCTGTTATGTATCCTTGAGTCGACTATAGCGTAGCAGCTCTATGAACAATAGCCCTGAATTCTGCCCTATCCTGAGCTAATCTCACTGTCTCCGACTGTCTCCTACCCCCATTACCTCAGTTACTGTGTTAATCCATCTCATCAAGAGTCATCCTCTCCTGTGCTGACCCTCCACCCTTCAAGCATTGGGTCCTTCTCAAGTACTGATCCCTCCTGGCCACATGACCAAAGTATGTGAGACAGAGAGCTTCAAAATCCTTGCCTCTAAAGAGCAGCCGGGTTTTACTCTCTTCAGAACATACCTGTTTGTTCTCTTGCTGCTCCAGGGGTATATTCAGTACTCTTTTCCAGAAACACAACTCAAAGGCATCAATGCTTTTTCTGCCATCCCTAGTCATTGTCCAGTTCTCTGATGTATAGCAAGTAATCATGATGACCATGGCCTGGAATAGGTGTACCTTGGACTCTAGACTGATATTATTGCTCTCTAGCATTCTGAAGAGGTTCCCCAATGGCAGACTTTCCCAATGTAGTTAATCTTTTGATTTCCTGACTGCTGGTACCAAGAGTATGGATTACAGAACCTGGCAAAACGAAATTGTTAATAATCTCAATCTCTTCTCCATCCATCATGGTGCTGCCAGCTGGCCCAGTGGTAAGAATTTTTGTTTTCTTGATGTTGAGTTGCAATCCATACTGAGCGCTATAGTCCATGACCTTCTGCAGCAAGTCCTTCAGTTCCTCCTCAGTTCCAGCAAGCAAGGTTGTATCATCTGCATATTGTAGGTTCTTGATGAATCTTCCTCCAATTCTGATGCCACATTCCTCCTCATAAAGCCCTGCTTCCTGAATGATCTGTTCCACATGCAGTTTGAAAAGATAGGGAGAAAGGATGCATCCCTGACATTCCTGTCCTGATTTTGAACCATGCAGTTTCCTTGCTCTGTTCTGATGACTACTTCCTGGTCCAAGTATAGGTTTTGCATGAGCACAACCAAGTGTTCTCGGATTCTCATTCTTCTCAATGTTAACCACAGTATGTTATGATCCACGTAATCAAATGACCTTCTCATAGTAAAAAAGATCATTTCTAGATCCATCCTGAAATACAATGTTGTGAGCGAAAGGATAATATCCATACACATACACCACTATCATTCAAATATATACACCAACAACCAGAGCCAAAGAAGAGAAAATGGAAAATTTCTACCAACTTTTACACATGGAAATCAATCAAACAGGCTACCAAGATTCAGTAATAATTGGTGACTGAAAAGCAAAAGTTGGGAACAAGGAAGAAGGATCAGTGGTCAGAAAATATGGACTTGGTGACAGAAATGAGGCTGGAAATAGAATCATGGAATTTTGAATAATAAATGCCATTGTAAATACATTTTATAAGAAATGGAAATGGCTACTTTACACATGGACCTCACTTGATGGACTATACAGGAATCAGATTGATGACATCTGTGGAAAGAATTGTTGAAGCAGCTCAATGTCAGCTGTGAAAACTAGGCCAGATGCTTATTGTGGAACAGACTATCAACTACTCATATGGGAGTTGAAACTGAAGCTAAAGAAAATTAAATCTACAAGAACCAAAACTTAACCTTGAATTTAAAAACCATCGTAAGATGCTTTCAAAAATCCTCAAGATGGCTTCTAAAAACCCTCCCTGGACACCTCTCCCTCATGCCCATTTCAAACAGTGATGGGAAATTCAATGTAATGTTGTGCCATAGTTGGCGAGTGGTCAGAGCTAATTCAATAATACTGTCCCCGTCCCTTTCCAGATGAATACTATCTCTAAAACAGATTACCATAATGAGTTGTTGTTGTTATGTGAGGTCGAGTAGCTTGCGACTCATAGTGACCTTATGTACAACATCCCTAAACTCTGCTCTGTCCTGTGCCAATCACACCGTCTCCAATACACCCATCCCGATTATTCCAGTCACTGAATCAATCCACCTCATAGGGGGCCTTCCTCTTCTGCACTGTCCCTCCACCCTCCCAAGCATGATGTCCCTCTCCAAGGACCTGTCCCTCCTTGCAACATGTCCAAAGTGTGTTAGACGGAACCTTAGAAACCTTGCCTCCAAGGAGCAGCCGGGTTTGACCCTTTCCAGGGTGAATCTGTTTGTTTTCCTAGCAGTCCACAGTACCCTCAATACTCTTCTCTAGCACCACAGCTCAAAGGCATCAATTCTCCTTCTATCCTCCTTGGTCATTGTCCAACTCTCTGATGCATAACAAGTGATAGCAAAGACCATGTCTTATAACAGACTCACCTTAGTCTCCAAAGAGACACCATTGCTCTTCAGTACTTTGGAGAGGTCCCTAACAGCAGCTTTCCCATGGCAAT
>NW_006399757.1:33426842-33431976 GCF_000299155.1 Elephantulus edwardii | reverse complement strand
TATATACTTTTTAATCAATTGACATTTATCCTAAAGAGCTCAAGAAGACTGCTTGCTATGATATTTTTTACTTTGTTGTTGTTTCCATTTAGTAGACTATTTCTCATAATGACCCTATGAACCATGGATTTAAACCTTGCCCTATTCTATGCTATAATCACCATCTTTGCTATACTCAAGCTCACTGATTGGGTAGTATTAATAAATTAGGGATTATAAAAAAACAGTAGTTAGAATAGTTATAAAACTGGCATCAGTTGCTTCCAACTTGCAAAACTAGTTGTTGTTGTTGTTGTTGTTATGTGCCGTCGAGTCGCAAAACTAGTTTCTTTGCCTTAAATTATTTTCCCCTCCTTGCTTTAGTCATATAAAGTACTTTAAACTGCCTGTTTACCAGGAAGGGAAATACATCTTTTCTGGATTAGCATTAGCATTTACCTTTTCAAAACTGTTTTTCTCAGTCATATGTTAACTATTTCATAAGTTGTCTGTTTATTAGTAACTATTTAGAAACTATTCTTTTTCAATGTAGAAATCCCATGACTTTAACAAAAGTAGTATGTTAAGTAGACTAACATCTAACCCAAGTATAAAAACTAATTACCACTCCTAGATGGGGAAGCAGTTTCTGAGAAGATTCTCACTGCTCTCCCAGATCTGCAATAAAGTGCTTTGTATATTGCAATCCATCTGTCTTTTATTGGCAATTGACTACAAAAAGAACCCATGTGTTCAATAACATCACTGTTACAATCACTGGGGTGGGGAGAATGTACTTTAAGTGAACATTAATAAATCCCTCTTTAAAAAGGACAAAACATCTCTCCATTTCATACAGTTTTTCCAGTAGCAATTTGATTCAGCTCCACTGGGCCAGAAAAGCAATGGACTTGGGAATTTACATAACGAGTTTTAATACATGTCTGAAACCAGTTTTAATTTCAGGACAAATATACACTCACTCAAGGCAAAATGAGATTTTTAAGGTCAGACCCTCAACGAGATCAATCAACACAACGCTTTTTATCTTTAGGGAGCTCTGGTAACTAAATGGGTAAGGAGTTGCACGACCAGCCCTCAGGCAGTTGGTTCAAATCCACCAATTGCTCCAAGGGAAAAAGAGGGGCAATCTCCTCCTGTGTAATTTACAGCCTCTCAAAAGCCACTGGAGGTCAGTTATTATTTAAATGTGACTCAGGGACAATGAACTGTTGTGCTGATCCATGTCCTGTCCTTATGTCATGGTTTGGCTTAAAGATAGCTGAGATTGTGAGGATGTTGCAGGATATCTGTTTCAATCTGTGATTCAGAGAGTTGTTATGAGTTGGAGTTGACTCAATGGCACCTACAACGACAGAAACTCTGTTCAGTTATAGTAATACATTGTGCTTTCTTGACTTAATGACATTAATGAAAACTAGTCAACACGAATGTGAATATATGTATTTACTAAAAGGAGATACAGGCGAGCTCTGGTGGCCTAGTGGTAAGAAGCTGCAACTGCAATCTCAGAGATGCATGGTTCGAATCCACCAGATGCTCTGCTGGAGAAGGAGGAACAATCTCCTCCTGTACCAGTCAGATCTAATTTGACAGTACACACAAAAAATAATGAAATAAAATAAAAAATAAAAGGAGATACAATAAGACTATAGATCTCATTTGTATAACACTCTGAGGACTTCAGCACAAAAACTAAGAGAAACTGAGACATTGTTCATTTCTTTGTATTGATTCTATCCTTATAAAATAATATTTTTCAATATTCACTTTCTGAATACATAAAAATGAAAAACAATGAATCAGAAACTTAAATCATTAAGAGAATCAACAGAAAAAAAAAAGAGAATCAACAGAGAGTTAAAAAAAAGAGGAGGGAGGACATATGTTCCTAAAACAAAGTTCTTTGTACAGACAGTCCTGAAGCTGTATGTCAAATTTGTACACAATTTGGAATAGGTGAGTACAGTTCTCATTTAGCCTACTTTAGTGCAAGAAAAATTTTGAAGTCTCTTCAATTATTTCAAACTGCAAGTGAAGGTGATTCTGATGAAGAATTTGTTATAAGCAAAGGGGCCAGTGCAATCTTTTCAATGCAAGGGTAAACTTACATATCATTGAAGCGAAATGATGGATTGTCCACCAGTGGACATTCACAACCAAAGGGCTTAGTTTGTCTAAGAAGCAAAATTAACCTTAGAGAGTTATAAATATGTAATACTTACACATACATGTTGCCATCGAGTCAGAAACCACTCACAGCTGACCCTCCAGTGTGTTGTCTGAGGCTGTCATCACAGGATAATATTGTCCATCTTTCTCCAGTGGAGCTGCTGATGGATTCAAATTGTGGCTTTTGGGCTAACAGTGAAACTCCCTCAGACTATACCACCCAAGCTCCTTCTATTTACATATGCATCCTAAAAATGTTTAAAATAATATAAGTAATTATCTTACTAAGTTTCAGGAAAAATACTGACATCTGGATGTATATCTTTAAAATGAATGTAACAGGCCCATTTCTGTAAATACGTTTAATAAGTTTCCACCTGTGTTTATGTTGCTGGCAAGTAAATGGTCCAGCTGGCACCGTTCATTCTCCTGAAATTACTTACAGGAGCAATCTGGTCCTGTGAGCAGCTTCTGTTCAATATCACTCCTCCTATTGAAAGGGAATGCTCCTCTCTGCTGGTGTACACCCTTCCCCTTCTCTGGATGGTCATCACACTTACGTGACTCATGCAGCACTGGCCACATCCTGCTTAGCAGCCAGTCCCATCAGCCGTATCTCTCCTGTTAGATAACATGGAAATTCCCCAAGGTCTAGTCCTTGCCCTTCAGCTCTTGTCTCCTCTCTGGAAACCTCACCCCTTCTTTTGCACTGAGCATTTTCAGAAGTGCACCTCTTGGCTTGGCTTTTCTCCTTGATGCCTCATCGGAATTTCTACCAGCCTACTGGGTATTTAATTCCCTCTTCAAGCCCCATGTGTCTAATGTTGAAAAGCCCATGAACTGTTATCCCTCACCTTCTCTCTGTTCATGTTCACCAGCTTCCCATCTTTGTTTTTCATGTTCCTTCTATTTCATATCTAAACAGTCACTTTATCCTGTTGATTTCCTCTGTTCTCTTCCAAATGGCTTATTTACTCACTGCCAGAGACACCTTGCACTTTCCCACTGGTAGTATCATTAACTGCAGTTTCACCTCCTAGGAATACCTTCCTCTCTACTTAATGATATGCTCCAAGAAAGAATTTTGGTTCCACCTCCTCTACCAAAACTACTTTTACTTCACTGGCTTCTTGTTACAATCATTGTACTTTTTTTAATTTTCCACCCAAGTGTTTGACTTCCTTTATCAAAATGGTCATGTGCCTCTTCTGGTTGAAATATACTGTGAGATCTAAATAAAAATGCTCTTGAAATTTTCTTTTCCAACTTATCTTACTTACATGTTTTCTTCCATCTCTCACTGGATTGCAAATTCCTTGAAAGCTGGGACTGTGTCTTAACACACCATTGCACTATGCCCAGTATCGATAACAAACTAAATATGAAAACATAGGAATTTGTTTGTATTGGATCTGGAAGTGAAGGTGAATCACAGAGTGAAATTCAGCTTACAATTAATGAAATAGAAATCATTTCTTGACTAATGTGTGTTGGGAATCTCAGTTCAAGCTGGACCTTAGGATGGCCTCTCGCGTCTTGAGGAGGGACATGCATGGAATGCTCTGGGCTCCTATGGCTTTCTTTTCGTCCCACATATGTGAGTGTCAGCAGAGGGGACTTGCCAGATGAATTGGGGGACTTGCCAGATGAATTGGGGGTCTCTGGCCCAGAGCCTGCCAGTATTTGGGCGTGCCAGAATTGTAAAATACTGAAATGTTTGGCCACGCTATGAGTCGCCTATGACTCGATGGCACTTAACAACAATAACAACAACAGCAGCTTGGAGAGAGATCATTTGGCCTAGTGGACAGAAAGTGATGTTACCAAGCCAAAGGTGGGTGACTTCAATCCACAGTCCTTAAGCATTTTTTAATTGTTTTTGGTCAAACATTCTTCTATGTGATATAGCCCTGATCTGTCCACTTGCAGCACAGAGGTAATTTGTGGTTGCTGTGAAGCTGAACACTGTGACACTGATGTGTCAAATGCGATAATGGTTACTTATAGCGGACAGTGTTTGGTGGAGCTCCCCAATTAAAACAAGCTTGGAAGTAAGAGTGGCATCCACTTTTGAAATAGCTTGCAACTAGAAACCCTACAAACCTGGAGAAAGGATGAAAGTTCACAGGGTTTCTATGAGTTGCCTATGACTCAATGACACTTAACAATAACAACAACAACAGTAACAATATATTGTTCATAAATTTTTTAAAAGAACTTTCAAAATATTTTTCTGAAATCTTTGAAAAGAATATATTAAAATTTGGAAGAAAGACATCTAAAAAATGTATTGCAAAAACTTTTCTCCCTGTCCTATATGCTAAATAAATGACTCAAAGTTAAGTCTGTATGAATTTAAATCAATCTCTTGATGAAATATTGCTGCCTGACAATCACCATTCCCCTTGGGCCACACAGTAAATATTTGCTTCTGTGCATGAATCTATCTGTAGGTTGGCGGGGTGGCTCTGCTGATGAGCTGGTCTCTATAAACTCATCTATATGTCTGCACTCTACACCATGGGCCTGGCAGGCAGCTTTGCTGATCTTGGCTATGCTCTTGTTCATGTCAAAGGCTTTGGCTGGGATACCTGGGCTGACTCAGGTCAGTCCCACATGTTCTCTCATTTTTCAGCAAGGGCGTTGCTGTTGTTAAGTGCTACAGAACTGCCCATGACTCATAGCGACCCTACAAACAACAAATCTGAACTCTGCCCTATCTTATGCCATCTCATGATCTCTGATATGCTTAAGGCCAGTTATAGCCACTACATCACGGTCAATACATCTAGGCTCAGAAGTAGTTCACCATCATTTTCTGGACATTTAGATATACTATATAAAGACAGCATTTCTTAAGCTCAAGGAACTGAAGAACAGATTCAAACCTAGAGTTGCTGTAATCAAGGATGCTTTGGGCAGAATATTTAATGATCCAGGAAGTATTAAAAGAAGATGGAAG
>NW_006399757.1:33399363-33425362 GCF_000299155.1 Elephantulus edwardii | reverse complement strand
GTTGGCGCAGGATAGAGCAGGGTTTAGGGCTGTTGTGCATAGGGTCGCTATGAGTCGGAAACGACTCGATGGCACATAACAACAACAACAACATATAAAGACAGTATAGCTCTGACTCAAAGGTTGAAGAATAGATCCTATCTCTTGATGAAAGGAGCTATAAAATAATATTGCAAAGGATATGGAGACAGAAGTAGACAGAATCGGAGGTATTTTTGCGACCAGTCTGCTTCAGAGTTAGACAGATCTGGTTTTATATGATACCGTGTATGAGCACGTGAAACCCGTACAAAGATCAAAAGAAAGTCTTTCAAATTTAACAAAATGTACTACATAATTTAAAATAGAAAATGACATATATCAGGATTTTATCCTTTCATCCTATTTACTTAATCTATATATGATGAACAAAAATTCAAGAAACTGGACTATATAACGAAAAACACAGCATGAGGATTGAAAGAAGACTGACTTACAACCTGAATATGCTCATGAAGAAACTTTGCTGAAAATAAAGAGAACTGATGTAGATCAATGATTACAGCCTTCCTTTAGTCAGTATGGATTACAGCTCAACATAAAGCAAACAAGAATCCTTACAACTGGATCAATAAGCAACATCATTGATAAACATAGAAATATTGATGTTGTCAAAGATTTCATCTTACATTGATCCACAGGATTATAGGAGAATTCACATAGCCTCTGAAAACCAGCTGTGGGGTAAGCTGCGAGTTGGTTCCAATTCAAAGCAATGAGTGTGAATTGAGTTTTTGAATACAGAGCTGACACAACGTTCTTAGCTGAAAGCAAAGAAGACTTGAAGCACTTACAGATGAAGATCAAAGACATAGCCTTTAATATTTATTATATCTCAACATAATGAAGAGAAAATTCTCATCTGGACTAATAAGCAACATTACGATAACATGGAGAATATGGAAAACTTGTTAAAGTTTTCATTTTATCCACAATTTTGTGGAAGCAGCGCCCAGGAACCCAAGTGACACACTATGTTGAACAATCTGGAAAAAAACAAAGATGTCAACTTGATGACTAAAATGTGTGCAAAAACAGGGTGGCTGGTGTAGTGGTAGTGGTGTCAGACCTCCACTAACCTCCACAAAGGGGAAGAAGTTCTATCAACAACATCAATAGCACAAAAATTGGGTTTTATATGGGAAGACATATTCCTGGGTTCCCATATATACTTAACACCAACTATCTCTTTCACAGCTGTTAATGTTCTACTGCTGCATCTGCTAATTCATTGCAATGGTCCCACAGAACTCATAGGCATTAATAGCGACTGTGGCTTTTATTAAGTGGATAACAAGTTATTATTCAGGTTAGAAATAGATAGGATACAATTCTTTAATCAGTATTATTTATCAAGGCAGGCCCACTGACCTTCAGATTTCCTGGGCCCTGCCTCTTGGTTCTGGGTCACTATTGTGAATTTCCTTTAGTTCTATCCATCATGGCATATTCTTCCTCCCCCCATCTGCATTAGTGAGCCTGAGTGAAGTCCTCAGCTCTGAATCTGTGGTACAGCAGTTCTAGTTCAGCTCTGTCTCTTGCCAGTCTGGTTTTCCTCCACCTCTGCTTCCGTTGTTGCTGCTCTCACCTGGTCCAGGTCTCCATGTCATGAAGGAATCTCTGGCCTGAAAGGAAGCACTGCACTCTCTGGTTCTTCTTTCTTGATAGTATCAAGATTCCCACTTTCTGCTTCTGAATCTGCTCAATTTAAGTCTGGCAGGAAGGAAAAACTGTTAAGTCCTCTCTTTAATAGTCTATACACTCTATTTGCCTGTTTCAAGTATATTCAGGGTACATCCTGAAAAGGATGGTGAAACTTCATCTCACATAACCTTGGACCTGTTGTTAGGAGCAACCAATCTTTGGAAAGAGATACCATGCTTGGAAAGATAGCGATTCAGTGAAGGGGGAAACAACCCTCAAAGAGACAGATTGACAGTGACTGTAACAATGGACTTGAGATTGTGAAGATGAGGCATGATTGGGCAAGGTTTTGACTTAGGGTCTGTAGGATCGCTATGAATTGGAGTTGTCGGTGATGGCACCTAATAACAACAACAGAAACTCAAAAGGTGTTATTTACCCTATTTACATTATTAGCAAGGTATTCAGTCTTTGGTGGGATTTCAAACACCCTCTATCAGTATAATCTTGCACAGTCATGCAGCAAAAGCCAAAGACAATGGCTTAAAAAGTCACACTGAATAATTCACTATAGCACAAGGTGCCTGACCGAAATCACAGTATTTCAATTGTTTCTTAATGGATGTGAAACTTTCGAATGTTTCTTATGCATGTGAACACTAAATAAGAAATTATGGTATTGGCAAAGTACTGAACATGAAGACAGTGAGACTTTGCTTCATAGACCTTAGACGAGTTATCAGGAGGAAAAACTCCTAGTAAAGGAAATCAGGTTTGATAAAGGAGAGAGTGTGTGAAAAGGAGAAAGAACCACGACAAGATGGATTGATAGAGTAGTTTCAGGAAGGGGCTCAGACACAGCCATGATTGTGGAGATGGTGAGCGACGGGGCAGAGAGCTGCTGTACGTAGGTTCACTGAGTTGGACAGCACCTAGCAACAACGATTTTTATTTTATTATGACGCATTTCAACTACAGAAAAAGTTAGAAGCTATGCATGTCAAGGAGATTTTATGTTAAAATTTTACTGTTTTATCACATAAACTAGTCATCTGTATCTTCTTCTGTTGGACCATTAATCCACCTTTGCTTTTCTGTGTCTTTCAAAAGAAGTTATAGACACTAATAATAATTGATATTTGAATTAGGCCTTAGATGAAGTTGCCAGGTCTATGAACGCAGAAGGAGAAAGGGCAGTCTAGACATGGTATAGAATATAGGATAACAAGACGGGGGCTATCACAAAAGGTGACAGTGTTGGGGAACATAATAATAAAGGGTGGGTAGCAAGGCTGGGTGGGAGACTGGCAGGGGAGTTCTGTGTCATTGAACTAAAAAGCAGAGTTTCCAGAACAAAAAATATAGAGGAATGACAGCATTAGGAGGGTTAGCTAGATAGCTGGGTGGGAAGAGAGGCTGATGTCATAGAAATAGTTCCAGTGACCCATGCATAAGGTAGGAAGAGTAGTATGACTAGACCAGGGAGGAAGTGAACAAAACAAATAAGCAGATGTAATATAAGAGTTTGTCTTTTATTGTTAATCAAATAAAAAATATTTTTCTCTTTGTTAGAATATGAAAATAATGCAGAACAATACTTAGCCTTAAGCCAGGGGACATTTGGAGACATCTAAAGATTGTTTTATTGTCATGACTAAGGAGAGTTGCTACTAGCATTTAATGGGTAGTGAGAGACTAGGGATGCTGCTACCACTTTGCAATGCATAATCCCCACAACAAAGAATTGTTGTTGTTGTTGTTATATGCTGTCAAGTCACCTGCAACTCATAGCGACCTTATGTACAGCAGCTCTGAAGTCTGCTCTGCTCTGTTCTGAGCTGGCCTCACTGACTCTGACACACCTACTCCCATTGCCCTAGCTACTATATCAGTCCATTTTATCTGGTGTCCTCCTCTCCTGTGCTGTCCCTCCACCTTTAAAAGCATGATGTTCTTCTCCAAGGACCAGTCCCTCCTGGCTACATGCCCAAAGTATGTGAGATGGCACTTCAAAATCCTTGCCTCCAAAGAGAAACTTGGTTTCACCCTCTTTAAGACAGACCTATTTGTTTTCTTGGCAGTCCATGTTCAAGATTCCTCTCCAGAACCACAACTTAAAGACATCAGTTCATCTTTTCTCATCCTTAGTCATTGTCCAGTTCTCTGATGCATAGCAAGTAAGTAGGAAGACCAAGGCCTGGATCAGTAGCACCTTAGTCTCCAGACTGGCATTATTACTTTTCAGTACTCTGGAAAGATTTTTGACAGCAGACTTACCTAATGCAATTCTTTTGATTTCTTAACTGCTGATGCCAAGAGTGTTGATTATGGAGTTTAGAAGCTGTAACTGTTTAGCAACCTCAATATCTTTTCCATCCATCATGGTGCTTCCAATTGGCCCAGTGGTCAGAATCTTTGTCTTCTTGTTGAGCTTCAATCTATATTGAAGACTACAGTCCTTGACCTTCTGCAGCAAATGCTTCAGGTCCTCAGTTTCAGCAAGCAAGCAAAAAAGAATTATCTAATCCTTCCTGCAGAAATTGAGAGCGGAATCTAACCAGTACAGAGAGCTGGGATGAGTAGCCACCAAGTCCTTGTTTTTGAATGATGCTACCAAATATCCTTCTAGAAATGAGAATTCCAAGGCTTTTGAAGGCTGGAAAGATTTCCTAAGTTTATACTGCTAAAAAAGTGGCAGAATGGAATTTTTACACTGGTTTTTGGATTAAAAAGTTGATGTCTTTCAGTTACACTTTGTCTGACTCCATGAAGAAGAGAAACAGGGTAAAAAATTTTCTGTTGCTTCACACTAGAGTAAATGAGAAGAGGTTTTAGCACCTGAGACAAAGACAGTATGAGGGAAAGGAGATATTAGAGGATTTGGAGAGAAGCAAGGGCGGATTGTAATGATAAATTCAGCTTCTGGTGTTTTAACATCTGAAGGGATGGGGTGGGACAAGTCCAGTGGAAATATCCACTGGGCATCTGGCAAAAAGAATTGGAGTTCAGGGAGAGGTCAGAACTGGAAACCTAGACTTCAGAGCCGCCGACAGGCAGGAGTGCGTTTGCCAACAGGGATCAAGATAGGGGTTAACCAAAGAAAACAGATAAAAAATGGCCAGGTTCTACAAAATACAAAAAGAATGATGTGGCGAGAGAGGAACCAAGGAAGAAAATAGAGAAAATGGGATCTGAAAGGTGTTATAAAACATGATCTTATTCAAAAGTATATTCAAAAGTATATATATATATAAACCAGAACCAGACAAAAACCCCAGAAGTCTGTGATGGTTACTCAGAAATCAGTATTCTCGGTGATCAGGGGAGAATCATGCTTTCCTTTTCCACATTTTGTGATTAATCTGTATAACTGGCAGGGTAAGATATTTTCATTTTGTTTGTGCTGTGCTATCTTTAAAATCATTATTAGTCATAAAGATAAAAAAAAATAACTCCAACAACTTTCAAACTTTACTCAGGCAATAGGTTCAAGGTTCTAGTCTTTGTGTCTTCCAGCTTGACGTGGATACCCAAGTATCACTTATCTGGTACCCAATGTTCTTGTTTCTCACTGCGGAGTCCACGCATCCTTATTGACCAAATAAAGGGAACAAACAATTCCTACCATAATGGATGTACCCTGAGGTGTCATGCTTCTAAGAATCTCATCTGAGAATTAATTCTGCTGAATCATGGAGGAAGAGGATTTTAGTTAATATAGTTGTCATTGATTGGATACACATGGTTAAGGATTTGACCAGCTATTCTGTGACCCCATGTCAGAACGGTACAGGCAGTACACATATTTGGGAGGCAGAGAGAGCAGAAAGGACTGGAACAAAATGATAAACAACAGTTTTGTAAATGGTAGCTGAGGTATTGACTTGGTGATCAAAATCACTGTGTGAATAATGAACTGTGACCCACCAGTTACTTTTAAAGTCAATACAAAGATTAGCGCTAGTATTGGCTTAATACTTTTTTTAAAGACTCATTCCAAAATTTATTGAGCACTTAACAAGTACAAGGTAGCATTTCCACTCCACAGGAAGAAAGTCCACAGCAAAGGCTTTGTTCCCAGGGGCAATTTGAGGATACCAGAAAAGCAAAAAGAATAGTCAAGCAGCTATTTAAGAAAAAGATTAGTTAAACTTAAACAATATTTAAGAGGCATAGATTGTAATAATTATAGAGACTGTTGCATAACTGGAGAATGGCAAGTGGAATGGAGCCCTATACATCTGAAAGGGTTAGATCAGGATGGAGAAGGCAAAAGGTATTCTACACTTTCCAAAGTGGACTGCTACTTTCCCTGCCCCCTCAAGTTAACATTCTAAAATATGTTCAATTTAGTGGCTGATCAGAATCATCATGGTGTGCACCTGTCAAGAGAGTCAGTCACTCCCTCCCTTTTTAAAAAATTTTATATTAATTTGCTTACGTTTGTATACATTGTGTTGCATGCTATTCTTCATTCATATTGTGTTTCATACAAGGCTTATAATTTTATTTTTTTTAGCAGTGTGTGAGGTGCTCTATTAAGTACATTCTCTGGATGACCTCATTTTGGTTCTTAGAGTAGCCCAGCGACGTAGGTTTCACGGTTGTTCCACCACTGCCTTTTTGACTCCTGGTGGTGCAGTGTTGTGTGTTGTGGACTCTGTCAAAGATGAGCAGTAAAGATTTACAACCTCGGGGTCACTATGAGTCAATCAGAAGGCAGTAGGTTTGATTTGAATTTTGGCAGATGAGATTCTGATTGAGTCTCAAAAAAACCCCAAACAACCCCTAGAAACATCCATGCTCATTTCTTCACTCAAACAGCACCCTCTTAGAACTACTACCCATTAGAATGCATGTTTGTTGTTGTGCACCGTCAAGTTGGAACTGATCCTGAGCTGACTTTCTGGTAAGTTTTCATAGGCAGTTGATTGCACTGGAGGTCTAGATCATCCATCTTCCTCCTGTGGATCAGCTGGTGGATTTGAACCTCATGCTTTCAGGATTGCAGCACAGCTTCTTACCACTAGGCCAAAGTATTTGTGTTCTTAAGTGCCGTTAAGTCGGAGGCGACTCACAGCGACCCTATGAACAAAGGTCCTGAACACTTGTATAACTTTCATCCTTTCTCCAGGTCCATAGGGTTTCCGGAGGCAAGTTATTTCGGAAGTGGATGCCACTCCTGCTTCCAAGCTTGTTTCAATCGGGAAGCTCTACCAAACACTGTCCGCCATGGGTGACCATCATCACATTTGACACATCAATGTCACACTATAGTGGGGATAAAAATCTCCTATTTTCTTCACTGTCCAATATAGAAGCCACTAGCCATATGGAAGACTTGAGATTTGGTTAGTATAGCACACTAACAATAATGACAACAACAAAATAGGAACGGAAGTTTAATTTATTAAAATTTCAGTGTAAAAAGCCACATTTCTTTCTTTTTTTATTCATACATTTTAATTTTTGTTACAAAAGTAGCACTAATGTGTTTAATTTTTAAAAAAATTATTATTAAATTTTATTAGCTTTAGTGAACACTTACAGAGATTTGGGGTTTTCATTCATAAAAAGCCACATTTCATAGTTACATTGAACCAAGTACTGACCAGTTTTATCACTGCACAAAGTTCTATTGGGTAACAAAGGTGGGCAGTTCACATCCACAAGCTGCTCTGAGCAGGAAAGATGGGCAAATTCTGCATGTGTGACTTACACCTCTGAAAATCCGCTGGAGAGCCAACTATTAGTCCATCCCAACAACAATGAGAGAAAACACTAGGATAGTTACATTTTTCCTTTGCTCTTCGATTCTAGACTGCTTACCTGTTTGTTAATGCCTCTCTCAACTCTCCAAGCTTAGAAAAAGAAAACTTCTTCCTCTGCCCATCTCTCTCTATCCACCTCCACATTGTTCACCCAAACCAACAGTTTTGCCACAGCCAAAGGCAGAGGAATACCTAAGTGGCCAGGCAGACAGAAGTGACCTTTGCATTGGGCTTTGCTCACATTTATAATCAGCATTACTCATGTCTGTAATCAGCTTTGTGCCTCAACATCATCATCGTTGTCTCACAGTTTCCAAACTCTCAGATGATGGATGTCGTGTGCCAGAGAAAGAATCAGGCCAAGTAGATGTGAACACTCTCAGAATTTAAATACAGAATTTAAAGAAAGAAAATATTTGTGTTGAGCTTTGCTGGAATCCTGAAAGCAGCAGATGGAAGAAATCTGTGACGTTTCTTTTCTCCCAAAGTTTTAAAACACTGGTTTGTCCTTCATTATTTAAATGGAAAACAGGGTTTATTTACCACCCAGAGTAATGTTTAACTGAGAGGTATTTTTATAAAACGCTGAAGTACCCAAGCCTTTAACCTAAGACCTTCGTAGCCAAAACCTGAAGCTTCAAAAAGTCAAGCTTCACTTGACTCTATTAGCAGGTTCATTTTCAAAGTTAATGAATTCTTTTACAGGTAAAGTTTGTTCATTCTCAGTGTGTTTTAGACGCATATTCGCCAATCACCTCAGAGATCTGGGGAAGCAAATGAAAATAGGACATAAATACAGATTTATTGTCGAAGAATAGCACACTGAGGAAAAAGAAATGAATCAGAGGATAAAATTGAGGAAGCGTTTTTACTGTTTTTTTTAAAACACCTCAAGGGCCTGTCCAGCAAATACTTCCTAGAACTAATTGTCCTCACTTTTTCCAAAAAGCAAACTCATTTTGCTTTGGGATGTTCTCGATACTCTAAACACCTGAGGAGGGTGGTACAAAAGCAGATTCTGACTTAGTGGGTCTGAGTTTCTTCGTTTCCACAGCCCGAGGATGCTGCAGATCCACACAACACACGCCGATTATCAGAACCCAGTGGGCAGGGGGGTTGCACTGTCAAACCCAAAACCTAGTTCAAATCCACTCCCCTGCACCAAGGGAGAAAGTCAGGCAATCTCCTCGTGTGCGATTTACTGCCTCTGAAAACCCGCTGGAGGTCAGCTCTGAGTCGGTTTGACTCCACAGCAATGAGTTCTGAGGACCTGACCTGGCTGGAAGAGTACTTAACAGAAACCCATTCCATTGGGTTTTCAGACTCAGTAAATTGTAAGGGAGATGATTGCCCATCCTTCTCCCAAGCAGCTGACTCTAGCAGCTCCTTATTCCGTCTGGGAGAAAATGTTTGGGAGTTGGGTAAACCCTTGCAAAATAAAAGAGTAGGAACCTCTATGGAAGGAAGGCATGTCGTGTACGGCGCATCCACGCCTTACTCGATCTTCTCAACTACATGGAGCGGGCACCAATATTGTCTTTGCTATAATAAGAATATTGAGCTTCTCCAGCGATTCTTTCCACTTAAGTAATCAATTTGATTCCTGTGCAGACTATCAGAGAGCTTCTCAGGGGAGTCGAATCTAGTTCTCCTGGACCCAGAAGATACACGGTGACATGTCGTGCATTTCACAACGCTGGGAAATGGCAAGGACGGAGTGGTAGTTCTGGGGGGCACCTACGTAGTGCCACTTCCCTTCCTGAGACGTAGCTTTTTGACCTGAAGGGGAGAAGATCTCTTTGAGAGCCCCTGTTCCCTGGGCTTGCCTAGGTGGTGGTGATGGTGGGGGAAGCATAGTACTTGCTCCTCGGGGAGGTCAGGCAGCCTGAGGGCGTGGGTGGGGGGGCACGCACGGTACTTGCTGGGGGGGTGGCAGGCACCCCCACAGCCTGGGTGGGAGGCACTGAGGGTATTTGCTCCTTGGGGAGGTCAGGCAGCCCGAGGGCGTGGGGGGGGGGCACCAACGGTACTTGGTCCCGAGAGGTCGGGTAGCCCAAGGGCAGGCAGCCTTGGGGACCCAACTGACCCGGGTGTTACATAACCCGCGCGCCCCGCCCCCGCGCGCCCCTCACTCCGGGCTGAGCAGCAGCACGTAGAGCTGAGCCGGGTGATTAATGCGGCTCGGCCAGGCGGCGAGTGCACCCCGGGGGCATGTCCGCGCGTCCCCGCCAGGTGAGCACGCGGCGCGGCCGGGGGCGGTGGTGTGGGGGTCCCGCCGGGCCGGGGTGGTGGTCCTCGCTGCAGAGTGCTCAGCCTGGACGCCCGGGGTCTCCTCCAGGCGCGGTCCCAGGCCGGCAACCGCGAACCGTCCTCCTGATGGTTCAGAGGGAGACACGTGTCCCTCTCGCTCGTTTCCTGGGTGTCAGATCCCCAACCCCGGGCGGGTGGCTGGAGAGACCTGCTTCGATCTCTATCTCCTGCGGTTTCCAAATGCAGACGTCTGTGTGCTAGAGACTTTGCTTCTGGATTCTGTGTTTTTAGCGGATCTTTACTTCCTTTCTCTCCCTCACGTCGCACGATACTATTTCGCCTGTGTGGTTTAATTTACCGCGGTCAAGTGGATTCTCTGTCCCATAGAATAGAAATGTCCCACACAGAGTTTCCAAGGCTATAAACCTTTAAGAGGGTGGATTCAAACCGCCCACCTTTGGCTGAGCCGGCTAACGCTTTAGCCCAGGACAACACAAGAGCTCCCTGTAGAGAAGACTATTAAAATCCCATCAGCCTTCAGACCCTTAATGTTGTTTGCACTTTTCTCAGAATTGCTTCTTGTCCTCCTAGAAGCAGAGAACAAAAGCAGAGAAATCTAGAAGGTAAACTCACAGAGGTGTTCCCGGTAAAAATATGTGGCCTGGTTCTGGTAAATCCTGACGCTGTTGGGTTAGTCTTCTGTTTTTAAGACAAAACCTCTTATACCTTGTTTTTGTTTTAGTGCTGCGTCAGATGTGACCGAACAAGGTTCTTTGATTTAACACATCTATTTCTAAAGGACTCGGTTGCTGAGAATTAAGTACTACAGGAACAACTCCATTTTCATTGGGAGTTCATTGCCGGCCTGATACAGAAACACGCCCTCTCCACAGATATCCGAGTTCACTAGTTTTTACAATCAACAACCACTTGTATGAATTTTCTTTCCCTTATTTCCACCCTGAAAAGAAATATGACAGACTAGGGCTAATGGTGTCCGACCCTCCCGAGGTACCCAACATAGGCCTCTTGGAAAAATAAAATATGGGGGAAGGAGTAATAATTAATGTTAACTGGGCGTGCTAATAGGGAGCTTTTGTGGTCTAGTTGCACTGCCAACTCAAAGGTGTGTGGTTTGAATCCACCAGCTGCTCCCTGGGAGAAAGAAGGGCAGTCTCTTCCTATTATGATTTACAGCCTGGGATATCCGATGGAAGGCCAGCTCTGAGTGGGACTATTCCTACAACCTCCAGGTGAATCCTCTAAAGAAGCAGAATGACCAAAACAAATGGGGTTAAAGCCAGGACTGGTGTCAGATTTGCAGCGTCTTTTCCTGGAAGTGTCTGCCAATTCTCTGCCACCTGGTGCTTAGTGCCTTCCTGTGTTGGAGGCTGTGGAAAGACAGGAAAGGCCCCTCCTGTACAGATTTGCAGTTTTGTAAATAAAACCCAGACGGGTTTGCTTTATTTTATGCTGATGATTTGTGAGAGCTAAAGGTGTGATTTATGGCCTTGGAACCAGCTGGAGAAAAGTGGTTTATACTAGGGCCATTTGTTGTGATTAGTAGCATGACCTAGAGAGCTTTAGGAAAGGAACTTTAAACTCACTTCTGTAGTATTTTCATAGTGTTAATAGTATTTTCATAGTTTTAATGTTGTTTCCCCTTCCCCAGTTTAGTTCGGTTTAACCAATACTTCTTGTCTCTCATGTGCCTTGCGTAGTTTTAGTCATTGGAAACGTTTACCTCTTGAAGCCCAAGGTACAATTAATTCAGAAGAATTTCTTTAGAGTTTGATGAGAAAGAGAAGAAAATTTAATTTTGTCTGAAACATGGAAATGAACATAAATGGGTCAAAACAATCTTACAGTATAGTTTTGTGATTCTACTGATTTTTAGAAGGGAGCTCTCATGTTCTAGTTGGAAGGGGCTGTGCTGCAAACCCAATGGTACATAGTTCAAATCCATCAGCTGCTCTGAAGGGGAAAGCTAGGCAGTCTCCTTGCATGTGATTGACAGTCTCTGCAAACCTGCTGGGGGTGGGGGGTGGGTTCTGACTTGATGGTAAAGAGAGTTTTAATCTTGGTGGTGGTGTTCTGGACTGTTGAGTCAGAACTGATGCATAGCTGACCCTCGCATGGATTTCCAGGGGCTGTAAATTGCATGAGAGGAGATTATTTAGCTTTCTCTCTTGGAGTAGCTGGTGGATTCGAACCTCATGCCTTTGGGTTGGCATCACAATTCTGTACCACTAGAGCACTAGAGCTGCCTTGAGACTGACTTCAGAAGAATAGGAAACAAAGGGAGTGAAAGTGGATTAAGTTATGTTGAGTTTTAGGAACTAATACTCTACCGTACATGAAAGAGCAGTTCTCACATTTGGTTATCTGAAGTATGTTCATATGGAGCCAATGAAATAGCATTTTTTTTTTGTTCAGGGACATTATTGTAGCAACAGTGAAGTTAATGAAAGGTGAGAGGTTTGATTTTTCTCACTAGAATTAGTGAAATCATGTCCTTATTGAAACCAAGTTGCAGGGCAGACTATAATCGCATTAGGGTTTGCTCTTGATGAAGATGAGACTCTCCTTCTGCCTCACTTTCCATTTTGCTCCTTCTCAAATATTCACAGGCTATACAGTAATGCAATTTATTGGTAAGTCTGTTACCATAGTAGTTTTGGTGTGCGTGTATTTTTTTCTTTTTTTAATAAGACATTCTAGTTTTAAGCATTTCCTAATTCTCTCAATTGCTTTTTATTCAAAACGGTGGTGGTTTGCAAGCTCAGGCTTGTTTATTGTTTTTTACAAAGGCTTATCAAAACGAACTTGGCAGTTTTGCAGTCATATACAGCCAAAAAAAGTATTCACTGCAGCTTTTGGGGCTGTTTATGCATTCCTTGCCTGAGCATTTGCTTTGCTTTTTAATAATTGCCCATTCAAAAGCTGTTTTCTTACAAGTGCTTTCTGGTATATATAAAAACTCACTCACCAAAGTGGCATAATCATTTAACTGAGAAAAACCAAGTCCACACTTGAGAACATTGTATGGGTTTGGGTACAAAGATTTTTCTCCCTGTCCTTAATTTGCTTTACATCAAAGGACAACAGGAAGCCTTATTGTCTGACAATGTCTGATTTCAAGGTGGTCCCTGTCAAACCCTTGAGGAGAGTCAAGGTTTCAGCCCAGAATCATTGATTTCTTTTTTTCTCTTAATAGCCTATCACTCTGTCTCAACAGATAATCACTTACCCTTCTAGTATTAAACATTGACAAATAACTGTTGCCAGGTAGGGCATTACAGGCTATTATTGACTTAATTTGCTCATTTTATTTAGTTAATATTTACTGACCTTTTGCTGTTGTTATGTGCCGCCGCTGAGTTGGAAAACAACTCATAGCTGACTCTCCAGCAGATTTTCAGAGACTGTAAATCACATGCAAGGAGATTGCCATTCTTTCTTCCTTGGAGGAGCTGATGGATTCGAACTGTGTGCCTTTGGGTTGACAGTGCAACTCCTTTACCACTAAGCCACCACAGCTTCCTGTACTGACCTTATAGTCTTTGCTAAATGCTTATTTTAAGCCTTATTTTACATAAACACTGTGCTGGGGGAAATAGAAGATGAAAAGACATGGAACCTGCCTATGAAGTAGCTTACAATTTGGTGTAGAAGATAAGACACTGTGTGAATAGTTACCATGCTGGTCAGTACAACTATGAGAGATAAATGTTTGAGGAATTCAAAGGAAGAAAGAAAAGGATTGATCAGGCCTTGTGAGAAGCAGAGGTTAGGAAAAACTTTGTGAAAAAAGAGACATTTGAGCTGCTCCTTGAGAGATAGGTAGGTGTTTATAGAGGCAGGGGATAGGCCTCTTTGGGAGTAAATCCTTGATTGCTTTGTGATGGCTTTGGGAAAGCTTCTGTTGGAGACCAGTTGCTTCTGTGTCAGCTTGCATGATAGACACTGATCACCTGTGATGTCTCCCTCTCCAGCTTGGGTAATGAAACACTGACCAGTTCTTTGCTCATCTACCAGCCAGTGCACTCTTTTGCCTCTGAAACAGAGTTGATGAGAACACTGTGGCAAATATAAATCATTATTATAAACTGGTGTACTTGGATGTTGCATGCTTACATGTTTGCATAGTCCTATTTATGCTGGTTGAAGTTGCTGTTGTAATTTTGTAATGAGAAGTAATTTTGTAATGAGATGGATCAATTCTGTGAGTGGAGTGGTGGGAATGAATGTGTTTGAGACAGCGATGTTGGCACAGGATAGAACGGCGTTTAGGGCTCTTGTACATAGGGTCGCTATGAGTTGCAAACGACTCGATGGCACATAACAACAACAAATGTTATATTATCTCTCTCCATACCTATTCAATTTGTATGCTAATTATTAGAGAAGCTTGATTCTATGAAGAGGAATGTGGCATCAGGATTGAAGGGAGGCTCATCAATAACTTGCTGTATGCAGATAACACAATCTTGCTTGCTGAAAGTGAGGAGGACTTGAAGCACTTGTCACAGAAGATCAAGGACTACAGCCTTCAGTATGTTTGCATCTAAGTGCCAAGAAAAACAGAGTCTTACCACTGGAACAATGGGCAATTTCGTGATGGATGGAGAAGAGATTGAAGCTGTCAACAACTTTGTCTTACGTAGATCCACAATTAATATCCTTGGTACTAGCAGTCAGGAAATAAGGAGATGTATTGCACTAAGAAAGAGGGCAGTTATGGACATCTCCAAATTATTGAGGAGTAATGATGTCAGTTTGGGGACTAAGGTGCATGTGACCCAGGTCTTTCTGATCACTTGCTATGCATCTGAGAGCCAAACAATGAATAGAGATGACAGAAAAAGAATCAATGCCTTTGAACTGTGGTGTTGTAGAAGATCACTGAACATCCCATGGATGGCCAAGAGAACAAACAGATACATCTTGGGGAGAGTGCAGCCAGAGTGCTATTTGGAGGCAAGAATGATGAGGTTTCGCCTCATATACTTTGTGTATGATGCTGGAAGGGGCTGTTTCTTGGAGCAGGACATGATGCTTGGAAGTGTGGAGCCTCAGCTAAGGAGAGGAATACCCTCAACCGGCTGGATTGACATGGTGACTGCCTCCATGGGCTCTAGTGTGTCAGGAAGTGTGAGGATGGCACAGGATAGGACAGTGTTCAGACATGTTATTTATAGTGTTGCTGTGAGTTGTACTCAACTTGATTGCATCTAACAACAACAAGAACAGTAACAACAACAAATATTATATAAACTGATACAATGTAAGTGCCAATAAGGAATGTTACTTCTATAGAAACTAAGTTGATTGGCATATGTACCCATAGGAAGAAACCAACATTATAAAACAACATTAACACACACTATAGCCAAACTGCATGAGGCTTGGAAATACTTATATTAATTAAAGGAAGTCAGACACATATTGTATGTTTTCTTTTGTACAAAATAGCCAGAATAAGTAAATCCTTAGAGATGGACAGTAGATTGGTGGCTTTCAAGTGTCATGGTTTGAATTCTATCCCCCAAAAATGTGTTTCGGCTTGGCTGGCTCACGATTCTCAGTGTTTTGACAGTTCTGTAATGATGTGGTCTTATCCCATGGTGTGATCTGATGTGAGGGGACCAATTAGTTGTATGGGGATTAGGATGGAATGTAGCACTCTTACTCAGGTCACAGCCCTGATCCAATGTAGGGAATATTTTTCTGGGATGGACCCTGCATCGTAGCTTATCTTTCAGGTGGAAAAAGGATAGAAAAGAGTGCACAGAGAGACTTGATTACAAATAGGAAAGACGAGCAGGGAGTAGAACACATGCTGATCCAGAGTCCTTGAGTGGAGAACCTCCTATACCCAGGAGATTGATGCCGTGGACCACTCCAAAGAATGCCGAAGTCATAGGGGTTGAAAGGAAAAAAAGACAGATCTCTCCTAGAACAGACATTAATAAAAAACCTTAACCTAGAATGCCCTGAATACATACTTCTGGCCTCCTAAATAGTGAAAGAATAAAACTTTATGTTGTTAAATCATACACTTGTTGGGTAGTTGGTCTGTTATAGCAGCCCTCGATAGCCAGATTGCTACTTGGAGGTGAGGATTTTGAAGCTCTGTCTCACATACATTGGGCATGTTGCCAGGAGGGACCAATCTTTGGAGAAGGACATCATGCTTGGAAGGGTAGAGGGTCAGCACAGAAGAGGAAGACCCTGTATGAGATGGATTGACACAGTGACAGGCAATGGGGGCAGGTGTGTCAGAGACAGAGAGGTTGGATCAGGACAGGGCAGGGTTCAGAGCTATGATTCATAGGGTCACTATGAGTTATAGTCATCTTGACAGAATGTAGCAACAACACATAAGTAAAATGGAATTTGGAACCAGGAGGGGAGGGGTGCTGCTTTAACAGTCACCTAAAACATAGAAGTGATTTTGGAATTGGATAATGCATAGAGGCTGGAAGAGTTTTAAGATTTTGAAGGGACCTAACAGTAAAATATTTATACATTCCATTTTTTCCTTAATAATTTCCAATTTTCCTACATTCATACTTCTCACATTCCACGTTCCAGTCACAAGTATCTGTTTGCAACTCTTCCTCCTCCTCCTCTGTGATTCCCAGTAGGCTCAGCCTATGGCCAGTGCCATATCCGGTAGTCTAATCTTAGGATGCTCTGTTGTAGATAGGGCTTCCAAAAGGCCTATTTGTGGATCTTTCTCCCTACTACCAGATGTGCAGGCTAGATTTAGAAGCAGCTGTGGCACTAGGTACATTATAGCCAATGTTAGATAGATCTTAGCTGAAAGCAGAGTACCAGAGGAATGACTATCTGTGTTTCACTGACTGTGCAAAGACATTTGACTGTGTGGATCACAACAAATTGTGACTAACCTTGAGAGTAAAGGGAATCCCAGAACACTTGATTGTATTTATGTGAAACCCATACTTAGACTATGAGTCAGTCATCACAACAGAGCAAGGAAAATCTGCATGGTTCAAAATCAGTAAAGTTATATGCCAGGGATGTATCCTATCTCCATACATTGTCAATCTATATGCAGAACAGATCATAAGGCTGGGCTTTAATGAGGAGGAATGTGTCATTAGGATTGGAGGAAGACTCACCAGCAAGCAGTGTTATACAGGTGATACAACCTTGCTTGCTGAAACTGAGGAGGACCTGAAGCACTTGCTGCAAAAGGTCAAGGACTATAGCCTTCAATATGGATTTAAGCTCAACAGTAAGAAAACAGAGATTCTCACCCCTAGGTGAATTGGCAACCTCATGATAAAACAGAGAAGAGATTGAGATTGGTAACAATTTCAGCTTACTTGGCTCCACAATCAACACTTTTGGTACCAGCAGCCAGGAAATAAAAAGATTAATTGCATTGGAAAATCTACTGTCAGGGATCTCTCCAGAGTCGATGTCAGTCTGGAGACAAAGGTTTGCTTGACCCAAGCCTTAATCTTCACGATTCTTTGCTGTGCATCGGAGAGCTGGACAATGATAAAGGATAATAGAAGAAAACTCAATGCCTTTGAGTTATGGTGCTGGAGAAGATTATTGAACATAGCATGGAATTATGAGCACCAAAAGCAATTCTAATGACAGTTCAGAAGGAAGTGGGGAGGAGCTGTGGCATTGGAGAAGCAGTGACAGAGCAGTGTTGACAGGAAAGCCAGGAGATTTCAAGATGGCATAGAAGCCTATCCCTGGAGCAAGACAATTCAGTGCCTTCAGGTAGGAGATTTCCTGGCAGAACAGGGCCCCTCCTGGCACTTGTTGACAGGGCTAAACTTACCAACTCATGGAATAAGAGGGTTGAGCATCTTTGTACTGTGGCGGATAGGTGGAATGGATGCCTCTGGGTACCTATGATGTTGTTGTTTTGTGCTATCGAGTTTGAACCAAGTTATAGCTCACCCTCTGGAAGGTTTCCAGAGAATGTACATTTCACAGGAGGAGATTGTCCATCTTTCTACCCTTGAAGTTGGTGTTGTACTGTGAACCTCTGGGTTGTCAGTGAAACTCCCTACCTGGCAGGCCACCAGAGCTCCGCCTGGTACCTGAAGAACTAGAGGGGTTTGTAACACTTTTATGAGCAGGGCAGAGGCCAGGTAGTCCAAGAGGTTTCAAGAGCAGAGAGATCAAGGAACCAGGAAGCAGAACCTGTGGGGACAAGAATCTTAGGAAACAGAACTACCTCAACCTCTGAGTAAGTAGTTGCATGCCAAGCCAAAGGTATGCAGTGACTCTACAAGGCCTACTGGGGTAGGACCATAGGCTCCTGGATTTTAAAGTGTTGTATCCTTACCTGGCTGATTCTGGAATGTGGAATTATTCTTGAGTGCCGACCAGATGGGGCTGGAGTCACTACCAAAAGCAGAAGGACCAGGGCCACCATGACCATCAGGGACTGAGAGATTTGAGTCTCTCACTACTCAATTGGTTTAGAATAATGGGGCTTCCTAAAGCTGAAGAAGCAAAGTTGCCATTGCAATGCCAATGGGCATTGAAGGTGGAGCTGAAGCCCAGGGCTAAGGCTGGGGAATAGCCAACAGCCAGAATCTAGAGGGTAGAACTATTGCCTACAATAGTCTTAGAGAACAGAGGACAATTTGTTGATCCTGAGAGCTAATGTAAACTCTTCTGCTGGATTGTCTACTTATCTAGTGCCTGTTATCCCCCTTTCCTTTCAATTTCTCCTATTTGTGATGGAAATGTCTACCATATGCTTCATTGATGCAGTAGTGCTCCATCACTGTGCTTTGAAAGCAGGCAGCTTGTATTCTCAAGTCACAGATGAAGAGAAATTTTGCCCGAGGATGGACTTTGTAGTTGAAGGTTATTTAAGGCTTATAGGGTGATATGATTAGGAAGTTCTGGTGGTTTAGTGGTAAGTAGTTGAGCTGCCAACCCAAAGGCATACAGTTTGAATCTTCCAACATCTCTGTGGGAAACAGATAGACAGTCTCCTCCCTTGTGATTTACTGCCTCTGGAAGACTTACTGGAGGGCCGGCTATGAGGCTGTACACAACAACAATGATGGAGTGAAAGTTTTTCACATGTGTCAAAGTCATGAATTTGGGGAGGGTTGAGAGTAGAATATCATGAATTGAATTTCCCCCCAAATACTTGTCAGTTTACCTAGATTATTCCTCAATGGTTTGGCAGTTCTGTAATGACACAATTTGATGGTTATATAATGATGTAATCAAGCTTTGGTAATATTATCTGATGAGATCAATTTTATTATAAGGAGATTAAGATGGATACAACATCTGTACTTAGGCTACACTCTTGATCAGGTATTTTGCTAGGGTGTGCCCTGCATCTCTCTCTCTCTATTTAATCTTAGAAGAGATAAAAAGAGAGTAGAAAGACCAGAAGACCACTAAAAAAGAAGGGCCAGGAGTAGAGAATGTCCTTGGGACCCAGGTTCCCTGAGCTCAGCATCTCCTAGGCCCAGGGAAAGATTGCAGTCCAGACACAGAGATTTCCAAGGAACAGAGGGGCCACAGATGTTGAAAAGAGACTTCTCCTAGAGATGACAGAGAAAACTTCCTGAGAAATGGCACCCAGCATTTGTACTTCAGTTCTGTTGACTTGTGTTGTTAGGTGCTGTCAAACTGAGTACAGCTCATAACAAACCTGTGAACAACATTACTGAACCCTATGCCATCAGTATCATCTCTGGCACACTTGAACCCATTAGTTTAGTAACTGTGTCAGTCTATCTCATTGGAGGTCTTCTTTCTCACTTAGTCTCTATGTTTCCAAGCATGATGTCCTTTTCCAAGGAATAGCCTTCCCTAGAAATGTGTCAAAAGTATGAGAGACAAAGCTTTGTCATCTTTGCTTCCAAAGAGCTGTCTGGCTGCACTTTTCCCAAGGCATATCTTTTCATTCTTTTGGAAGTCCAAGGTCTATTCAGTACACTCCTCCAATACCACAACTCAAAGGCATCATTTTTTTTTTCTTTCATCCTTATTCATTGTCCAGCTCTTAGCTGCATAACAAGTGATTGAAAAGACCTTAGTCTGAATCAAGTGCGCGTTAATCTTCAAACTGAGCAATCCTTGACAACGGACTTGCTCAATGCATTATGTTTTCTGATTTACAATTGCTGGTATCAAGGGTGTTGATTGCTGATCAAAGCCAGATGAAATAATTGACAACTTCAGTCCTTTCTCCATCTATTTTGATGTTGTCTATTGCCCCAGAATTGTGCTGCCAACACAAAGGGACACAGTTCTAATTCGCCAGCTGGTCCATGAGAGAAAGATGGGAAGCCTCCTCCCTTGCCATTTACTGCCTCTGAAAACCTGCTGGAGAGTCAGCAATGGTTTAGTTCTGACTCGATGGTACACAACAGCCTGCTAAACTTGCAAAATAATGAATCCATATTTGTTAAAGACAGTTGCTGTGGTATTTCTGTAATAACAGCATTAAGACACCATTGAATAGAGAGTGAGGAGAACTTACGTGATAGCTAATATGTACAAGGTTTCATTTTGGGATAGAAATGTTCTGAGACTGTATGGTGGTAATGGTTGCAAAAAAAATGTGGTTATAGTAAACACTGAATTTCACATTTTAACATGATTAAAGGGATACATTTTATGGGATTTTCATTTCAATTTTTAAAATGGCATACTCAACACACTTCTCCAATATCACAACTCAGAAGTGTCAATAATTCTTCTGTCATCCAGCTCTCTGATGGATAGCAAGTGAATGAAAAGATCATGGCTTGAATTAGGTGCACCTTAGTCTTCAGACTGACATCATTGTGCTTCAGGAATTTCAAGAGATCCCTGACAGCAGACTCATCCAATAACATAAGGATTGTGGATCCAAGTAAGATGAAATCATTGACAATTTCAATCTTTTCTCCATCTATCATGATGTTGCTTATTGGTCCAGTGGTTAGGATTTTTGTCTTCTTGATGTTAAAATGCAATCCCTGTTGAAGGCTGTAGTCTTTGATCTTATGCAGCAAACACTTCAAGTCCACCTCACTTTTAGTAAGGAAGGTTGTGTTGTTTGCATAACTCAGGTCTTTGCCACATTCCTCTTCATAGAGTCCATCTTCTCAAATGATTTGCTCAGAGTACAGATTGAATAGTTATGGAGAAAGGACACAATTCTGACACACACCTTTTATGATTTTAGACCATGCAGTGTTCCCTTGCTTTGTTTGGATAACAACTTCTTGGTCTAGGTGTAGGTTTCCTATGAGCATAATTGAGTATTCTGGGATTCCCATTCTTTTCTGTGGTAGCTATAGCTGGTTGTAATCCATATAGTCAAATGTCTTTGCATAATCATAGAGACTTATTTTAAGTCATGTGTGCAGACGAAATCACTCAGAGAGAGTGTTTATTTATGTAGAGAAGTGGGAAGTAAAATGATTTAAAGATAAAATTCTGGGGTATTGCTAGGCACTCTGTGTTCTTACTAACAAATCCATTTTTTTTATGAATAACCTTTTCTTTAATGTTTTTAATGTAAATGCTTTTGCATAACTGTCAAAGAGTGGAATAATGAGTGAGTGTGTAAGAGTCTAGTGAGGTTCAGGGTGCAGGACATCAAAACCAGTCCAGGAAGATTTTCTTCTCTTAAACACCCTATTCTTGTCACTAAACTCTGGAACCTCTTTAATATACATACCGAGGTATAGAATGAGAGGATAAGCTTGTGCTTATTTAGAAAATAGGCTATCTAGTAAAATAGACAGACATTGCAGCATTTTGACTTGTTGACAAGTATTAAGGTCTCTTGGCTTCAAGAATGCAAGCTTTCCCCTATATTTTGGTTCTAGACCAGTGATTGCTGGTTTCTGGGACCCAATGAAGGTCCCAATGGAGTAGGACTCCATTCCACAGGAGACTGCAGCTTCTTTGTGTCTCATTGGTGAAGACCTCAACTCAGTGTTTGTCTGCTGGTTGGCAGATTCAGTCACAAGACTTACCAGACATTGGCATATAACGTAAGAGTTAATTAACAATGTTAGTAAAAGGCCAAGCACCTGTGTACAAGAACACATCAATAGTCATGAATAAACTTGTCAAAAGAGTTTACTTAATGTAAGATGTGACAATAGAAAGGGACTGGTTACTGTATAAAACTTCAAGCTCCACACACTCCCCATGCCCCCTCTTTTCACTTCTTTTGGCTTATTTTTATTTCACATTCAAGAAAGGTAGATGGAAACACAGACCACCACACATTCTAGTTTTATTAAAATGAAGTTCTAACTATAAGTTCAATAGACACTAAGTCGCTGGTGACCTGAATGGGTATCTGCATCTTCCCTGTACTTTCTATTTGCTCTGTATCTTTTTGCAGGATAGTTGATCCAGTTGGCTGCAGATAACAGGGAGTTTCAAAGTTAAATTTTAATTGAATGTCAATACTTTTAAGCAGAAGTTGAGGGAGAGACATTTTAATTAGATGAAGTGTGACAAATTTCTTTAGAAACACTTCCATACTTTCAAAAAAAATGTAAACAATGCTACAATAATTCCCATTCTACCCAGGACCTACGGTAGTCCCAGTTAGAGTATTGGTAGTGGTAGCCAGTCAGCACCACAAGTTCTTCTGGTCTCTGGGTCATGGATACTGATTTGTGTAGTCCTTTAATCTTACTGTTTCCACCAGATTTTTCTTTACTTTTCTTTACTCCTGAAAGTGAGAGACTAATAGACCCTTGACAGCTTTTAAACAGACTGTGACAGGTTGCAACAGCAGTGGTATAATTAGTTTGGATTTCAGACAAATCGAAGTTTGGTGTTTGGTGACCATCTAAGGGTCTGTTAAAATGATTCCGATCTAAAAGTCAATGGCTTGTGGTGAGGCTTTTGTATATTTATATATGTATGTTTTTGTATATTTATATCCTTGGTGATTGAAGTGGTGCCTGTAGAAAACTTGGTAGAGATAGTTGGAGGACAGCATTGTATTCTGTGTAAAAAGTACAAAGTTTAGGCTTCATGAGTTAATTCAGTTGAAGTCTTATATTTGGAAAATATGTGAAGAACGAAACAAGTCATAGAATTGTGGAGAAAAAAGAGATTGGAGTAATATTAGACCCAGGGAATATCTTGATCCCTTTATCTTCTTCTTATATTATAATTTTATGCTTGCTTCTTGGTCTTTTTTCTTTAACCAGATAATTGTGATTGTAGGGATTGCATCTTATTTGCAGTATGACTGTATCACTTCAGAGGGCACCATTCATGTTAGCATCTATATTGTCTATATTATGTTTTAGGTGTTATCTTAAAACATGGATTTCAGCTGCTGGAGTCCCCAGTTTGAAAAAAAAGAAATCAACTTTCAAGAAGACAGACCCTTGATTAGAAACTAGTCAGCAGGGAAAACCAGTCGCAGTGCATACTGCATTTCGGGGTTCCCAGCTTCTCTCTCACCAAATACCCAGTATATATGGAAGAGAAATGCAATGCTCAGTAGGTGTACAGATAGTCTAAAATGAATTTTTTTTTTATTAACTGACTTATTTAAATGATGGACTTAAACTTTAGGTTTTTAGTTCTTCCTGTCAGTCCACACATCCAGTTTCCTGAAAGAAGATCAATAAATGTTCTTCTATCTGTTCTAAAACCTATTCTGCAAGTGTCAAGTTTTCCTCTCTTAGCTAAGGAGACACTGTAGAGTTAGTTACTGGAAAGCATTATATAGCTTCAAGAAAGACAAAATGGTGTTAGGCCTGCTAATGACTGGTTACTCTTCTCTTCGCAGGGACTCCCATTGCATGGGAACAGTGCCTTCTGGAGTTGAGATTCAATTGTCCCTGTGTAATCAGTGCCAGTGGCTACCATGATACCTGACATATGGTAAGTGTTAAATGGGTTTGTTCAATGCAAGCAGATAAATATGTGATGGAGTGTGAGAGGAAGAGGACCTAGCAAAAGCAACGGAGAAGTAAGAGTCTGGATTAAAAGGATTAACAGGAGTCTTCTATAATGAATATTTAATAAAGGAAGAGTTTCAGTAATGATGCAGAGGTCAACAGTCAAACACTACACAGCAGCCACTTAGAGATGGCAAATTAGCAGTTACCAAGCAGGAGCCATTGGTTACCATGTTAACAACAGCTTGAATGACATGTAAAGGAGGCAGTAAGCAAATTCTATTGTCTTAAGGTGAAAATAAGACGACAGATGAAGACTATGTAATCCAGACTTAAAGTTCTTCAAAAGATTACTGTGAAGAAGGGGAAATAGCCACAGAGAGTTGTAAACTGGAAGAGTTGGAAACATTCCCTTCTCTTTAAAGAAAGGGATACTTCAATAAATTTATAACCGCAGTAGGACTTCAGTGAAAGGTGTAGGTTAAAAATATAGAAGGGAGAATACAACATGTGCTTGCTCTGCTGGAGAAGGAAGGGCAATCTCCTCCTGTGCCAGTCAGATCTAATTCAGCAGTATACAACAACAACAATTTCAACAACAAAATATAGAAAAGGAAAAAAGTTTTAAAAATATAGAAGAGAGGAGGGGAAGGAATGCAATTGGAGTTACCAAATGTCAAAGGACATGTTTTTCTTTGACACGGAATGAAAAGAAACAAGAATACACGTGAATGTGAATAAATTAACTATGATGAGGTTGGAAAAACATATTGGAGGAAAGGAAATTTCCACCCAAGGGCTGTGATTCTCTCTCTAAAAAAATGGGTTCTGTACGTATTTTAACACATTGTTAAAAGTATGTTATAAATTAATTTGTTTAATCCTTAGAAAACCATTCTTCAAATAGAATTATTATCTTGATTTTATAGATGAAGCACAGAGAGATTAAGAAGCTTGTCTCAGTCCAGATGCTTAACAAGTAAGAGAGCTGGAGGCAGCACCATTTAACAGTATGCTCTGCGTTGAGACTGAGGACACTCCAAATGCTTAAGACCTGGAAAAACCTGTTGCGTGTGAGAAGTAGCACACAAAGTATTATTGCTGAGTCCCAGCAAGCACTTAGTTTGTGTTGGAAACCGTAATTGTATTGTGCCATGAATCTGCAAAGTTGAGAGACTTTAGCAAAACTTGCTTTACAAGTTGTAGGAGTGGAAGAAAAGAATTGTTTGAGTTGAAGATTTGAGGACTTGGAAAGAGGGGGCTACCAGCGAGAGAGACATTGAGGCGATGGCTCCTGTGCTGTAGATCCTAAGGGATAAAGATACGCAAGGAATAAAGAAATGAGAATAAGATAAGCTGATGGAATGGGGGGGAAACAGAGGCAGAGAGACCAGTGGCTCAAGGAGGTTGAAATCAGGTGCAGTAGAATATGAGAAGTTAGAGATTTGAGGAGGACAGAAAGTTAGGATTAAAGAGGCAGACTTAATCTTCCCTCCAGCCCTAGATTTTAGAGGTGGTGGTCAGTCAGGGTGATGCTGTGGCTTTGGGAGTTCATGGTAGAAATGGCTAGAAAGTGAAGCTCGTGGGGCTTGGTCAAGACTGGGGCTGAAACTGACACATGTTGAGGAGGATCTGCTTTTCATCAGTAAGTGGTGTCCAGTAGCACTCAAGGCTCATCTAAATTTTTGAAAACTCAAGTATATTGTGGTTATAGGGAAAGAGAGACTAGCTGTTATCAGGAATGCAATAAAAATCACTTGATATTTTCACTAAAACATTGTCAACGTTCAGTTAAATAGCTTGCATTTTGCACTATAGTTTTTGGGAAACAGCATGAATTGGCAAAACTACACATTTCACATGTCACTAAGGACGCTTAAGCCAAATAATCATTAATACCATGGGAAGAAAAGACTACGTGCTCTGAGGAAATCTCTTCTTCCTTCACTCTCTTCTTACCCAGCTGCCCTTCCCAGTAATGTATAATGCAACACGCTAGGCAGAGGGAGGAAGCCGACTTCCAGATGTGGAGCTTTGCTGTGACTTGTGGGGCTGGAGGTCATGGGAGAGGGGCTGGAAACTGCAGCGAGACTCAGTGTGGTGTCTCCAGTCTCTAGAGTTAGCTGTGTGATGGGAAACCAGCGATAAGTGTTACCCTTGCACAGCTGTGCATACTATTGCCTCCTTTTCTCATTTGCCCATTGAGACTCTCAGGAAATCAAAAGTAAATCTGATGTAAGCTCAGGAAACCCCACATGTGAAGACACTGAGCTACTATACAGGGACAGGCTGTGTGAATTGGACCTGATATAAAAGCAGCAAGAATAAAATACATGTTGTTGTTGTTGTTGTTGTTATGTGCCGTCGAGTCGCCTGCGACTCATAGCG
>NW_006399757.1:33374755-33396578 GCF_000299155.1 Elephantulus edwardii | reverse complement strand
TTTCTTCCTTAACAATATCTAATTTTCCTACATTCATGGTTCTCACATTCCATGTCCCAATCACCAGTGTCTGCTTACAACTGTTCCTCTTCCTTTGTACAACAGAACACAATAAAATACACAGCATGTAGAATACTTTGTGGTGGAAACAATAGAAATGATGGCTTGGAACTGACTTCAAGGGTGAGGAAAAACCATTACTTTTAAATGTTACATATTTCAAAAGAAAACACAAACAGATGTTGTTGAACTTTAAATAAATGTTCCCTTGTTGTTGTTGTTGTTGTTGTTATGTGCCGTCGAGTCGTTTCCAACTCATAGTGACCCTATGCACAACAGCCCTAAACCCCTTATCATAAGAAAAAAAAAGTGTGAGGAAAAGAATGCCCTCGGGTACTGGGATGTCCAGGAGCAGAATATCCTGGCTCTGGCTCCTCCCTTCTCTTGATTCTTTCACACTCATGTGTTGATTTGATGTTAAATGTGTTTCCCTCTCATGGTTTCAACATAGTTGCTATAGTTCAAAGGGTCCCTTCTAGGTAGGATTGCTGTAGAAGGAAAGAGTTATAGTTTGTCTCCTAATTAGTGAGGGAGCTTCCCCCAGAAACTTCCAATAGACTTTTCCCTCAAATCATTGCCAAGGTCCATATTTGTTCCCATTTCCAAGAAAGATGACCCAACTGAATGTGAAAACTCTAATATGATAGATATGACTTGCAAGCAAAATACTGCTGAAAATCATTCAAAAACTCCTGGAACAATACATAGATAGGAAACTGCCAGAAGTTCAAGCAGGATTTAGATGAGGCTGTGGCACTAGGGATATCATTGCTGATGTCAGATGGATCCTGTCTGAAAGTGGGGAATACCAGAAGAATGTCTATTTGTGCTTTATTGACTATGCAAAAGCATTTGACTGTGTGGATCATAACAAGTTGTAGCTGACATTGAGAAGAATGGGAATCCCAGGGCACTTGATTGTGCTCATGTGAAACCTATCCCTGGACCAGGAGGCTGTTGTGTGGACAGAGCAGGGGAATAAGGCATGGTTTGGAATTGGGAAGTGAGTGTGCCAGGGTTATATTCTCTCTCCACACCTATTCATTCTGTACGCTGAGCAAATTATCTGAGAAGTGGACTCTATGAAGAGGAGTGTCACATCAGGATCGGAGTGAAACTCATCAATAACCTGCCTTATACTGATGACACAATCTTGCTTGCTGAAAGTCCTCACTTTAAAGCACTTGTTGCAGAAGATCAAGGATCCTTTGGTTTGGATTATAGGGTCTCTATGAATTATAGTTGAATCAACAACAACATATAGTAGAGCAAATAAGAAACAAACTTAAGAAAACTCCTTTGCCATTTATAATTAAGCTCTTTGAAGGAATTAGTTGCTGGGCCAGGCACCTCAGGGCCATCATTAAGGGTGACATCAAAGTTAATTTGCATAAAATATTTCACAAAGGCAGCATTCTACATCCTATTTTGGTCAGTCATCATTGGGATCTTGTTAATTTTTTTTAAGAGATGCAGTATTTTTTTTTTAAATCTCCGAGTTTATTTAAATTTATATTTATATGTTCATTCAATAACATTTTACTCTTTTACACTTACTTAAATACCAGGAATGAGGCTACAAATCAGGTAGAATAATGAGTGAAACAGAAAACATTTGTACTGTTCCAAAGTGGAGGGTCAAACAAATACATAAGGAAATGCATAAATCACAACTGAAGTAAATGTTATAAAGAAAGAAGTGTATGATTCTATGAGTGCCAAATTTATGCCAACACACACACACACACACACACACACACACACACACACACACCCTCCTTCTGGATTGGATATTGATGGTTTCTTTGCAAGGAGAAAAGGTGACACATTTAAATGAAATTCTGGGAAATCTCTTTCAAAGAAAGAAGAAATTAAGATCCTGTGGCAACAAGGGCCTGAACAGGTAATCATTACAGATCATGTCTCCTCACAAAAATATAAAGTATAAAATAAAATGTTTCTAATAAGTCAACACAACTCATGATGATTCCTTATATGTCAATGTAAAACTAAAGTTTGGAGATTCAAGTCCACAGAGAGATGCCTTGGAAGAAATGCTTGACGATTTACTTAGGAAAATTTGTCTTTGAAATAAATACCTATGAAGCACAGAGATGCAGTATTTTTATCTAAAATTTAAAAAATAGTTTCTTTATTATAATACTAATAATTCTTTTTCCAAGCTGTGGTACATGTTACTTGAATCACTGCAGTTTTAAAAGGTTGTGGGTAGCCATCTAATGTGAGAATGTTGGTCTCTTTATGTCTGGGGCAAAGGAGAGTGAAAAAAAATTAGAAAACTACTAATCCCTAATGACGTAGTGTATAGGGCGTTGTACTGCTAACCCAAAGGGGATGCTTCTGTCATGGTTCAAATCCATCTGTGGCTCCATGAGAGAAAGATGAACAGTCGTCTGTGTGACTTAGAGCCTCAAAACCTGCTGGTGTCTCAGCTATGGATGCATTTCAACTCAGTGACAATGAGTTTGAGTTTTGATGCATTCAGAGGACTAATGGAGCATGTGAACCTCAGCCTCCCCGACTCTAAGAGTAGAAGCACCACATGGTGTAGTCAGCTTCCACTGCTGATTGCTCTGAAAGGGACATTAGAAAGGCCTTGAGATAATGGGACAGAAATATGGAACAAGACTCAAAATCATCTAAAAATCCCCCATCCTTACTGATTGGATGAACAGTGATAGAACCTGAAGACTATGGCTCTTGGGTGTCTCTTAAGTCTGGCACTGAAATCACCTGCATAGTTCAACTTCAGCTGAAAACCAGACAGACCTTTAAGATGATCAGTAACACTTGGGTACTCCTTAAGGTGATCAACCATACAAGATCAGAGAAGTGTTTGACCAGGGATAGAGTTCAGAATACAAGAACAGATAAAAAAGAAGAATGAATTGAAATGGAAAATGGAGGGGGGATGGGAAGAGTGATGTTACATTGAGGTGTAGCTCACTGTCATGAAACCAAATGTGAATGAATTATTGCAATCATTGCAACAAATTGAAACCAATTTGTCCTGCAAACTTTCACTCAAATCACAACAAAAATGTAATGGATATAGTAACAAAAAGAAAACTATGTATCAGTGGCTCAGCCTATGATAGAGTTTTAGGAAGCTCAGCCCACTTCCCTTCTCTATTGGTTCATAAAGTTCTGGAGGGGACTGTGCTGTGTGTCTTGGTCTACCCTTTTATTACCAGTTACTCTACATGAGGCTGCTTGAGCCTGTGTGCAAACAGAATCCCTGAAGGCTGATGATTCAAATATATGGGAACAACATCTGTTTTTTATTCATAGTTCTATTCTCACAGCTGGGACCCCTGCTCTATTCTTAAACAGTGTGTGAGTACTTTGATGGTAAAGGAGAAGTAAGGAGATAGCTGTGTTTTGCTGACATAGTGGATTGACACTGTGGCTGTAACAGTGAACTTGGACATGACTGAGATCACAAGGATGGTCCAGGATAGGCAAGTCTCCTATCTGTTATTCCTAGGGTAGCTGTGAGTTGTAAGTGATTCTACAGCACTTACTAACAACAGCAGCCCTTATTGGTGTCTACTTACTGTCACTAGAGTGTTCTGGTAACTTAATGGTAAGAATTTGCACTGCCAACCCAAAGGCACATGGTCTGAATCCACCCACTATTCCTTGGGAGAAAGATGGTCAGTCTCCCCTTGTGTAATTTACTGCCTCTGGAAACCTACTTGGAGGGTCAACTCTGAGTTAGCTCCAACTCAAGAGTACTTAACCACAATAATAATAGCTATCGTTGAGGGAGCTCTGTTGGCCTAGTGGTAAGAAGCTGCACTACAATCCTGAAGGCGTGTGGTTCAAATCCACCACATGCTGTGCTGGAGAAGGAGGGACAAATCTCCTACTGTGCAAGTCAAACAATACACAAGATTTGACAGTACACAAGAAAAAAAAATAGCTACTGTCACATGGAAAAGCATGCATGTGCCCTAGCCTCAGTTGTGTAGATAAATCAGTTTGGAGGAAGACTTAGTGCTGCACTTGGAAGACTATATAGCTAGAGGAATACATCATTACAATTGGCTTTTGAATACAGTTGGATTCTAAGTTTTAAGCTTTTTTAATCACACATGTTATATACGCTTTTGGAGCTTTGGTGGTTTGTAATTTAGGTCCTCTCTCAGCTGTTATCCCTTCTCCTTATCTCAACTTTAACACCAAAAAGTTTCCTTTTTGCATTTGTTCGCTCACCAAGGTTATGACTGTTCATCTTACACTGGAATTACTGACATCATCATATTGCCGTCAACAAATATGCTGACTCACAGCAACCCTGTAGGACAGAGTAGCCCCTAGAGCTTCTGAAGCTGTAAATCTGGGAGCAGACCACCTCAGCTTTCTCCCATGGAGCAACTGGTAGATTCAAACTGCTAACTTTTTGATTAGTCCAGTGCTTACCCTACTTTGCAGACAGGGCATACACATGACAGACACTTGTTCAGTAAAACTATGAATTCTAGAACTTTTCCAAAGTGTTTAAGGACTCATAGTAAATGTGTATGTCCATTTCAAAATCAGCAAATTTTCCCGAAGTGCCTTAGCTCCAAGTAATTTTGTGATCAAATTACTACTTTACGAAAAAAAGAGTTTATGGTAATAAGATTTATTTTCTTTTTTTAATGATTATATTTAATCATGTGCTTATTTTGATATGTCATCAAAATGGCTTAGAATATGTTTGGTTTTTAGGGATGAACTAGAGCAAAGGAATTGGTAGGTTTTGTGAATTGAATTGTGTCTTACTAAATTGTGTTGTGACGGAAGCTCAATACCAAGAAGACAAAGATTCTCACTACTTGTCCAGTTGGCAGTAGGAGATTGAGATTGTTAGCAATTACAGCTCCACAATCAACTCTCTTGGCACCAGCAGTGAGGAAATTGAAAGACTATTTGCACTGGGAAAATCTGCTATCAGGGACCTCTACAGAGTATGGAAAAGCAACGATGTCAATCTAGAAACTAGAGCTCACAATCAGAGAGAGGGATAATGACTAAAGATGATAGAAGAAGAATCTATGCCTTTGAGTTGTGCTGGGGAAGAGTCTTGAACTATACCATGAACCACCAAGAAAACAAATAGGTCTGTCTTGGAGAGGGTGAAAGCTAGTTTCTCCTTGGAGGCTAGGATTTTGAAGCTCCATTTCACATACTTTTGGCATGTGGCCAGGAGGGATCAGTCCCTGGAGAAAGACATCATGCTCGGAAGGGTGGACGGACAGCGCAAGAGAGGAAGACCCCAATGAGAAGGATTGATACAGTATCTGGGTCAATGGGGATTGGTGAGACTTATTCAGGACAGGGAAGGGTTAAGAGCTGCTGTACATAGGGTCGCTATGGGTCAAAGGTGACTTAGTGGCATATAACACCAGCAACCAATTGTGTTGTAAATTCCTACCTTTTATACCTGTGGATATAATCTCATTTGGGAATAGAGAGTTTCTTGTTATGTTAATGAGGCCATATTATCTATTATTGGAGAGTATTTTAAGCCAATTACATTTTGAAATGAAAGAAAAGAAGAAAGGAAGCACAGATGGGCAGAGGTGTGTGTGTCAGGAGATGCCTACCTAAGGGGCGGAGGAACAGGATCTTCTCCCAGAACTGGCAGGGAGAAAGCCTTCCTCTAGAGCCAGTTCCACAACAACAACAGCAGTCTGCCAGGGAGGTTTGGTGGCCTGGTGTTAAGGAACTGCCCTGCCAATTCAAAGGCATGTGGTTCAAATCCATCAGTTTCTTTTTTGGGAGAAAGAAAGTCTATCTCCTCCTTTGCGATTTACAGCCTCTGAAAACCGACTGAAGGATCAGCTATTGGTTGGATATGACTCCATGGCACCTAACAACAACAACAACAACAACAACAACAACAACAAATGGTTTATCGAGGCTTGAATGATAGGACCTTGGTGGGACACAACCTTGCTTGCCAAAAGTGAAGAAGACTTGACATGTTTGCTGCAGATGATCAAAGACTATAGCCTTTAACGGATTCTCAACACTAAGAAGGCAAAAATCCTCACCACTGGGGAATTAGGCAAAATCATGATAGGTGGAGAGAAGATTGAAGTTGTCTGCAATTTCATCTTTCTTGGATTTATAATCAACCCCCTTGGTACTATCATTCAAGAAAGCAAAGGACATATTGAATTGGATACATTGGCTATCAAGACCTGGCTAAGGTTTTGAGGAGCAATGATGTCAGTTTAAAGACTAAGGTGCATCTGATCCAAGCCATGGTCTTTCCAGTTACTTGCTATGCATCTGAAAGTTGAATGATGACTAAGGATGACAGAAGAAGAATCGATGCCTGTGAGTTGTGATGTTAGAGAGAAATACTGAATATCCATGGCCAGCCATTAGAACAAACAAATATGCTTTAGAGAAAGTGCACCCAGGGTGATCCTTGGAGGCAACGATAGTGAAGATTTGTCTCACATATTTTAAACATGTTGTTAGGCTGGGCTGGTCCTTTGAAAAGGAAATTATACTTTGAAAAATGGAGAATCACCATAGAAGAGGAAGATCCTCAAGAACGTAGGGTGACCCAATGATTGTAGCAATGGGCTCAAGTATGTCACAGATGATGAAGACAGCACAAGTTAGAGCAGGGTTCGGACCCATTCATTGTTCATAGGGTCACAATGGGTCATTGTTGTCGCAACAGCATCAACAAGAACAACAAATGGTTTGTTATAAATTTTGTTTATTAGAGCCATCTTTTTGTGGTATTTCTGTAATAGTATCACTAAGAAACCAAGATAATGGGATATGAGATTATGGAAGACACAAATGTAAGACTCCTAATACACAATTAGTGGTGTTAATAATCTGTGATACTTTGAATTTTTTGGCATTTTGATTCTAGCAACAAGATTTGAAGGCTAAGAATTTGAAGCAAAGTAAAAGAGTTTTGGCAATGGAATTCTCTGTATACAATGTGTTAGGCCCTATGCTGATTTCGTATCTTTGGATAGATTTGGAGAAGAGTAGTAAAATCTTCTGGAAGCAGGAGCGGCATCCACTTCTGAAATGGCTTGCCTCCGGATATGTACAAACAGTGCTCAGGCCTTTCGTTCATAGGGTCACTATGAGTCGTCTACGACTCAACAGCACCGAACAACAACAACAGTAAAATCTTATTACTGATTTGAGAGCTTCACAGATTTGAAGTTGAGAACAAATTGTATATAGTTAAGAAGCACAAGAATAATTTCAGTTCTTTATCAAGTTACACCTGGGGCAGGAATCGCTTTTAATCTTCCGTCAGCATATCTCCTTTGAGTTCTGACTTTCCCTCGCCCTCCTCTCTTCTATACAGATGTAGAAGCCCACCATCTCTACAGCATCTTCTCAAGCTTTTGATGAATTTCCATCTGAGTAGTCCCAACCTAACACAAATCTTACTGTTGTTAGGTGCCATCTAGACAATTCCAACTCATAGGGACCCCTTAGGAGTAGAACTGTCCCATAGAACTTTCCAGGTCGTGGACTTTACAGAGGCAGAAATCTTTAAAGATCTTTCTCCCTCAGAGCTTGTAGGTGGGTTTGAACTATAAAACTAGTGCTTAACCTCTGAGTGCTTGTTCATTGTACCACCAGGGCCCAAATTATGTGCAGAAATTGTGAATTCCACTGCAAGTGACATTTCTCCCATCTCTTCTTAGTCTGATTGTTGACTAGTCTTCCCAGGGCACACTTGATCCAACTGGCCCCATGGTCCCTTGTTCAGAGGGTCACTGTTGTTGTTGTTGTTGTTATGTGCCGTTGAGTCACTTGTGACTCATAGCGACCCTATGTACAACAGCCCTAAACTCTGCTCTGTCCTGTGCCAATCGCACTGTCTCTGACACTCCCATCCCGATTATCCCAGTCACTGAATCAATCCACCTCATAGAGGGCCTTCCTCTCCTGTGCTGTCCCTCCACCCTGCCAAGCATGATGTCCTTCTCCAAGGACCTGTCTCTCCTCACAACATGTCCAAAGTATGTTAGATGGAGCCTCAGAATCCTTGCCTCCAAGGAGCCACCCGGTTTAACCCTTTCCAGGACAAATCTGTTTGTTTTCCTAGCCGTCCATGGTATTCTCAATACTCTTCTCCGGCACCACAGCTCAAAGGCATCAATTGTCCTTCTATCCTCCTTGGTCATTGTCCAACTCTCTGATGCATAACAAGTGATTGGAAGACCATGGCCTGTATCAAACGCACCTTAGTCTCCAGAGAGACACCATTGCTCTTCAGCAACAGAGGGCCACTATGAGGTATAATCAACGTGAAGGGTTTCTGTTCTTCATTTAGTCGTACCCTGAAATCTGCGTGTTCCATGCACTCTCTGGACTTTCAACGCTCTGTCTCTCCACAGTGTGAAACCACTTCGCGTTTCACCTACTTCCTCCTGCTCTTCATCCGTATGGAGAAGAGAAAGAGCCGTTAAGAGAAAGGTGCTTTTACAGGGACTTTTAATAGTCCTAAATGGGACTGGGATAGTAACTCTGAGTTAAATTACATTTCTCTACATTAATTTTTATTTTAACTTTTTCCTAGTGTAATCATCAACTCATATTTTCATCTTTTTCAAATACAAACAAGCTATAATGGTACTAATTGCAGGCTGCTTCAGTCAGGTATGTTTAATGTAAAAAGAAACTAATGTTTTTTTTAAAAAAGGTTGAAGCTGGTTACATGAGAAATCATTTGCTTTGATAGATTTATAAATTAATAAGAGCTGTTAAGAAAAAAGAGAATGCTACCTTGTCCTCTTTAATCCCTGTTGTTTTTAATGACATGGAGCTGTTCTGAGAACATTAATCAGAGAGAAATGAACAAAGTGCTTGTCTGTTTTGACAGGCACTTATTACCAAATTAGAACTCTCTGCACCTGATCTCAGATTATAGTTTTGATTTCAAATAGTGCACATGTGTCCTCTAAGCTTTGCTGGTCATCGTTACTCCTCTTTTAAGCCCTTGATAAAGAGATAGGAGGAATAGCTTCTTGGCCAGATGGAGGCCTCATTGATAAGAAGTCTGAGAATTATGATCCTTTGTGGAATTAACATTTATAAGCATCATTGGCCTCATTCTGCTACAGCAAATATCATTTGGCAGCTGGAAACTTAAATGTAAGCTCCTTCTGGAAAAGGTATTGACTTTAGCTATGCCTGGAACATGTGCATCCATGATGATTGATATTTATTTGCTTCTGTAATCCCAAAGGCAGAAGAGACTTGATACATTTTTGGCAGTATTTCAGCTGGCACCTCTGAGTTTCTGCAAGCCCCTGGCAAGCTGCTGAGTTCTGCCCAAGAGTGGTGCCTATTAGCTGGTGAATGGGTGTGGGATCTAGTTCTCAATTGTACTGCAAATCTTTTTGTGAGGTCACCTTGGTCTGAATTCCATATGATCTCAGTACAGGCCTAACATTAGCGTTGTTGTTGTTGTTGTTGTTGTTATGTGTCGTCGAGTCGCTTGCGACTCATAGCGACCCTATGTACAACCGCCTTAAACTCTGCTCTGTCCTGTGCCAATCGCACTGTCTCTGACACTCCCATCCCGATTATCCCAGTCACTGAATCAATCCACCTCATAGAGGGCCTTACCCTCCTGTGCTGTCCCTCCCCCCTCCCAAGCATGATGTCCTTCTCCAAGGACCGGTCTTTCCTCACAACATGTCCAAAGTATGTTAGATGGAGCCTCAGATTCCTTGCCTCCAAGGAGCCGCCCAGTTTAACCCTTTCCAGGATGAATCTGTTTGTTTTCCTAGCAGTCCATGGTACTCTCAATACTCTTCTCCAGCACCACAGCTCAAAGGCATCAATTCTCCTTCTGTCATCCCTAGTCATTGTCTGACTCTCTGACACATACTATCTGATGTGTAGGTGACATAATCTTCCTTGCTAAAAGCAAGACTTGAGACATTGATTAAAGAAGGACAGCAGGCTTGGTGAGAACGGGGCAGGCTCAAGCAGGACTTTGTTTGTTTGTAAGATTGCTATTTATCAGAGTCTTCTCCACAGCACTGGACAACAGGACTAGTTTGTGCCTTTGGGAAAACAATTCCTTAAAGGATATCAAGGTTCAAATACACACCTAAGTACAGGTGGCCCAGGTGGGTCACCAGAATGCCAGGAATCCAGAAGTCTATATTTCAGGTTAATCAAAACAGTTTTGCCAGTCTTTGCTCTAGAGTGGGGTTTTTTGTTTGTTTGTTTGTTTTTAACTTTTTTATACCATAACTTTAAAAAAATATAATGCACATTTATTTTGTAAATATTTTAACTTTATGTTATGATTTGTATGAAAATTTACAGTACAAACCAGTTTTTCAAAGCAGCTGGTGGATTAAAATCACATGCCTTGAATGGGCAACACAACTCCTTACCACTAAGCTCCCTGAGCTTTCTGCTACATCCTCTGAAGTAGGATGTAGAATATTGTCTTTGGAGACAATGTTATGCCTGTTGACTCTGATATCTCCATTGGAAACAGTTTGTGTGTTATGTTACTGTTGAGTTGGTCCTCAGTCATACAGACTCTATGTATAACAGAACGAAACTGCTCAATTGTGCACCATCCTCACAATCTCTGTCACGTTTGAGTCCGTTGTTGCAGCCACAATCACGTTTTATTTCATTGGAGGTCTTCCTCTTCTTCACTGATCCTCTACGTTACCAGGTATGATGCCCTTCTCGAGACTGGTCTCCTTTAATAACATGTCCAAAGTATGTGAGACAGTCTTACCCTCCTTGTTTCTAAGGAGCAGTGTGGTGTTAGGAATTTTGGAAATGGCTTTTCTAGCCATTTGTCTTATCCGCTCTGTGGACATAGTCTCCAGCTGCCTCAACTGCAGACACATGGTTCGTCATTTGATCTGCGTCTTCTATATCAACAGCTGTGAGACCAATATAAGAGAGCTAGCCACACTGTGAGGACACTATAGTGTGGGATAGACTGCTGACTGTCCAGAAGAGCTGCCTTGGGACAGCTGTGAGATGAAGCTTGCTGGACAATTGAAGAAACCAGAGGTTTATTTGTGTATAGACTTACAGTTAAGGTTTATAGACTGAATCTGAACTTTCATTGTATAATATCCTTTGCCTTTTCCGGCCACCACCCAATCTATGTCCTGAACAAACCTCACAACTTTTTCAACAAATATCCAACCCTGTGATTAGTAGAAGCAGGTGTAGCAGTGTGAGGGACTATGTCTTACCACAGGATCAGTTTTATATATTGGATATTATTGATGGGACAGTTCTTCTTTTTCAAGTTAGTGGAAATCAGAGTTGATCACCTCTGTGTTTCATTTGCTCTTTTTACAGCTAGGAGTCAGAAGCAGTGAGGTTCATTGCTCCAGACTCATAGATGGAGTTTTGTAAACTTGGGGCTTGAGAAGATGTACAGCTGAACTGATGATTGTTTGTTACTACAACATGGAAGAGAAAACCCGAAAGGTCACTTTTGCTCTTACTAAGATGGAAAGAAAAGTTGAGAAGCATTTTAGGGCCTGAGACAAAATAGTACAGAATAAAAATACAACTGAGAATTTCTTTCAAAGTCTATGTATTGATGCATTTCCCACCTTTTTATGTCACAATGATGGGTCATATTGCAATTTAGAGGAAGAATGGAAGCCAATTGTATATTAGGAATATACAAAAAGGGAAGTTTTGCACTGAAGGAATGCAAGTAGTAGAATTTTGTAGAGAGCATGGGGCTTAGCCTGGAAAAGGTTAAGCTCCACCCAGTACATGTTGCATCTGCTCTTTTTATAGGAGCATTCTTGTGCTTCTTCTGAGACAGAGTTGTATATGCAATATTCTTAACAGCAATATAAGTGAAAGGCATAAATTAATCTTCAGCCTTCCTTATTGACTGTCTGGCTTTCACATGCATGCAAAGCAATACTATGAAAATATTATGACTTGGGCCAGACGCACCTTAGCCCTCAAAGTGAATTTTGAACACTATAAAGCATTTAAAAAAATTGATTTTGAATTCTTTAAAAAGACTTTTTGCAGCAAATTTGCCAAGAGGAATACATTGTTTGAGTTCTTGGCTATTGTTTCTATACATGTTGATTATAAGCCAAGTAAAATTAAGTCTTGTTAACACCAGTACTGTATTTTCTCTATTGTGATGGTTTTTGGTCCATTTGTGAGGATTTTTTTCCCCTTTGTGTTGAAATGTCAGTCATTAATAAAGAAGGCTATCTTCTTTGATCTTCATCTGTAAGTGCTTTAAGTCTTCTTTGCTTTCAGCAAGTTGTTGTTATGTGCCATCAAGTTGTTTGTAAGTCGTAGTGACCCTATGGGCAATAACTCTGAACCCTACACTATCCAGAGCCAGTCTCACTGTCTCCAACACATGTAACTCCATTGCCCTAGTTATAGTGTCAGTCTGTCATATCCAGGGTCTCCCTCCACCCTTTCAGGCATGATGTCTTTCTCCCAGGACTGGTTCTTCCTGGCCATTTGCCCAAAGTATGTGAAATGGAGCTTCAGAATCTTTGCATTCAAGGAGAAATTTGGTTTCACCTTCTCTAAGACAGACTATTTGTTCTCTTGGAGGACCATGATATGTTCAAAACTCTTCTTCAGAACCACACCTCAAAGACATCAATTCTTCTTCTGTCATCCTTAGTCATTGTCCAGCTCTCTGATACATAGCACCATGGCCTGGATCAGGTGCACCTTAGTCCCTAGGCTGACATTGTTCTCTAGCACTTTGGCAAGGTCCCTGACAGCAGACTTCCCCAGTGCAATTCATCATTTGATTTCCTGACCGCTAGTACCAAGATCGTGGGGCCAAGAAAGCTGAAATTGTTAACAACCTCAGTTTCTTCTCCCTCTATCTTGGCACTGCTAATTGGCCCAGTGGTGATAATCTTTGTCTTCCTGATGTTTTGTCATTTTCATACTACAAGTTGTTAATGATTCTTTCTCCAAACCTAATGCCACAGTTTCTTCAAATAATTCATTTTTTTTCATATTATATGCTCATCATACAGATTAAGTATGGTGAAATGATACAACCCTGACACAAGTCTTTCATGGTTTTAAACCATGCAGTATCCCTTGTTCTGTGTACAGTTTCCCTTGATCACAGTTAAGGGTTCAGGAGTGACTGCTCCTTGCAATATTAGCTATGTTGTTGTTATGTGTTCTTTCTTGAGTAGGAACCAACTCATAGCTGAACCTCCAGTCACTTTTCAGAGGCTATAAATCGCATGGGAGGAGATTGCTTATCTTCCTCATATGGAGCAGTTGGTGGATTCGAGCCTCCTGACTTTGAGTTGGCAGCACAACTCCTTACCACTAAGCCACCAAACCTCCCTGTATTATCCATTATTTGTGTAATATATATGATCATATGATTTTGCATAATCAATAAAACCCAGGCAAGAATCTTTCTGGTTTTCTCAGCTTTTAGCTAAGAGCTATATGACATTAGCAGTGAAATCTCTTGTTCCATGTCTCTTCTAAACCCAACTTGAATTTTTGACAGTTCCTTGTCAATGTATTACTGCAACTGTTGTCGAATTGTCTTCTTCAACAAAATTTTACTTGTGCATGATCTTATTGATACTTTCACTTTCCACTTGATCAACACTTTCCACTTTCTGTGAGATTATCCTTTTTAAAAAAAATAAAATAATGAGTGTAAATAAAGACCTTTTCCAGTTAATTGGTCAGATAGCTATTTTCTGAATTTCTTGGCACAGATAAGCCCCAGGATTGCGTCCAACTGTTGATACATTTCAATTGTTCTTCAATTTCTGGAGCTGCCTTTATTTTTCACAATGTCTCAGTGTAGATCATGTAGATTGAATAACTACAGGGAAAGGATATTACCCTGATGTACAGCTTTCTTAATTTTAAGCCATACTCTGTTAAGCCTTGCTCTGTTAACACAACCGTTTCTTGGTTTAGATATTATGGGTTCCAATGAGCACAATTAAACGTTGTAGGGTTCCCATTCTTCTCAATGTTAGCTGTAACTTGTTAGGATCCACACAGTCAAATGCCTTTACATAGTCAATAAAGCCCAAATAGACATTCTTCTGGTATCCTGTGCCGTCAGCCAGCATCTGTCTGACATTGGCATTGATATCCCTGGTGCCACGACCGCTTCTGAATCCAGCTGGAACTTCTGGCAGTTCTCTGAGTACTGTTCTAGACATCTTTAAATGATCTTCAGCAGGTTTTTTGTTTGTTTTTTTCTTTTTGCTAGAGTTAATGATATTGTTTGTTGATTTCCACAGTATGTTTGTTGGGTCATCTTTCTTGGGAATAAGAACAAATTGGGATCTCTTCAGTCAGTCAGCCAGGCAGCTGTCCTCCAAATTTCCTGGTATAGATTGATGGGCACATCCAGGGCTGCATCTGTCATTGGAAACATGTCAATTGGTATCCCGCTGATTCTTGGGGCCTATTTTTTATCAAAGCCTTCTTTGCAACTTTAACTTCTTCCTTTCTTACTATTGGCTCTTGATCATATGTTATTTCCTGAAATATTTCAGTGTTGGTCAGTCCTATGTGAAAAAGAATGTGATAGCAAGATTGGAGGAAGACTCATCAATAACCTTCAGTATGCAGATGACACAACCTTGCTTGCTAAATTGCTAAAGTGAATCACTTGCTGCAGAAGATCAAACACTGCAGCCTTCTATATGGAGTACATCTCAATAGGAAGAAAACAAAAATTTTCACCACTGAACTTATAGGTAACATGATAGATAGAGAAAAGATCAAAATAGAGAAGGTCCAAATTATCTTATTTGGATTCATGATCAATAGACTCGGTACCAGCAATCAAGAGATCAGGAGACACATTGTGCTGGGAAAGTCTGCAGTCAAGGACCTCTCGAAATTGCTGTGGAGCAAAGATAATCTTTTGAGGACTGAGGTGCATCTGATTCAGATCATGAGCTTTTCAATCACTTGCTATGCATTTGAAAGCTGGATAATGAATATGAATGACAGAAGGGAAAAATATGCTTTTGAGTTGTAGTGTTGGAGGATAATCCTTAATATCTCATAGACTACCAAAGAACAAACACATATGTCTTGGACAAGGTGAAGTCAGAGTGCTCTTGGAGATAAGAGTAATACAGCTTTGTCTCACATGTTGCTAGGAGGGGCTATTCCTTGGAGAAGGACATCATGCTTGGGAAGGTGGAGGGCTGGTCAAGGAGAGAAGACCTTCAACCAGGTGGATTGACACAGTGACTGCTGCAAAGGGCTTGAGTGTGTCAGATTGTGGGGAGGCACAGGATAGGATAGGGTTCAGACCCGTTGTTTATAGGGTAACTATGAGTTGTACTCAACTTGACAGCACCTAACAACAACAATAACAACAGTGCAGCTTGGATTTCTTCCTTCAGTATCATTTCAGATTACCAGCAGGGTCTCCATCTTTAGCTCCTATTCTCTGTGCTCTCCTTAGTTCTTCCCCTTTTGTGTCTACTCTATTACTTTTAAACTATTGATGGTATTTTTCAAAGCTAAACTGGCTACAAATCTGTCTCTATTACCTTTATTTATACCAAGACATTGTGATTACAGCTTTTCATTGGTAGGCATGGACAGCATAAACTCAGGCTTATTACTATAGAACCAAAAGTAAAACCACATTGACTGCACAGACCTTCAGAATTATTCTAAGAATGTAAGTATTGACTTTGTATTATAGACTTCTGCCACTTAACAGCAATTTTTGTTGTGCTCTCAGAATGAGAAATCTTAGGTTTTGGCTATGTTTTTATGAAGTAAGAAACTGAACAAAGTGAACTTGTGTTATTTGTCATTCTTTTTTTAAGTGAGGAGTATGGATTCAAGACACCAGGCTATGAAACGGTACCTTTCAATCTTCTGATTGCTTACATTATAGAAATCAAAAGCGCTCGAGTGCTCATTTCCCTTGTTCTGATGAGTCTTAAAAAGTCCCAAAACTATTCAGCACAACTCAAACTTTTACTTCTTTTTATCCTCAATATATTAAGTAATTCATTCTTGTTCAATTTTGTCACTGTCAGATTTTTTAAATGAACTCTGTCAAAGTAAAGAGAATGATTTCCTCATGTGAGCCTGAAACACCAGGAGAGAGAACATTTTATTCCGTCTATGGCATTTGTCCCTAAATGGACTTGTTATTTCTTTATAATTTATCCATCAATATTTCATCACTTTGCAAGAGGGGGAAATGCTGAAAATTATTGTGAAAGGCAATGCTGGAATGTACTTTTTTATTTTACAGACAGACACACATTTAGGCACATGAAAAAGAAGAAAAGTGCCTCACTCTTGTTAGATTGTTTCTTGAGTCAAGAGAAAACTGTGATTGTAAAGTTTTTCTTTTCACAGGTGGATTTCTTAGGTTGTTTCTACCTGCTGGGGTAAGAAAGGGAAAATGAGAGCAAAACTCTAAGTCTTGTTGTTGTTTTGTGCCATCAAGTCAAACCAACCCATAGCTGACCCTCCAGCAGGTTTTCAGAGGCAGTTCTCGGAGCTCGTGGTGGGTTCAAATTGTTTGCCTTCAAGACTGCAGCACAGCCACTTAACTATGAGGTCACTAGGGCTCCCTAAGTATTGTTGTATATCGTTGAGAGTCAGAACCAACCCATAGTTGACCCTCTGGTGGGTTTTCAGAGCCAGTTAATCGCACAAGAGGAGGGGATTGTCTGTCCTTCTCTTGCGGAGAAGCTCTGGTGGCCTCAAACCATGTGCCTTTGAGATTTTAGCACAGCACTAGGCCACTAGAGCTCCAGAGGAATACCATCTTGACAAATTTTAATAAAGACTCTGAATATAAAAATGACAAGTTGCAAAATGTTGAACGTAAACTATGCCATATATATATATAGAGAGAGAGAGAACACACATAAGTCAATGTTAAATGTAAAAAACACACATAAAAACTTAGTAATTATATTATTTCTTATAAAAACACGATCCATGTTTTACAAAGTTCAGAAAATACAAGCTAAATACATGCCTAATCACACATTTCTCATGCAGTTAAAATTTAAGTTGTACTCATTTCTCTAAACTGGACCTTATAAAAATACATTGACAGAGAACATAGACATGATATATATCTATATACCAGACATCATATATGTCTATATACCTATATATCTCTCTATCTATCTCTATTTCATTCTCTCTCTCTCTATTTGGAAGCAGGAGTGGCATCCATTTCCTAAACAACATGCCTCTGGAAACTATGAACTTTGAGAAATGATGATTGTTATAGAAAGGCTTTTATTCATGGGTTGCTATGAGTTGTGCTCAACTCAACTGCAGTCAGCAACAACATATACTGCTGTTATTTTTCCCATTAACTAATTTCGGTTCACAACTTAAAAGAAAGAATCAACTATATGTTCTCAAAAAAGTGAAAGATCAGTGATTCTGATCCACTAGCTGCTTTTGTGAGAGAAAATGATCTGTCACTAAGGCCTTGTAAAGGTCTTAGTCTAGAAAACCCCATGGAGCAGTTCTCCTCTGTCCTGTAGGTTCTCTGTGCATTAGAGTCACCTCAGCAGCACACCCCGTCATGCATACATGTACCCATCTTATAGATAAGGAAACTGAGATATTGAGACACTAAGTAAACAGAGTTTTTAGTTACAGAATTTCCTAAGCATTTCTTTTGCCCATTTTGTAATTGGGTTATCAATTGTAATTGGGTTATTGTGGAGGCCCAGGAGTATTCTGTAAACTTTTGTTATAATACTCTTGACTGAGATGTTTGTAAACTTTTGTTATAATACTCTTGCCAAATGTTTGTTCCTGGTTGGTAGGTTTTCTTTTCACCTTGTTGGATAGGTAAATGGTAGAGATTCAATCAGGCTGTCTGGGACAGGCTCTGTCTTAGTTCAGGTGTAAGCGAACAGGAAATAAAATAATGAGGGCATATGAGAGGAATGAAAAAGGAAGAGATTAGAGTTACAGACTCATTCATTATGAACACTTTGAATGGGTGAAAAATGACAGCATTTTTTTGTATGTCTACTTCTAACATTAATGATGGCATCAATCCCACTTTCCCACTCCAGGAGGAAATTGTAGGTGATTTTTTTAAAAGATCTATGTGTTCAAGGTACCCAGTAGGCTGTTTTCTTCTCAAGAAAATGGCTCAAGAAGACAAAATAAAGAATTATAATGAAATGTACAAAAAAATGAATTTAGAAGAACGTATTTGTCATAGCTTATGTTGAAATAACAAAAGAAAAATATTAAGCCTCCAACTATCATAGTAAAGGATTCTACATGCAAAACATTGGACAGCATAGTTGTTCTGTGCTGTTGAATTAGATCTAATTGATAACTGACCCACTAGTGATTTTTCAGATGCTGTAAACTGAGCCTCTTTTAGCTGCGAAGCAGCTAGTGGATTCGAACCACAAGCCTTTGGGTTAGCAGCGCAGCTCCTTGTCTCTAGGCCACCAGAACTTCCTTAGGAGTTCATCAAAAGGTGAAAAGAATACACAGTCACTGCACCAAAAAGTTCAACCATTTTAGGAGGCACCACATGAGTATGAACCAATAGTTTTAAGGAAGATGTTCCAGCTTCACTGAAGACATTGCGGGGGGGGATCTCTGAGAGTTAATAAACTATTAATTGAGATCCCCCCCATTAATCTGTTTCTTCTTCTTTGGTGGAGAAATGTCCTATTGCTTAATGACTTTTTAAAAAAACATATTGATTTATTTACAAAGTTTGAATACAGTTGTTTTTCACAAAAGATCGTTCCCATTTCCTTCACCCCCTCGCACCCATGGAAGAATTGTGCATCACGATTACCCCCCACCACCCATCCTCACTCCTCTGCTTCTGCTCTCCCCCCACCCCCATTGGATCCTCATACTCATTCTACAATAATGGTTTTATATAGTATTTGTCCTTATGGGTCTGAGTTAGTTCACTCAGCATAATGCTCTCCAGTCCCTCCCAAGTTAGGCAGTAATTTACAAAAGCATTGCTCCTGCATGCTGTGTAGTAATACATTGTATGAATGTACTACAATGTCTCAATCCATTCTGGGCTGTTTGCATGTTCTTGCTTTGGTGAATAATGCTGCTATGAACGTTGGTGTACAAGTCTATGTTTGAGCCCCAGTTCTCATTTTCTTGGGGTATATTCCAAGCAATGGAATAGCTGGTTCATATGGAATTTCTATGTTAAGCTTTTTGAGGAAGCACTAAACAACCTTCCAGAGTGGTTGCACCATTTTACAGCCCCACCAACTATGTAAGAGTTCCTATCTCACCACATCCTCTCCAATGTTTATTACTTTCTGTCCTGTTAAACTTTGCCACTGCTACTGGTGTGAAATGGTATTTCATTGTGGTTTTGATTTGCATCTCTCTTATTGTCAGTGATTTGGAACATTTCTTCATGTGTCTGTTGGCCATCCAAATATCTTCCTCTGTGAAAATTCTTTCCATGTCTTTTGCCCATTTTGTAATTGGGTTATCAGTTGTAATTGGGTTATTGTGAAGGCCCAGGAGTATTCAGTAAACTTTTGTTATAAGACTTTTGACTGAGATGGTATTGCCAAATGTTTGTTCCCAATCGGTAGGTTTTCTTTTCACCCTGTTGAAAAAGTTTTGATGCACACAGGGATTTGATCTTTAGAAGGTCCCATTCACCAATTTTATCCTCTTCAGATTGTGCATTTCTGGCTGTATTTGGCAATCTCTTTATACCATAGACTAGGCCTTCTAAGCTTGATCCCAGTTTGTCTCTTATGAATTTTATAGTTTTGGGCTTTACTCCCAGGTCTCTGATACACCTTGAGTTGATTTTTTTTGTATGGTGTGAGATGTGGATCCTGTTTCGCCATCACCATTTGTTGAAGAGGTTGTCCTTTCCCCATTTAATAGATTTGACTTCCTTGTTGAATATCAGTTGGCTTCTTGACGTCCTTGACTTCTTCCCTTTGCTTTGGTTTCTCAGTGCTCTAGTGCAATATTTAGAATTTTTTTTTACATCCATCTTGATCTTTTCTTCTTCCTCCATGAAGAAATCAAGATCCTGCTTAAGATTATTTAAAAAATGACTGAATCAGCTCATCAACAGAGAACTTATAGATGTGCAGCTGGACAATGACTAAGGATGATATCGATGCCTTTGAGTTGTGTTGCTGCAGAAGAGGATTGAACATGCCATGGTCTGCTAAGAGAACAAACAGGTCTGACCTGGAGAGGGTGAAACCAGGCTGCTCCATGGAGACAAGGATTTTGAGGCTCGATCTTACATACTTTGAACATGTTGCCAGGAGGCACCATTCCTTGGAGAAAGACATCATGCTTTGAAAGGTGGAGAGACAGAACATGAGAAGACCCTGGATGAGATAGTTTGACTCAGTGACTGGTGTAAATAAGTGTAGGTGTATCAGAGGCAATGAATTTGGCTCAGAAAGAAGAGGGTTCAGAGCTGTTGAACAACGACTTGATGCCACGTAACAACAAACATAAGTTTCTCATTCTTGAGCTTTTATTATTTATATTGCTTTTGGAAAGAGTTGGGCGAAAGTACTGTTTGAGCATTTTTTAACAGTCCCTCAAAACACTAACTCAGGATGATCCTTCTGCTAGAGTTTTACAGGTAAGTAGATTTAGAAGCTAATGCTGAAAAACCGTTTTAACTTTTGGGATTATTTCAATGGAAACCATAAGAAGAGATTAGGAGTATACCAACACAGAGATTTCTATGATTTGGCATTTTTAACTTGTACAATTAAGTAAAGTGTTAAATGAGGGGTTTTGATATTTAATTTGGGGGAAGGTTGACTGGTAAAAGTACTTTGTCCTAGAAAACAAAGTTAGGGTTTGGGGGGGCTGTTCTGAAGCCATATGATCAAGTCAGTGACCACTAGCAACATTGCTTAAAGAGCTGAATCTTTAGCTGTATCAGCTGCAATCAGGATTGGAGGAAGGATTTGATTGAATCAACAACTTGCATCACGCAGATGATATAACCTTGCTTGGTGAAAGTAAAGAATGTTTATGGCAATACATATAATGTCTGGTCATCTATTCCATTTTGGTTGACCATCCCTTCACCTATTCAAATACAGGAGTTAATTTATCCATTCTTTTCCTGTTCTACCCATCACCTCTCCTATACTGCATAGCCATCCAATTGTAACAATGATCTTTCACAATATTTTTCCTTTTGTGAGTTATTTAACTCAGCATAATGTCTTCCAGATTCATCCATGTTGTATAGTGTTTCACAAGTTCATTGTATTTCAATGCTGCATAATACTCTATTGTGTGAATGTATCACAGTTTCTCTATCCATTTGGTTTTTTTAGGGGCACTTGGGCTGCTTCCACCTCTTTGCTATTGTGAATAATGTTGCAATAAACATATGTGTGCATGCATCTGGTTTTGTTGCATCTCTGGTTTCTTTAGGATGTATTCTTAATAGTGGAATGACAGGATCAAATGGTACTTCTATATTCAACTTTCTTTTAATTGTTTTTTATTTTATTACTTTTTGTGTGTGTACCATCAAATTAGATCTGACTGGTACAGGAGGAGATTGTCCCTCCCTCTCCGGCGGAGTGCAGCTTCTTGCCACTAGGCCACCAGAGCTCCCTTATATTCAACTTTTTTGTTTGTTTGTTTGTTTGTTTTTTACAGAGGTTTTGGATTTCCATTCATTCATTGCCGCAATTTTCCCCCTGCCCACCCCTCCCCACCAGCT
>NW_006399757.1:33363676-33373828 GCF_000299155.1 Elephantulus edwardii | reverse complement strand
TCCCAGGACAGACTTACTAGTTCTCTTGCAGTCCATGGTATGTTAAGTACTTTTCTGCCATGCCACAACTCAAAGGCATCAATTCTTCTTCTGTCCTCTCTGGTCATTATCCAGCAGGTATCAAATACCGTGGCCTGTATCAAATGCACCTTAGTCTCTACATTGATATTATTGCTCTTTAGCACCCTGGAGAGATCCCTGAAAGCAGATTATCCTAATGCAATTTGTCTTTTGATTTCCTGACTGTTGGTGCCAAAAGTATTGATTGTGAAACTAAATAAGCCAAAATTGACAGTCTCAATCTCTTTACCGTCTATCATGATCCTGCCAGTTGGCCCAGTGGTTAGAATCTTTGTTTTTCTTGATATTGGTGAAAGCAGTTCTACACTGCTGTGTTTACTGAATGTGAATCAGAACTGACTCAAAACCAGTGAGTTTTGAATGAGAAACCAGAAGGAACTCTTTCTTTGCAAGTTACTAGCCCTATACTTAATAAATAGAAGAATTTTATAGGTTGGGAGTCTCTGGCCTGTGAGGAAATAACAGAGTTGGCACAAGGTCTGTGAATCTTATCTGTACAGGCAACATTGTCAGTGGACAGAAAAATAGAGTTACTGCAGTTTTTCAAATATATCAAACACTGTAGTGATCCATAAAATAAAATAGACTATATTTGGAATGATCATGAGATTTATTCTGTTTATCCATTTTCTTAATCAAAGATACCTAAAAATATAACTACTGTAATGTTGAATGAATGAAATATTAAAAATTATAAAATATTATTGTTATTGTGCTGTGCCGTTGAGTTAACTGTGACTCATAACAACCATATGAACAATGGGTCTGAGCGCTGCTCTATCCTGTCCCATCCTCACCTTCTCAGATATACTTGAGCCCATTATTGTAGTCTCCGTGTCAATCCATCTTGTTGAGGGTCTTTCTTTCTTCCATTGACCCTTTACCTCTAAAAATGTTGTCTTTTTTCCAAGGACTGGATTCTCCTAACCATGTGCTCAAAATATATGAGATGAAGCCTCACCATCCCTGCCTCCAAGGAGGACCCTAGTTTCACTTTATAAAAGAAATATTTATTTGTTCTTTTGACAGTCCTTGGGATATTCAGTACCCTTCTCTATCATCATCACTCAAAGGTATGAATTCTTCCTCTGTCATTCTTAGTCATTGCCCAACTTTAAGATGCATAGTTGTTGTTAGGTGTTGTTAAGTACAACTCATAATGACCCTATGAACAAAAGATCTGAACCCTAATCTATCCTGCACCATCCTCACACTTCTGATATATAAGAGCCCATTGCAACAGTCACCATATCAATCCACCTGCTTGAGGGTCTTCCTTTCCTTTGCCAACCCTCCACCCTTTCCAGCATCAGGTCCCTCTCAGAGGAATAGTCCCTCCTAGCAACATGCCCAAAATATGTGAGGCAAAGCCTCATCATTCTTTCCTTCAAAGAACATTCTGTCTGCATTTTCTCCAAGACATATATGTTTGTTCTCTTGGCCATCCATAGGATGTTCAGTGCTCTTCTCCAACACCACAGCTCAAAGGCATCAGTACTTTTTCTGTCATCCTTATTCATTGTCCAGCTCTCAGATGCATAGCAAGTAACTGGAAAGACTGTGGTCTGAATCAGACACACCTTAGTCCTCAAACTGACATCATTATTCTTCAGTAATTTGGAGAGGTACCTAAGTGCAGATTTTCCAAGTGCAATGCACCTCTTTATTTCCTGACTGCTGGTATTAGGGTGTTAATACCAAGCAAGATGAAGATGTTGACAGTTTTAATCCCCTCTCCATCCATCATGATATTGTCTATTGGTCCAGTGGTAAGAATTTTTGTTTTCTTGACATTGAGATGCAATCTATATCGAATCCTAAAGAGCTTTGTTGTTAGGTGCTGTCAAGTAGGACTCATGGCAACTCTATGAACCCTGTCCTACCCTGTGCCATCATCATCACTGACACACTTGCATTCATTGCTGCAATCACTGTGTCAAGTTAGCTCATTGAGTCAGTCACCCTCAAAAAAGTTAGGAATTCATTTCAAAGCCTTTCTTGTTAAAAATCAAATCAGAGTTTTCCTTGGTTAAAAGCTGAAAGGAAGTGGTGTGAACTGACACAGTCATTGCTATTTCTAGCAGGATAGAGATAGAGACAACCCCTGACATCTTGAAAGAATTTGTGTAAAGTCATTTCTAACTTTTAATTCAAGGAAGAAATTCATGTTCTCAGACTTGCAGTGAAGAAAGAGAACAGCACAGTCTCTGCCTTGGCAACACCTTGTCCTTCCTGTGACCTGCTGTGGCTCAAGCAGTGAGCAGAGTTCTGAGGAGTGCAAAAATAAACATCTCTCAGGTCCTGTGGAATTCGATGGCCTGTGAAGTGTGGGGCAGACAGTGGGCTGAGCGCCAGGCTCTGTAGGTGAGCCCTCCAGCAGCCACATTTGTCTTCAAACCCCCGGGCCAAAGCCAGAAAAGAGGCTGAACCTCGCGGCGAGAATCAGCTTCCCAGATTGGCCTGGGCTGGGGTCAGAGCCTGGACGTGCACATGAATACTCTCTGAGATATACTCACATAAAACTCTGTTTCTTGGATCTTGGGAAAGCCCGTCAGTCTGGTTTGATAACAACTAAAAAGGACAGTTAGGCCAGGTTAACTGTTTCTTGCCCAATTCCTCAGCTCTTCTCCCATTTCTTCCCGATTTTATTTGGGAAAATATTCAAATTAGAGAACTGAGGGGTCTCAGCTTAGCTGCTAACCAACAGCTTAATGGCACGAGCCCACCCAGTAGCCCTTAAGTAGAAACAGCAGGTGAGGTTATCTCTATAAAAGGTACAGCCTCGAGAAACCTAGGGAATATCTAGCAAATACTGTGTTTTGTAAATGTTCTTTACATGCCCAAGGACTGGGGATCAGGAGCATCACAAACCCCTGCTCTTCCTCACCTAAGAGCTCGGAGTGCGCACCTCTACTCTGCGTCCTGCCCTGCCCGCTCCTTCAAACCACCAGTTCACACTCCCTGTGATGTGAGGGTTAACTCCAGCCAGCTGAAACATCTGACTTGTTTGCGCTCCTGTAATCAACAACATGGCCAGTACCAGTGTTTCCAGAGTGTGGAAAATGCTGTGGTGCAGACAGGCAGCATTGTTTGTAGAAGACTATTAATTGACAAAAAATAAAAAAAAAAATAGCTCTGTGAGCTCTGTCTGAAACCTTAATTGTCTCATCATCAGCCAAGAAGCCTATGATATAACATAATCTGATTTAACAATGATACATTTTTAAGAGTGAAATAATTTCCTGCTCTTTAAAAGTTTATAATTGGAATAAAAAAGTTCTGCATTGCTACTTAACGGCACTTAACAACAGCAGCAACTGAGTTGGACACAGTCTTTTTTCCCATCACACAGATATTGAGCAAAGCATTTGTACCAGACCCCATGCAAGGCTTCAAGATACTTGACGATATGTTCCATTTTTATTAATTCACTCAGAGTCTGTCACATGACCTTTAAATAACATGTCCTTCCAAGTAGAAAGGAAAATAACTTTATTCCTGCAGAAAATGCTAATTGGGGGGTAAGCTTCTGGTTATAAATTACTCTGTCAGCAAACCATTAGACTCAGAAGTAAGCATTTTTCTGATGTTGCCTAGGATTAGTGGCTCTGTCGATCACAGCCAAAAGGGTGGGAAAGAGTTTACTTTTTGCTGCTTATGTGAATCATAAGTGCTAACTTTTCCTTCAGTCCTGCAGGCCAAATAACATATAAATCATCCTGCTGTTTATTCTTGGTCTTATTTAAAGTATTTCTGTCCCCAAAGTATTATCACACAGCATTACAAACTTGGAAAGCTGCTTGGGTAAAAGTCCTTTAATAAGCATCCAGGAATTTCTAGTTGAAGTCAGTAATCATTTACTCCTTTGTTACTAGTATTTGAGGAATAAGCAGAGAAGACCAGGAAAAGAGAAAGCTTATCACCAGCCTTTTTTCCACATAAATATAGTTTGGGGCTTTTTTTTCCCAGAACATAAGTGTAATAATAAAACCTGTACACAATAAAAGATAACCCTAAGATCTGAGATGCCAAGTAGACAAAAACTGTTGAGTTCCTAGACCACAGAAGGGGAGCTCTGGTGGCCTAGTGGTAAGAAACTGCACTGCAACCTTAAAGACGTGCGTTTTGAATCCACCATATGTTCTGTGGAAGCAGGATGGGCCATCTCCTTCTGTACAATTTACTGCCTCTGAAAAGCCATTGGACGGTCAGCAAAGCGTTGATTCCAACTTGTTGTAGCATAACAACAGACCAGATAGTGTGCAAACCTGAGCAGAGAGAGGTAGAGTTTCTTTAAGTTTCTGCTTGTGGTCTGTCCTTTTTGAGGCTTGTTAAGGCCGCCAACTTGTGGTATTTGTATTTTAGCAGCACTAGGAGGCCTAGTAGAAGAAGCTGCATAGCAATCCTGAAGGCACGTGGTTCAAATCCACCAGCTGCTCTGCAGGAGAAGGATGAGCTGTTTCCTCCTGTGCGATTAATTGCCTCTGAAAACCCACCAGAGGGTCAGCTCCAACTCAATGATACACAACAAAAACAAGCTAAAACAGTGGTTAAAGCATTCTTTGCTTTATCTGTGAGATGGGGATGAGGCCTCACTGGGTTGTGATGAAAACAAAAAATAACATCTATAAAGAAATGAATTAAAAAACTGGTAAGTTAAAAAAAAAAAGCAACAAACCAAAAAAACCAAACTGGCAAGTTATTGTTATCTGTTTTTATGGACCTTAAAGTCAACTTCAATTTACAGTGACCCCCATATGACAGAGTAGAACTACTTCATAGAATTTTCTAGGCTTTAATCAAATCCACCAGCTGTGGGAGAAAGATGGGAAGTCTTCTGCTAGGTGACTTACTGGCTCTGAAATCCTGCTTGAGGGTCAGCTATGTGTCGAGATGGTTCTAACTTGAAGGTACCCATCAATAACAACAACAAGTGTTTGAGATGAGATCACCATCTGTGGATTTGAACTGCCAGCCTTTGGTTATCAGCTGCTCCTTCAAGGCTCTTTACTTAATTGTTGCTTCATCAGAGTTTAAGCCCTCTGTACTGCTGTGACTTCCCTAATGTGCCCCTTCTAAGCATGATCTTTGTAACTCCTATCAGATGACTAGGTATGATTATGCAAATGCGAAGTGTTTATGGTCCACAAGGAGACTGAACAGCTTGGTAATAATGTTAATAAGGCAAATGGCATATGACCTTTGTTGGATGTTGTTGTTAGGTGCCTTGCAGTGGGGTATGGCTCATAGCAACCCTAAGAATGAACAGCCAGTCTGAACCCTGTGCTATTCTCTGTCTTAGACAAAATGCAGCCAGAGTACTTTTTGCCTTAATTGAGTTTTATTATTAGGATAATAATAAATAATCCTTATTAGGATTTGCAATACATAGGATAATTATGTTATACTAAGTATCCTGGCCTATGCAAGTTGTAGGCAACATCAGAATAGATGGAGTAGAGGTAGGAATTGTCAATTATTTCCTCTTGCTTGGATCCATAAGACAGATTGCATTGGGAAAGTCTGTTATCAGGGACTTCTCTTAAAGTGCTTGAGAACAGTCATGTCAGTTTGAAGTCTAAGGTGCACCTAATCCAAACGATCTTTTCAGTCGCTTGCTGTGCACCTGAGAGCTGGACAGTGAATAAGGATGATGGAAGAGGAGTGCTGAATATCTCATGGATTGCCAAAAGAACAAACAAATTTGGTTTGGAAAATGTGCAGCCAGGGAGTTTCTTGAAAGCAAGGATAGAGAAATGTCATCTTTCATATTTTAGATATGTTGCCGGGAGGGCCCATCCTTGGAAAAGGACATCGTGCTTGGAAATGTGGAGCATCAACAAAGGAGGGGAAGACCCTAAACAAGATAGATTGAAACAGTGGCCAGAACAGTAGGCTTGAATGTGTCAGAGAGGCTGAGGGTGACACAAGATGGGGCAGAGTTCAGAACCATTGTTCATAGGGTCTCTGAGTCATAGCTGACTTGATGGCTCTTACCAACAACAACAACAACAGGCAAGTTGGTATACTTTCTGGGGAGACACATTTCAATCCCAGCAATGACTAACATAGTTTCTGTTCAATGACATTAAGCAGTCTGTCTCGAAACTCAACTCCCTGTGTTGAGTTGGTTCTGACTCATAGCAGCTCTCCACTGAGTTTCTGAGCCTGTGAACTACAGTGGGGGGTAGTAATGGTGGGGGTGGGGTGGGGGATTGCCCATCTTCGTCTTGTGGAGCTGTTAGTGGATCTGAACTGGACACTCCAAGTCGTTGGGTTAGCAGTGCAGCCAGGTACTTACTATACCACCAGAGCTCCCCAAACAGAAAATAATAGTTCATAAATACAACCACAATGCACTCCATCAAGTTGGTCTTAACCCTTAGTGACCTTTCCCTGGATTTCTTAGGCTTCTCATCTGAATAGGAAGAGACTCCTCATCTTTCTTCCACAGAGCTGATGGTGGATTGGAACTGAAGCCCTAAGCCGTTTTGGTTAGTGGCAAAATATAATATGCTGTTGAGTTGGAACAGATTCATAGAAGACCCTGGCAGCACAGTATGTTTGTTGTTAGGTACCCTTGAGTCGAGTACCTAGCAACCCTGTGAACAACAAATGAACCCTGTCCTATTCTGTGCCATCGTCATCATCTCTGACATACTTGAACACATGTGTCAATCCATCTGGTTGGGCGTCTTTCTCTCCTTCGCTGACCCTCCACCTTTCCAACCATGACACCCCTCTCCAAGGAATAGCTTCTCTTAACAACATGCCCAAAGTATGTTTGTCATCCAAAGAGCACTTTGGCTTTACTTTCTCCAACAAATATATGTTTGTTCTTTTGGAAATCTATGGGATATTCAGTACTCTTCTCCAGCACTACAGCTCAAAAGCATCAATTCTTCTTCTGTCATCTTTATTCAATGCCCAGCTCTCAGATGCCTAGCAAGTGATTAAAAAGAATATGGCCTGAATAAAATATGCCTTAGTCCTCAAAATGGCATCATTGCTCTTGAGTTATTTAGAGAGACCTTTGGCTTCAGACTTTCCCAATGTAATGCATCTCCTGAACTTTTGGCTGTCGGTACCAAGGGTGTTGCTTGAGGATCCAGGTAAAATGCAGTTGTTAACAATTGCAATCTTTTCTCCATCTATCATGGTGTTGCCTATTGATCTAGTGGTGACAAATTTTGGTTTCTTGATGTTAAAATGTTATCTATATTGAAAGCTAATCTTTGATCTTCTGCAGCAAGTGTTGCAAGTCATCCTCACTTTCAGCCAGTAAAGTTGTGTCATCTGCATGACAGAAGTTGTTGATAAGTCTTTCCCTGACCCTATTGCTGCATTCTTCTTTATAGAGTCTAGCTTCTCAGATGATTCACTTAGCATACAGATTGAATAGGTGTGGAGAAAGGATACAACCCTGACATACACATTTTTTTAATTTTAAGCCATATCGTGCATTCTTGCTCTGTTCACACAACAGCCTCTTGGTCTATACCTGGGTCTTGCATGAGCACAATTAAGTGTTCTGGGATTCCCATTTTTCTTCAATGTTAGCCATCATTTGTTATGATCCATACAGTGAAATGCCTTTGAATAGTCAACAAAATACAAATAGACATCATTCTGGTATTCTCTGCATTCAGCCAGGATCCATTTGACATCAGCAATGATATTCCTGGTACCAACTTGAACTTCAGACAATTTTCTGTCAATGTACTCTTTTAGCCAATTATGGATGATTTTCAGCAATATGTTTTGCTTGCAGGTGATATATTTTCAAATTATAGTTGATAATTTCTACATTTTATTTGATCACCTCTCTTGAGGATAGGAACAATTATGAAGCACAATAAGCTGTTGTCCTGAGCCATCAAGTCAGAACTGACTCATAGCTGACTCTGCAGTGCGTTTCCAGAGAGAGTTAATGGCATTGGTGGATTCTAACCTCGTTCCTTTGGGATGGTAATACAGCTTCTTATCACTAGGCCACAAGAGCAGCACAGTATAGAGACAGGTAAATAACTGACAACAGTGTATAATGTCATGTGCCAGGAGAGGTTTATAAGAAAGTTCCAAGAATCTCTAAGAGATTGCTATCAGACTTATGTCGAGCCTATGGTTATGAACCATGCCCTGTAAAGCCATCTTAAAAATTCAAGGTACAGATAATGGCTTTTAGTAATTAACAGACCCGACTTTGGGACACACATCAAAATATTGCTATTCATAAGGGGGAACCTCTTATAATTACATACACTCAACCATGATTTTTCTTTGCTCAGCCATGACATTCACTTGACTCAAGATACTTATCTTAGAATCACTTTACCCTTTCAGGGCTAGAAACCATAATCTTGGAGGACATCTAGGTCATCTGGCATAACACAGTCAATAAAGACAATATTTTTTACATCCTACTTTGGTGAGTAGCAACTGGAGTCTTAAAGGCTTATCATTGATTATCTAAATTACAACTCTTAGTCTCATTCTTCCTAAAAAGAAGAGTGAAGTAAACCAAAGAGTCAGGAAGCAGTTACTCAAATGACTGATGGTCCATGTGAACCACAACTTCTCCTAACCTTAGATCAGAAAAATGACACTGAACCTGTCTCCTACCACCAACCGCTCTGGCTCGGCCCACAATAGAAGATATCAAATAGAGTGGGAGAGAAAGGTAGAACAAAATAAAAATTAACAACTAAGACCAGACTTAGGAGTCTGAGAGATGAGTGGAAGTCCCAGGACTATGACCCTTCAAAAAAACTCAAACACATTGATTGCCTCGGATCAAAGCTGACTCACAGCTGACCCACCATTGGGTTTCTGAGACTGTGAATCACATGAGAGGAAATTGCCCATCTTTCTCCTGAGACGCTTGGAACTGCTGGGAGGGTGTCCTAGTGGTGCAACTTCCTTTAGACTGCCCCTCCAGGACCCTCTCTGTAAGGTCTGTTGTTAGGTGCCTCCAAGTCAGCTGTGACTCACAGCGGCCCTGGGCTCAGCAGATCTGAACCTCGCCCTGTCCTGCACCATCCTCACATCTCTGATACTCAGGCCTTTTGTTACAGTCACTGTGTCAGTCCATCTTCCTGAGGGGTTCCTCTCATTCTCTGACCCTCCACCTTTCCCAGCAGAAGGTCTTTTTCCAAGCACTGCCCTCTCCTGATGGTATGTCCCGAAGTATGTGAGACACAATTTCACCATCCTTGCTTCTTAAGAGCACCCTGATAGCATTTCCTTCAAGACAAATTTGTGTGACTGTTTAGCAATCCATGGCATAGTCAGTACTGTTCTCCAGAAACACAACTCAAAGACATTTAATTCTGTCATCTTTAGTCATTGGGTAATTTTCATATTCATAGAGATCCTTTAAACATAGAATTGAAGACATTCTTGGAATGGATCTTTCAGACACATAAAAGACAAGTCTGTTGTTGTTGTTATGTGCCATTGGGTCTCCTGTGACTCATAGCGACCCTATGTACAATAGCTCTGAACCTTGCTCTAATCTGAGCCAATCTCATTGTCCCTGATACACCTGCTCTCATTGCCCCATTTACTGTGTCAATACATCTCATCCAGGGTCTTCCCCTTCTGTGCGGTCCCTCCATCCTTCCAAGCATGGTGTTCTACTCCAACGAATATAAACAAATATATATATGTTGTTGTCAGTTGCCTCTGACCATAGTATTCTGAGCCAATCTCATTGTCTCTGACACATCTACCTCCATGACCCCAATTACTGAGTCAATCCATCTCATCCAGGGTCTTTCTTTCTTGCACTGTCCCTCCACAACTTCCAAACATGATGTCCTTCTCTAAGAACTGGTCTCTCCAGGCAACATGGCCCAAGTATGTGAGATGGAGCTTCAAAATCCTTGCCTCCAAGGAGCAGCTCAGTTTCATTCTCTGTAGGGCATACTTGTTTATTCTCTTAGCAGTCCATGGTATGTTCAATACTCCTCTCCAGCACCACACCTTGAAGGTATCAATTCTTCTTCTTTTAATTCATCAAGTTTGTCTTTCATCCATTGGAAATATTCAGTCACTCCTCTTTTAAGTTCT
>NW_006399757.1:33360969-33363576 GCF_000299155.1 Elephantulus edwardii | reverse complement strand
AGTACACTTCTCTATGCAACCTTAATTCTGGATTCCTGTGCTAACCATAATACTCAATCATATATCACTTCTAATCTGTTCTTTCCCTCATCTCTTTCAATACAATATACAGACTGCCTTCCATGAGGTTGTACCATCCTACCTTTCCAACAACAGTGAGAATTCCAGTCTTTCCACATCCTTGCCAGCATTTTTTGTTTGCTGTTCTGTTGAAGTATGCTATTATTGCTGGAGTGAGATGACATCTCATGGTTGTTTTAATTTTATCAAACAGCTAGTGATTTTGAGCATTGCTTTATGTGTTTGTTCCTACATAACTTATCAAAGTTCTAGAAAATGCACCCTTCTTCAGGCAAACCTGTAATGGTAATGACTTCCAGACTCCTCTGACTTCTGTTAGATTTTTCCAGTTCCTGCTGGAACCTTTACTAATATGCTCACTAGCACCAGAGAAGAGACCTGTGACACAGCTGAATGCTAATGAAAGGTTGGTGGTTTGAATCTCCTAGCCACCCCAAAGGAGAAAGATTCAGTCGTCTGCTTTCATGACGATTTACACCTTTGCTGTTGTTATGTGTTATGTATTGTTATGTCAAGTCACTTGTAACTCATATAGCAACCCTGTGGTACAGTAGCTCTGAACCCTATTGTCCAGGGTCAGTCTCACTCTCTTGGACACACCTACTCTCATTACCCCAGTTACTGTGTCAATCCATCTCATCTGGGGTCTTCCGCTCTTGCACAGTCTCTTTACTCTTCCAAGCATGATATCCTTCTCCAGGAACTGGTTCCTCTTGGCAACATGCCCAAAATATGTGAGACAGAGCCTCAAAATCCTTGCCTCCAAGGAGAAACTTGGCTTCACCCTTCCCAGGACAGACTTACTAGTTCTCTTGCAGTCCATGGTATGTTAAGTACTTTTCTGCCATGCCACAACTCAAAGGCATCAATTCTTCTTCTGTCCTCTCTGGTCATTATCCAGCAGGTATCAAATACCGTGGCCTGTATCAAATGCACCTTAGTCTCTACATTGATATTATTGCTCTTTAGCACCCTGGAGAGATCCCTGAAAGCAGATTATCCTAATGCAATTTGTCTTTTGATTTCCTGACTGTTGGTGCCAAAAGTATTGATTGTGAAACTAAATAAGCCAAAATTGACAGTCTCAATCTCTTTACCGTCTATCATGATCCTGCCAGTTGGCCCAGTGGTTAGAATCTTTGTTTTTCTTGATATTGGTGAAAGCAGTTCTACACTGCTGTGTTTACTGAATGTGAATCAGAACTGACTCAAAACCAGTGAGTTTTGAATGAGAAACCAGAAGGAACTCTTTCTTTGCAAGTTACTAGCCCTATACTTAATAAATAGAAGAATTTTATAGGTTGGGAGTCTCTGGCCTGTGAGGAAATAACAGAGTTGGCACAAGGTCTGTGAATCTTATCTGTACAGGCAACATTGTCAGTGGACAGAAAAATAGAGTTACTGCAGTTTTTCAAATATATCAAACACTGTAGTGATCCATAAAATAAAATAGACTATATTTGGAATGATCATGAGATTTATTCTGTTTATCCATTTTCTTAATCAAAGATACCTAAAAATATAACTACTGTAATGTTGAATGAATGAAATATTAAAAATTATAAAATATTATTGTTATTGTGCTGTGCCGTTGAGTTAACTGTGACTCATAACAACCATATGAACAATGGGTCTGAGCGCTGCTCTATCCTGTCCCATCCTCACCTTCTCAGATATACTTGAGCCCATTATTGTAGTCTCCGTGTCAATCCATCTTGTTGAGGGTCTTTCTTTCTTCCATTGACCCTTTACCTCTAAAAATGTTGTCTTTTTTCCAAGGACTGGATTCTCCTAACCATGTGCTCAAAATATATGAGATGAAGCCTCACCATCCCTGCCTCCAAGGAGGACCCTAGTTTCACTTTATAAAAGAAATATTTATTTGTTCTTTTGACAGTCCTTGGGATATTCAGTACCCTTCTCTATCATCATCACTCAAAGGTATGAATTCTTCCTCTGTCATTCTTAGTCATTGCCCAACTTTAAGATGCATAGTTGTTGTTAGGTGTTGTTAAGTACAACTCATAATGACCCTATGAACAAAAGATCTGAACCCTAATCTATCCTGCACCATCCTCACACTTCTGATATATAAGAGCCCATTGCAACAGTCACCATATCAATCCACCTGCTTGAGGGTCTTCCTTTCCTTTGCCAACCCTCCACCCTTTCCAGCATCAGGTCCCTCTCAGAGGAATAGTCCCTCCTAGCAACATGCCCAAAATATGTGAGGCAAAGCCTCATCATTCTTTCCTTCAAAGAACATTCTGTCTGCATTTTCTCCAAGACATATATGTTTGTTCTCTTGGCCATCCATAGGATGTTCAGTGCTCTTCTCCAACACCACAGCTCAAAGGCATCAGTACTTTTTCTGTCATCCTTATTCATTGTCCAGCTCTCAGATGCATAGCAAGTAACTGGAAAGACTGTGGTCTGAATCAGACACACCTTAGTCCTCAAACTGACATCATTATTCTTCAGTAATTTGGAGAGGTACCTAAGTGCAGATTTTCCAAGTGCAATGCA
>NW_006399757.1:33359112-33360869 GCF_000299155.1 Elephantulus edwardii | reverse complement strand
AATCATTTGTCTGATATTAGATGCAAACCATACCTAACTGTTCAGATTTAAGTACAGATTCACCTGACAGAGTAAGAATGAAACTTGTTCATAATTTAGAGTGCCTGTAACAGTCTTGATGGATACAGTGAGTCAGTTTAGGTGAGAAATGATCAATAAGGCAGAGGCAGAGTAGGAGAGCAGTGACTTTGAAGGTACAGGAAACAAAGGAAGAAAGGAAATACTAATTTTTTTTTCTAGTAAATTGCAGAAAATATCCAGTAGATGGGCTCAGAGCGAGGCTGATATTCCATTAAGGAGACCATCTGGACTAGGAAGACATGGATTGGGCATGGTCCTGCCCTCAAGGCTAAGGACAGTGTGTCTCCATGATCAGAAATAGCATCTGTTTCCCTTTGATGTCTACAGAGACAGGAATTAGTTTCTAGGAAAGAGAACTTAAAATAGGACACCTTGAGGGCTACACACAATGTGTTTTGAAAGAGCACCACTACCTCTACCACAGAGAAAGAGGTAGAGTCAGTTCATTCAGAAAGTTTCTCTAGTGAACTGTAAAAGGTTTGATATTTGCTCACAAAATAACTTAGATGTGGGAAGGGTAAAGAAAAAAAATAAAGGCTTTTTTTTTCACTACTGTAACAGATCGAGAGCAGTGGAGTTGCCCGTATCTGTTTTTGTAGACATTGAGCTCAGCCATGATTATCATTTGACTCAGGATCCCTCAGCAAGATGGATTGACACAGTTCAGCTACAATGGGCCAGGGCAGATCAGAGATGTTGAGGATGGTGCGAGATAGGGCAGGGTTCACATCTGATGTTCACAGGGCATCAGTGAGTCATGGTTGACTTGATGGCTCCCAACAGCAATGGGATGTTTACCAGGAAATCACTTTACCCTTTGCTACAACTCTGGCTCTCATCTCTTCACAATCTTTCATGTCTCCAGTAGGAGCCTGAGAGAAATATCTGGAACACTTATGTGCCACAGGGTTGGGGAGAGACAGTCAGTGAGCACTATCATTGATGGTTCACCTGCCAGAACACATCACGTGTGTCATGTGCACCCAAGTGAAGCCACATCTTCACCTCGTTCCACATGGGACACAGAGTGTATGTCTCCTTAGTGTGGCTTCTATATCAAATACCCAGCTTTCTAGCTCTTTGTTGTACTGTATACCTATTCCTCATTATTCCTGAGAGCGTGGCAGAGGTTGTTGTTGTTATGTGTCGTCGAGTAGCTTGCGACTCATAGCGACCCTATGTACAACAGCCCTAAACTCTGCTCTGTCTTGTGCCAATCGCACTGTCTCTGACACACCCACCCCAATTATCCCAGTCACTGAATCAATCCACCTCATAGAGGGCCTTCCCCTCCTGCGCTGTCCCTCCACCCTCCCATGCATGATGTCCTTCTCCAAGGACCAGTGGCAAAGGTAGTCTCCTAAAAACCTGGGCAGGGAATCACACTTTAAGAATAAAAGCAGTTTCTACTTTTCCTTCCTGTCTGGTGGTTCCTCTACGACTCAACCTCATATTGCTCACTTATGGAAGCATTTATTCCCATTGGGAAGTAGCGTATTAAAGGCTATAGGGCTATAAGTCTGGAGCTCTGGTGGCCTAGTGGCAAGAAGCTGCACTGCAATCCCAAAGGCACATGATTTGAGGCCACCAGTTAGTTGCTCTGTGGGAGAAGGATGGGCCCTCTCCTCCCATGCTATTACTGCCTCTGAAAACCTGCCAGAGGCTCAGTTATGGAT
>NW_006399757.1:33354025-33359012 GCF_000299155.1 Elephantulus edwardii | reverse complement strand
AAAATTAAATTTACAAAATAATTTTTTTTAAAGAAAGCTATAGTCCAATCTTCATATTCTGATGGGAAAGTCTGCTGTTAGGGACCTCTCCAGGGTAGTGAAGAGCAATGGTGTCACTCTGGAGACTAAGGTGTGTCTGATACAGGCTATGGTCTTTGCAATCACTTGTTATGCATCAGCAAGTTGGACAATGACTAAAGAGGATAAAAGGATGCCTTTGAGCTGTGATGCTGGAGAAGAGTACTGAATGTACCATGGACTGTCAAGAAAACAAACAAATTTATCCTGGAGAGGGTTAAACGAGGCTGCTCCTTGGAGGCAAGGATTCTGAGGCTTCATCTGACATACTTTGGACATGTTGTAAGGAGGGAGAGGTCCTTGGAGAGGGACATCATGCTTGGGAGGGTGGAGGGACAGCGCAGAAGGGGAAGACTCTCTATGAGGTGGATTGATTCAGTGACTGGGGTAATCAGGATGGGTGTGTCAGAGGCAGTGAGGTTGGCACAGGATAGAGTGGGGTTTAGGGCTGTTGTACATAGGGTCGCTATGAGGCGCAAGCGACTCAACAACACATAGCAACAACAGCAACAACATAGTCCAATTGTATGTGTTAAGTACTTCAAATTTCCACTTTCTACAATTAGTAGGTTGCAAAGTGTAGATTGTTGAGAATTCTTCCTCCAGTCCTGATGGTCTTCGTCATATAGTCCAATTTCTCAGATTATTTGCTCAGTCTCATAGGTATGGCTAGAAGACACAAGCCTTATGCATACCCTTCCTGACTTTAACCCATGCAACATCCCCTTGTTCTGTTAAACTATTTGCTTAATAAAAAAACTTAATTATATTTGGCTAATGCTGGTCAGGTTAATTATTTACAGGAATCTCAGGCTAATACTGGGGGGAACAGCAGGCTGTCTTAAAGTCTCTAGGAAAGCAGATTAGGCCCATCTAACCTGAGCCTTTCCCCCCTCCCCCCTGACTATCTATAAATTTATTAGATGACCTGTTTTTAGAAAAGTGACGTTTATGTTCTTTTGTGAGCAGCAATATACTTTTAAGTTAACCTGGGAGGCTTGCCTTCATTTTGAAATGGTCTCTCACATGAATGGGTCCTTAAGCTTTATGTTGACAGAAACGTCCAGTGGCAGTTGTGAAATCTGGAGAGCAGGTGGACAAGTGAACTGCCCAAAATCTGTGGAAGCGACTGGTCTCTGTTGGCATTGAGTTATGTGTTGTCAGTCGAGCCCTGCCTTCTCTGAGCTTCACTTTCATCATTGCTAAAAGAAGGAAAATAGTGCTTGTTGCAGGTCTCTAAGCATCAGGTGCAATTATTCAGAAGCAATTATTCATCATATTAGTGCATGTACATACTTTGAGGTAAGCCTTTTCTTGCCTCACTGGGATCCTTTGAGGGTGTTCCTTGTGTCTGGTTTTTCCCAGGTTGACTCTGAAGCTTACCCACCAGCTTACCAACTGATCAGCGTGTTATCACCACAGCAATAATTGGGATTATTATTTATGCAGTTATAGTTTTTGAGAGAAATGCCAGAGAGAACATTTATCTAGAGTGACTGAGAGGGAAAATATTTGAGCCCAGTGAAGGCAAAATAGAAATAAATGATGTGTAATAGATTAGTTTTTGTAAACAAACAGAACTGGGGTCTTTTTGCCTGCAGTATGAGTAATCATCTAAATCAGAATGAAAAACCCCTAACAACTGCTAGGGATTGCCCATGACAACCCAATTCATTATGTTGAAACTTTGGAGAATTTGATGATTGGAAAAAAATCAGTAATTTCCAAATATCTAATTTAGTGGATCCATGTATCATGGAGATAATATAACCTCTACCTAAAATAAATGAAGGAAAAACATTTTTTATTTTACTTGCCACAGGGTATGAACAATTAGTGTTTTCCAAATGTTAGAGCATATGGGAATTCTACCATCATATAGTATGAGCCAGTGTGCAATACATGGGGGTCTACAAAGATGTATTTTCCCCTAAACACTTCAGGTGATTTTCTTGAGTGTTTTGTGATAAATATTAAAGAACTCCTTTATTGAAGGGTATTTACAGGCAGAAATCCTAACATTCCCACACAGATAGCTATACAGACGCAAAACAATTCCAGTCACCATAATGGCTATACTGGATAGTCTTTGAGCACCACAGCCAGGCTTGCTAGACTTTACTTATAACTTTAGTAAGGAGAATGCTGGTGGACTGGTCTATAGGTAGTTAATGCTGTTGACCCAAAGGCCTTGCCTCTCTAGCAGTTCAAATGAAACCAGAGTCAATAAGCCTTAATTAGAAGTTGTAGGGACTGGTAAGACCTGATGATATGTAAATGTCACATTTTATACACCAAAATTAATACATTTCAGTAAAGTTTTTGTATTTGTGAAAAACATTAGATATATGTTTTTAAAAAATCATAATTCCATCTTATCAGTCCAATATATTCCATTTTACATATTCTTTCTCCTCTGTGTGAGTGTACATTTTACATAGTTCTTTACATAGTTTCCTTCAAAACTTGTATAAAATTTTAGAGTTTGTTTTTCCCGTGAATGTTATGTCATAAATGTTTTTCCATATCACCATATTGTCTTTCTGTTTATAGTTTTAAAGGATTGCTTATTCTCCAACTTGTTAATTATCTATAATTCTCTAAAGAATCAGTAATTTTCCTAAATATGTATTATTTATAAGGCAGCTATTTCTTTCTAATAGAAGATTCATTTTCTTTGACTTTTCTTACATTGTTTTCTCAGGATAGTTTTCCAGAAATGGGATTACTATTCAAAGAATATTAATAAGTTTCCAATTTTTTAAAATTATATTTGGTCTATGTGAACCTTGCCCTGCCGTGCGTCCTCTTCCCTCTTCCGCTGACTCTTCACTTTACCCAGCATGCTGTGTTTCTCCAAAGACTGGTGCCTGCTGATAACAAACCCAAAGTATGTGAGACCAAACTTTGTCAGTCTTGCCTCCAAGGAGAACCCTGATTGTACTTCCTCAAAGACAGACATGTTTGTTCTTTTGCCAATCACTAACACGTTCTGCACTCTTCTCCAACTCCAGAATTCAAAGGCCTCAATTTACTTGGGGCTTCACATACTGTTTATATTTTTAATTTTTTCCTTAATGAAACTTTGTGGCCAGTCTATATCATGAAGGTTTTTTGACTTCATCTTTCCAGTAGCACTTGCTCACCTTATGATTCTATGCCACATTTTAGGTGGTATCACAATATCTCGAACCTTTTCATGCCACAATTGCAGGAGTAATAGCCTAAAGCCTAGTGTAAACACAATTTCTGTATGCACTGAAAACCCATTTTCCAGATCGGCACAGACAAATATAATTCTTTATCTATCTTATTGTATTGCTTCCCAAATGAGCTGGGCCCCAGAACTACCTGTCCCAACATTTCTAAACAGCATCAAGTAGCACTAACTCGGGACGATCCTTCTATCGAACCTTTATGCATAGATGGCTTTTGAGTCTTATGCTGGAAACCACTTTGATCTTGAGGGTTATTTAAATGGGAAAACATGAGACCAGGCTAGCAGTGGACCAAAGCAGAGGTTTCTAAGCATTGGTGTTTTTTGTTTGTTTATTTTTGCTTTGAGGTTACTTACTTGTATAATTGAGTTCATTACTTCGGGCCATTTGGCAGCTAGTTGTGTCCAATGAGTGAGTCATTCCATTGTGTTTGTTTACATGTCAGTGTGGGTAGAATCTTTAATGCCAAGTCTACTGGAATTGAGAGAGTCCTTAGTTACCATAAATGTGACTCTGAAGCCGTTTTGGTTTGCTGGCAACATAGTATTGGCAAAATAGGGGAACAGAGAAAGGGAGGAACTGTCAATTTGGTGCCTAGCTCCGTCTTCCATAGCAGGCTTTATCCATATGCCTTGAAGGGGAAAAAGAAATAGAAGTGTGACAACATTTTAAAGTAAGATAATTGCTTTCCTTTTGTTTGAATGTTTAATTTTGGGGGATAAAGTGATTGACTACTAACAGTTCTTTGTCATTTCAGTTAAGGTTTGGAGGGACTATTCTTGAAGCTCCAGAGAGCTGGGTGCTTCTTTGAAAGATCAGCTTTATCGTGAAACTATAGAGACTCCCCTGCCTGAGCAGGACAGTCACCTTCAGGCGTGTTTCAGGGAAGTAAAAATGGGGCCACATAAAGGACTTTCTTTATAGCTCTATCAGGCTGCAATTCATTTCATCCTATCAATGTGTCCCCAGCAAGAACCATGCAGTATATAAAGTGGGAGAAAAATGTATCCTTCATTTCTATGCTGTTATCGTTAGGTGACGCCGAGTCCACTCCTAGCTCCTGGCAGCCCTGTGCACAACAGATTGAAACCTGCCCAGTCCTGGGCCACCCTCACAGTCTCTGCTGTGCTCCACCCATAGCTGCATTCACGGTGTCAGTCTGTCTCATTGAGAGGCTTCTCCTTTGTGGACCTTCTACTTCTCCAAACATGATGTACTTCTCCAGGGGTTCAAACAAAATTCATTGTTGTACAATTGGAACTGACCTTCCATGAGGTTTTCAGAGACTGCTCACCTTTCTCCTATGTAGATTCTGACAGATTTAAGCCACCAGAGAGATGTACCACTTTTGGATTAGAAGACAACTCCCTCTGGACTGCTCCATCAGAATGCCCTTCTCCAAGCATAGGCCCTTGTTAATAACATGCTCAAAGCACGTGAGAAGTGTCACCATCGTGCCTCGAAGAAGCACCCTGACAGCACTTTTTCCAAGACACATACATTTGTGTGGTTTTTGTCCATGGCATGTTCCGGACTCTTCACTAAACCCTACAATACAAAGACTCCAATTCTTCAATCTTCCTTAGTCATTCAACTTTCACATGTACGTGAAGTAACTGAAAATACTTTGGCGTGGTTCAGCTACATCTTGGTCTTGAAAGTGGTATCTTTGTTCTTTAGCACTTTAAAAA
>NW_006399757.1:33349410-33353415 GCF_000299155.1 Elephantulus edwardii | reverse complement strand
AGGGTTACTCACTCTTGAACCTGCTCAGAAGTGTCTTGAGAGAAAGACCTCGCAGTCTTCTTATGAACAATCACACCTCTGAGAATTGGTGGCACACGGTTCTGCACTACAACACACGGAGCCACTGTGAGTTGGAATCAATCAACTCAATTGGCAACTGCTTTAGTTGTAAGTCCATGATTAGCAACATTATCTTTCAAATACTGATATTTCTTTTCTTTAAAATTGTAGAATTTAGAATCTATAGCTAGATTGTTTTTTAGTGCTTTTGGTGGATTTGTGCTCTGCCATCACCCAGCTTGCTCTCCTGTGTGATCTATCTCCCCACATTCAGGGGAGGTCTAGATTTGGAAGTGAGCAGACCTAAGTGCCTTATGCAAGAATTCCTCCTGTGGCCTTGATCTCACTACCTTTGCTCTTGCTCTTTGAACTTGAAGGCTACCCCTTTACTCCAGTCAGGAAAACTTCACCCTTGGAAAATTCTGTTGTGAGGCATCGTATTGAGAAAGTTGTGATCATAAAGTGAGTGATTGTTTTTATTAGGTATTTTGATATGCCCATAATTTGTTAGGTAATGCATAGCTTATATTTATTAAATTATGCACAGTATAAATCCCACATTATCTTATTTTAAATAGTTGCACTCAACTATAATTACTTCATATTTATTCTGGTGATCATAGTAAACTTATCTCAACAACTGGGTAATTTGCTCAATCTCTAGAAAAATAATTGTCAAACTCTACTTTTTAAAAATTTCTCCCTGACTGTACCTAAGAGAGGTCTGGTGATCAAATAGGGCTTTAAGTTGCTCGCCCAAAGACAGGTGGTTGGAATACACCTGCTCTGTGAAAGAAAGTTGGACAGTCTCCACTTGTGAGATTTATAGCCTCTGAAAACAAGGTGGTCAGCTGTGATTTGTTCATTTGGGATTCAACAACAATGAGTTGAACTGAGTTGAGCATGAAGAAGACTTTAAGAACTATTTTCTCTCACAATGTCTGTGGAACCAGACTATAGGGGCAGCTTAGCTGGATCCCTTGCTCTGGATCTAACAAGACTGCCAACTGAGGTTTCAGCCAAGCCATGTTCTCAACTGTAGGCTAAATTTGGGAAAAGTGCTTCCAAAATTATTTGTAATTATTGGTTGAATTCATTTTTTTTCCAGTTGTAAAGTTGAAGACCTCCATTATTTGGCTCTCAGATCATAGAAAGTGCTGCAGTTCTTTGCTCCAAGGTCCTCCGTAGAAGCAGTTTGCACCCCATCAGCTTGTTCCTTCAAGGGTGTCAGGAGAGTAAGAGCCAGGTGCCTAGCTCTTTGCCTGAGCCATAATCACAGAAGTAATTATTCCATTACTTGTGTCTTCCTCTATCAATTAAGTCACAGATCTTATCTACACTCAAAGAGAAGGGATTCTGATGATGTGTGAAGAAAGAGGTAGGAATATCATAGACTGTCTTTCACAAGGAGTTTCAAGTGCTGTGCTCACCACAGAATCCCCAGGGTTTCAAAATAGTGCCATCTCCATGTGAGGGAGCTCTGGTGGTGTGGTTCAGAGACAGTGGCACTATTAACCAAAAGGCCATTCTCCTCTGGCAGTTCTAATTGACCAGAAAACTGGCTGTCCTATAATATTATTTACAGCCTTGGAAACCCAGCTGAGTCAGCTCGGAGTTGATTCTGGCTCAACCACAAGTAGTTGAGTTACTTGACTTGTGTACCTGTGAGGCATTAAAAAAGTGTTTGGAAAAAAAAATAGTATTTGCAGTAGAATTACTGCTGCACATATTATCCCTTTGAATCAGGTACTGCTGAGGGTTTGTTTGGTTTTTTTTTTTTACTTTAAGTCTGTAGTTGACCTTTTTAAAATTGGTCTGTTTGATATTTTTACTGCTTTTAAGAGTTCTTTCTAAATGTTTTTTCATTACCTACAATCATTCATATATATTGTTTTATATAATTAATTGCTACTGATCTGTCTTTTATTACTCCATCTCTTTAAGTCTCCACTGAATCTTTCTTATTCCTTTAATCCTTTGATTGTATTTCCTATTTGGTTGTTCAGACATGTTCCATTTTAATTTAGATAAGTCAAGAAAATATCTTCTTTTTTATACTACTTTATAACTTAAGAGGTTCTCCTATTTACATATCCAATACATTTTGCATATATTTTCACCTACATCTTTTTATTATTTAAAAAAAAAACCCAAACCACCATTTATGTGTGGTCTGTCAAGGTCAAGAACTAAATGAACAGTTTTAAATAGGATATATCAACTAGTCCCTTTCTTCCCTCCACTGACTTTCATTACCTTACTTCCATTAAGTGAAACTATTCTATACTAGCTTCTGAGCTCTTTATTCTGTTTAATTCTCTGGTGGTATAGTCTGTAGGAAGTTGCACTGCTAACCAAAAAGTGGTGCCTCTCTGGCAATTTTAACCCACCAGTGGTTTGAATCCACCAGTGACTTTGTGAGTCACAGGTGAGCAGTCTCCTTTCATGTGGTTTAGAGTCTCTGAAAACTCTGCAGGGTCAACTGTGAGTTGGCTCCAACTCCATTGCAAAGAGCATTGCTGTTGAGTCAGAACAAAGAGAGAGAGAGAGAGAGAGTGTGAGTGTGTGTTTGTACTCAACAGGGCATCTAACAACAGCATGTATATGTATATTGTTGTTGTTAATGCATCATTGAGTCAGAATCGACTCATAGCTGACCACACACCGCTGGTCCCAGTGTGTTTTCAGAACCAGTAAATCACACAGAAAGAAATTACCCACCTTTCTAATGCAGTTTCCAAGGATCGGCAGTCTCCTCCAGTGTGATTAACTCTCTCTGAAACACCCCAGAGGGTCAGCTATGGGTTGGTTCTGACTGGAAGGTGCACAACAATAAAAACAGGGGGATAAAAAAGGAGTTTTCTTTTATCTTTCATGTAACAATGTAGAGGTCTGGGAAGTCCAGAATGGTTGGGGTAGCTCCTATTCCCAGAGTCATCTGAGGACCTGGACTCCTTCCCTCTTGTAGCCCTGTCAGCCCCTGTGGTGATATCCTGAAGCTGTGTTTTCTGAGATTGTGCTCCAGTCTGCAGGGAATAGATAATTGAAGTCCTGGGAAAGTGCCTTTGCCTTTAAGTTGATGAATTTGAAGTGGCAGGTATGTGCTCCTCCCTCAATTCAGATCAAGCCACATTGCCACACCTGTCTTCCAGGGGAGTGATGAATATGGTATCTAGCTGGTTTACAGTATTCAAATAAAACAAGAATGGGTACCAAGAACAACTAATAGTCTCAGTTACAGACTGATGTACGTAGTTACAATATTAAATAGGAAAGGAATAATGCTTTTTACTGTGTGGGACCTGGCAATAAAATACAAATATATTCTGATTCGTGTTTGTAGATGGCCGGTAACCCATGTGACAGGTAGCAGTCTATGCCAAACTGGAATGCCAACAGAAAGTCACTGGGCAGCAAATTCTTCCAAGAGCGTAACTTAGCTGTTGGAGTAACTTGGAGGAGAAGGAAAAAGATTGATTAGAACCATGGCAAACGTAAGCAGAGCTCGGTATAACTCTCCTCCGGATGGAGGCTGGGGCTGGATGATTGTGGTTGGCTGTTTCCTTGTCACCATCTGTACCCGGGCAGTCACCAGGTAAGTGGAGTTTCATCTTCATTTATTGTTATGACCTGGCTTTTTCCTTCTAAGTTTGCTTTGTTTTATTTTTTTAACTCACAAATGTGAAAATATTCATGTACATGTTTGTGTGTGTGTGTGTGTGTATATATATATAGTTAAGTGCTGTTGAGTTGAGCACAACTCATAGCAACCCTATGAATAAAAACTCTGAACCCTGTTGTCTATCATCATTTCTCTATTGTTCATATCATTGTTATGTGCCATCGAGTTGTTTGCAACTCATAGCGACCCTATGTACAAGAGCTCTAAACGCTGTTCTATCCTGTGCCAACCTAGCCATCTCAAACGCACTTATTCCCACCACT
>NW_006399757.1:33343905-33346930 GCF_000299155.1 Elephantulus edwardii | reverse complement strand
GTCTGATTCAAAATCCCATGCCAAGCCATCTCATTTCGCCAATAACTAATATGTCAACATATATGTGTTCCATTTCTTTCTTAACAATGTCCAATTATCCTGCATTCATACTTCTCACGTTCCACGTTCCAGTCACTAGTGTCTGCTTAGAGCTGTTCCTTCTCTGTATTTCCATTTCTAGGATCTCAGTCTCAGTTGCCATGTCTGGTAGTCCAAGCAATAGTCTAAGTGTGCTCTATTGTATATAGGGTTTTTGAAGGCTTGTTTTTCATAGAGTTTTCAAAGTCATGTTGTTTAAGAAGTGGATGCCAATCCTGCTTCCAAACCTATCTTAATCTGGAAGCCCCACCAGACACTGTCCACCATGGGTAACCATTATGGCATTTGACACACCCATGGCACAGCATTCAGCATTACAACATCCCCGAGTTACCTCAGTACACCAAACTGACAGACCCGTGCTGTACCACTTAGGAGAATAATGATTCCCAAACACAATTAACACCAGACAGAGGGCTTGTGCAGGCCCGAGGCTTCAGCTGACTTTTAAATACAAAGACCTGTCCACTAGGTCCTGATTGATTTAAAAAAGAAGCTTCCAGCCCACAGCTGAAAGTGTTTAATTTAATTGTTAATTAAATCCAGTAAATCAAATCAGCTCATACACAATTGTGAACAAAGTAAAAAAAAAAAAAAAAGACCAAACAGTTTACACCTGATTTTGAACTAAAACAAGAGAGCTTACCTTTCAGAATCCAGCTGCTTCACACACGAGCCTCCAAACTGGAGACTTAGTCAGGGCCCAACTGACTTTTAAATACAAAGGTCCACCAATCAGGTCCTGACTGATTTAGAAAAGAGGCTTCCAGGCCACAGCTGATTGTTAGCTAAATCAGTAAATCCAGTCAGCTCACACATGTTTGTGAATGAAATTAAAAAACACACAAAATTTACACCAGACTTAGAGAGTGTGTATATGTGTGTGTATCTCTGCACACACATGTGCAGATGTGCATCTGTTTTCTCTGGTGACCTACTGGGTAAGTGATGTGATAACAACCAAAGGTGAGTGTCTTGATCCACCATGGGAGAAATACAGATGTTCTCCTACTGTGAGATTTACAGTCTTGGCAAACCTTCTGGATAATCAGCTATGAGTCAGTTGCAACTTAACAGCAATGAGAGAGAAAAAGTATGTTTCAGTATCTTTTTCTTTGCAGAGAATGTGATTTTCTGACGCTTAAAAGTTTCAGGTATAAAACATGAAATTTTATTTTATTTATCTTTTAAGACAATAGAAAGAATTCCTGGGCATTAAAAAAAAATGTTAGGATGTATTTTGACCAATTGATGTTGTATTGGTTTTTACAAGCACAGCCAGAAGAAAAGAAGCTATGTTCTTAGCTATGTTTTCCTATCCATTATTAACATAAAATATTAAAAACTTATTATATATTAAATAGTATGAGAAGTCTTCTGACTTTTTTCATTAGAAGAGACAGTGTTGCCATGGTATTTTCATAACACATTTCCTCCCACCCCAGGGATTTAAAAGAATTATCAGACACCCATCTGAGAAAGTAAATTAGCATATGCAGGTATAGCTTCAAGAATAAGTATAAAAAGGGTGCTGGCTGAATGAATCATTTAGAACTCTTCCTCCCCCCTCCCCAAAGTACCATGGACAAAGTGACAGTTTTTACTAGTGTCAGGTAAAATTATTGTCACAGGGTTCATAATAGATCTGTGAACTTACCTCATGGTGATAATAAGATGAGCAATCTCTTCCCATTTACATCCTCAGAAACATGCTGGAGGGTCGGCTATAAATTGGTTCCAACTTGTTGGCAATGAAGGGGTTTTTTGGATTTTGTTTTTTTTTAATGATACCTCTTAAAAGTTCTTTCATATCATCATGTATGATTCTGCCTTGTTGAAAAATAGCTGCTTAGAATTCCACCTTATGGATGAATGCATAATTTATTTAACATACAAATTATATGCTATTGTTTTTTGGTTCTTGCTTTTACAGACAATGATCCAAGCCATTAAAGAATCTTATGTTTCAGTTCTTGCTTTGTGCTTGACCATGATGTCTCTCGTATGCAAGTTACATTAAAATCTAAAGTTGTGCAGGCCATTGCTTAATTGAAAAGTCATTATTATTATTTCTTTACTTCCTCCATCCCTTAATGTGTATTGATCACTTCCTCCTAAGCATTATCTATGTTAAAAATCATATTTCGTTATATAATTACCTTATCAAGCTATTAAAATAATTACTCCTGAAGTTGGAGTCACTACCTAAAAAGCAACATTTGGTTTAAGTGTCCAGAGAGCATGACAGAACTGAGATCTATTCCCCCCCCCCTTTTGGGTCCAACTTAGTTCAATAGGTAGCTAGAGGTTCATGCACTTGTGGAACTCTTTTTTAACAATAGCCAAAGTCCTTCAAATAATTGCTAATGTGTCTGAGTATTTAATTCTGTGCTCATAGACATTGCTTCAAACACTTTAACTGATAAAGATCATTTAACCCATGAAGGTAGTTGTTTTTATGGTCTTGTGCCTTTGAGCCATAGCTGACCCTCAAGCAGATTTTTAGAGGCTGCAAATCACACAGGTGGAGACTGCTTACCTTTCTCCCAAGGAGCAATTGGAAGGTTCCAACCACCTGTCCTTGGATTGATAGCCCAGCTCCTTAGCACTCGGCCACAAGAGCTCCCCTATGTAACAGCGGAGACAGATTGAATGACAGATTCACATTCCCATGGTTAGTATGTGGTAGAATTTTTAACCACTAGATTACAGTGTTAGGTACAACAACCTACTCCAAAGTGCTGAGGAGCAATGGTATCTCTTTGGAGACTAAGGTGCATCTGATACAGGCCATGGTCTTCACAATCACCTGTTATGCATCAGAGAGTTGGACAATGACAAAGGAGGATAGAAGGAGAATTGATGCCTTTGAGCTGTGGTGCTGGAGAAGAGTACTGAGAATACCATGGACTGCTAGGAAAACAAA
>NW_006399757.1:33341380-33343580 GCF_000299155.1 Elephantulus edwardii | reverse complement strand
AACAACAACAACAACAACAACAGATTACAGTGAAATCACTTCCTGTGTTGGTTTAGTAAATTCATTTCACTGCTTTAAGAAAAATCTTAAAGAAATGTCAAATGTTGTTAGCACCTAACTCTATAGGATCCAGAGGCAAAATTTTACAAGGGGGCAAGATGTAGACAACAAGCTTGTTGGCCCCTTTGGAGAAAGTATCTTTCAGAATGTCATTTCAAAACAGATGACACTTGGGTGGTATTTTGTTTAGATATTCTTAAAAACAGAGTCATGAAAGGATTTTAGTAATTGTTTGCAAATGCAGCATAATCTAACCTATTCTGACTTGAGCAGTTGTGTTTACCAAACTGCTTATTTTATGGATGTGTAAACAAATTCTGGGAGATAAAGAAGTTTTATTAAGGACACTTTATTTACCCAACCTGAGAATCAGGGATCAGAATCTCACTCTCATGATGTCAATAATTGTACAAGAATTTCAAAGAACATCAAGCCCTTGTAATAAAATTGCTTTCTTTGTGGCTGTGTGTCTGTATTTAAAAAGACATAAAGTGTTGAAAATTTGCAATTGGGAGAATTGTATGTTACTTTTTATTTTTGAGAACAACTAATAGGCTAAATAATGTTCCTCTCAATTTCCATGAACGTCTTGATAACTCAGAAGCTTATATATGGTTCTACCTTTGGAGATCCTGTTTTTCTACTTAGACAAGAATCTCAGGTGTTACTTGTAAAATTTATCTTTTTTTTATTGTTGTTGAGAATATACACAGTAGAGAGTACACTAGTTCATCACTTTCTACATATAGAGTTCAGACACAACGATAACATTCTTCAAATTGTGTCACCATTCTCACCTTCCTTTTCTGAATATCTGTCCTCTATTAACAAGAGCTTATTGGCCTCTCACATTTCATATTTAACATTTAGAGTTATCCATTTGCTGTCATAGATAATTCTTAAAATAATGTAATCCTTAAGGCAGAACTCTTTGTTGTTGTTGTTAGGTTGAATTAAGAACTCTTTGTTAGTTAAGCTAAATTATTGTTTGCTTTTAAGACTTTAGAGGATATTTTTTGTTTAAAGTTGAAAGATTATTTTAGAATAATAATTTTAGGGCTTCATCCCTCCTCAGTGGTTCCAGAAACAGGTATGATTTTCTAATTTCATATACCTAAAATTAGAAGGTAAATAAGAAATTAAGAGCAACCCTCAACAAAATAGATGGGTATAATAGCCACCAGAATGGGCTCAAACATACCAAAGATCATGAAGGAGGCACAAGACTGGGCAATGCATTGGTCTGTTATCAATGAAGTTTCCATGAGTCATGGAAAATGTAACTAACCACCACCACAGAGGTGGTTAGGCTAATATTACTAGTCAATTAGTTAATAAAAAGGCAAGCAGAAAGCAAAACAAAAAACTAAGATTTTTTTTTTTATAGGGTCAACCAGGACCTGGTGAGCAGACATTGTATTTAAAAGGCTGTAGGGCCTTTATAAATTGTGTTTGAGATGAACATTCTTTTAAGCGGTACAGCACTGGTCTGTCAATTTGCTGTACTGAGGTAACTTGTGGATGCTGTGACGCTGAGCACTGTGCCACTGGTGTATCAAAAGCCATAATGGTTACCCATCATGGACATTGTTTGGTGGAGCTCCCAAGTTGATTCAGGTTTGGAAGCAGGATTGGCATCCACTTCCTAAACAATTTCTCTGGAAACTCTATGAACATAGAGGGACAACGATGGTTATAGTATAGGGTTCAGGTCTTTTGTTCATAGGGTCACTTTGAGTCTTGCTCAACTAGATAGCACTTAACAACAACACAACAACCACTTAAGAAAATATTATTATGTTAATATGCTATAATTTACTTAACCATATTAACAGACAATTTGGTTGTTTACAATCTTCCATTATTAAAATTATTCTCTAGAATATATGATTTTGTGTACATCCCATGTCAACATTATTATTTTTCTTTGGTTAGATCCTATAGTTGAACTTTTTGGGTCATATATCAATCTTCATGATCAAATTTTTCATATATAACCACTTGGTAAAAATTACAGATGGTACAAAACAACTATGAGGTATCATCTCACCCCAGTAAGAATAGCAAAATTTAACAGAACAGCAAACAACAAATGCTGGCAAGGTTGTGAAGAAACTGGAACCCTTATTCACTGTTGGTG
>NW_006399757.1:33339182-33340647 GCF_000299155.1 Elephantulus edwardii | reverse complement strand
ATTAAAATGAATCCATGGTTTGAGCTGCCATCTTTTCCTTAAGACTTTGACAGTAACAATAATCTTCATATACACTTGGCTTCAGCAGCCCCTTTGATAGTTGAATACTTTTCCTTCTTATCTTTAGAATGGCTAAATGTTCAGCTTATTTTCCACTTAGTGTGATCTATTTATATTACTAGACACCAATTAAAACCCATGGTGACTAGGATAGCTGATTGAACCAAAACTTTAAGTTCTAGTTCTAATCCATGTTCATATTCTTTCTGGATAAAGAGCTTCAACTGTATCTTTCAGGTGTATTTCGATTTTTTTTGTGGAATTCCAGACATACTTTGCTCAGGATTATGCACAAACAGCGTGGATCCATTCCATTGTAGACTGTGTGACCATGCTTTGTGGTGAGTATCATGTTCAGAGATAGATAATTACTGGTTAATCTTGAACTGTACATGAAAATGACCTTCTCCTACACTTGATTCCCAGTTTTTCCTATATAAAAAGAGTTGAAAATTGGTTAAACGTATTTAAAAAAAGTTCCAACCTACTGTTAACCAAGCCAAATCAAATTTGCCCTTGGAATGAATGGACTTGGCCTATGTCAGCCGGAATAGGTAGTTAATACTCTTCAAAGGACACATACCACTTGGTTCTTCCATTCAGAGATATATAGATGAGCACAGTGGAATTACTTTGGAATTTATCCTGCCGTATATACTTGGCTTCTTTCCCACAAATGCCTTGGTCTCCTCAATATTTAATCATATGAGCATGAGTCATTTCTATATACTCCCTTCAATGAGTGCCAAGAATGTGTTCATCATTTCCAAAATGTTGTTTTTATTTTCCCCTTCCCTGAGGATTCAACATCTTATTAATAGATTTCATCATTTTTCATGCATGTTTTTAAGCATTTTATGCTTAAAGATGTATTGGAATATTCTCAAAATTAATAGAACCTTTTCTTCCATGTATGTAAGAGAAGAGGATAGACACAAATATTTTTTTAAAAACATTTCAGACCAAGGTTACTAAAATAATGCTATGAGAATTTCAGAGATTGAAACTAATTTAAATGACTTCTTTAAAGTTGTACCCATTCATTATTTTTATTTACACGAATTCCCTGCATTTTAGAAAACTCTTTTTCTGAAGAGGACCTGGCTTAGTGGCAAAAGAGAGAGATACTCTATTAATTCAGTAAATCAGAAATAAACGGATTCCATTCTATGTATTTATTTATATTTCTTTTTAGAAGAAGGTGTTCATATTCTAGAACTCATTGAATTGTGCTTAAGTGTATTTCCTTGGTTGGGAGGAATTGGAATACAATTCTATGCTTAAAAGCAGGCTTCAGGAGATGACAAAGTTGACTCTTCCAACTGATAATAGTACAAGGTTTCAGGGGATGAACAAATCACATATTTGAGTTTCCTAACCTGTTTTGGACATGTTGCCAGGAGGG
>NW_006399757.1:33262348-33338982 GCF_000299155.1 Elephantulus edwardii | reverse complement strand
AACAACAACAACAACCTGTTTTGTTAACTAGGAAAATAAGCACTTGGATTTCAGGGTCACATTAACAGTCACAGAGCACATATTGGCATGCTGGGAGAGCCGTGTTTGCCTTTCTCAGAGGATACAAGTGACTCATTTCCTTCTCTTTTATCTTTTGGCGAATATTTTCAATCCCCCAAAGAGGAGTAAATGGCCTTAAGTGACCAGTATTGCCACATATGAGACACTGAGCTAAAAGCAGTCATGTCATCGGCAACATGTTTGAATGTCATGCAGGAGCTTGAGACCTTTTGTACTAACATTAAATGAACTCAGAACATGGGCCAGATGCTACAAAATCATGTCTGTGGCAGGTACTAGGGACACATCTGCCCTGTGGATAAACAGAAACATTAGCATTTTGTAATCTGGGGTAAATTGAACCTGGTATAAGTTTTGTCACTTGCCAAACATCATTGCAGCAGCCACTTAGATAATCTGATATATTCAAGAGAGTGGTTATTCTCGTTCTCCAGCAAAATGTGTAGATATAATTAATCAGCTGTGCATGATCTTAACAAGACAGGAAGCATCACGCTGCTGGCTGATTCTATCACATAGGGTTCAGTCAGCCTTCAATTTCAACCTTTTCAGCACAAAAATTATCATACTCTGCAGATTCCAAGAGTATTAACTCTTGTGATCTTGCTACCAGGAGTACTGAGTCAGCAGGAATTTTTCCTTAGGAAGAAGTTTCTATGCTTTTACCACCTGTGTCACCAGCTTGGGAGATCCAATGAGGAAGAGCACTCCTGCACTCTGTATCAGATACTTTAAGCAGTGTGTCTTCATGACCTTGGACTTGCCTATCTTCCCAAACTTCAAATACTCCTCGGCCTCTGCTTAATTAAAAGTCTGTAAACTTTGAGATCAATACAATCCTGATACAATAGTACACCAACAGAATGAAGCCAACCAGTGGAGCATTTTCCTAGATGTTTTTAGGTTTTGAGTTAAAGTTTTGAGTTAAAGCTAGAATACGGTGTCAGATTGTAGAATGAATTTCTAATCTCTCCCTGGGCCTTTTCCTTTGTAACATTATTCATCTCACAATGATGTCCACTTCCCTTCTCTACCAGCTAAATTCCACCTTTATTGATAAGGGTGTTTGATCAATATTATACAAAGCATGTGAGGCACATCCCTATACCAGTCACCTGTAATTGAAATTAAGAATTGGGCCTCTATTTCTTTCTTAATTTGAATGTTACTGACCTAATGAAAAGAAAATAAATGTCAACAAAATGGGGGGAAAAAATAATTGGTCCACTGTTTAAAAACATACGCTGGCCCTGGGACTGTGGCTGTTAGAGAAGAAAGAAATGGAATAAGCAATGAAATTTAAATCAGGAGGTTTGGGTGGTAGCTCTTCTTCCAGCTTCATGATGCTGCCCAAGGACAAGAAGAAAAAGAAAAGTGTTGGAAAGTTGGCCAAGAAGAACAAAGACCCAGTGAACAAATCTTGGAGCAAGGCCAAAAAGAAGAAGTGGTCCAAAGGCAAAGTTTTGGGCCAGCTCATAGCTTGGTCCTGTTTGATAGAGCCAAGTAGGACCAACTCTGTAAAGAAGTTTCCAACCATAAGCTTGTGACTCCAATTGTTGTCTCTGAGGGTCTCAAGAGCCACAGTTCCCTGGTCAGAGTAGCCCTTCAGGGGCTGCTAAGTAAAGGACCTATCAAGCTGGTTTCAAAACACAAGTAATTTACACCAGAAATACCAAGGGTGGTGATGCCCCAGCTGCTGGGGAAGATTCATGAACAGGTCCAACCAACTGTACATTTTGAAAAATAAAACTTTATTTTATTTAAAAAAAAAAAAAGAAAAAAAACCTTGGGTTCTAATGTCAGCTTGCTGCTTGTTTTCTGTGTGACCATGGACAAGTCATTCCTCTCTTTCTGGACCTCTGTTTCCAAAGGTGTTAAATGAGAAGGGTGGACTCCGTGCTTTAAATATGTATTGTATCCTGTTCTGCCAGTACAGCTCTAGATAGCCTTTTCACAGTGCTTGCAAGGCCTTTGTGTTGAACCTATTTATCCTTGTTTTGAAGCTCCACTCGGGAGTGTTGTCAGCAACCATTTATCCTGTCAAGTGGGAATCATGCTGGGTGGCTTGCTTGCGTCTACTGGCCTCATCCTGGGCTCATTTGCTACCAGTCTGAAGCATCTCTACCTCACTCTGGGAGTTCTTACAGGTAAGAGCACTTTGTGCCACTTAATCCCATCCCATTCATTCAGGGGCTGCCAAGCACATCAATAGAACAGTGATTCATAAAATATTCATTTTGCTAGATGCATCATTTAGCTGACCAAGCATATGTCTACCTACTTAACAGTTAAAGAAAAGAGCTAGGAATGAAATTGATTACACCATCCTAATATATATATTCATAGTCAACTCAATGACTGATAACAACAACAATGAAAATAGACCTCCACTTTGATTTAGCCACAAGGAAAGGTACTGCACACTGTCCCGTTGGCAGCGGCGTGTGGCTGAGATTCTGTACTCAGGAGAAATGAGATCTAGCCAAGGTGACAAGTTTTTAAGCACCTGTCATTCTCACTATGTCTTTGCAAAAACTAACTACAACCTGCAGTCAAACTTAGTTACCCCTGCTTCATAGAGTATCTCATTTCATTATCCAATACATGCAAGTTTCTCATTTCCAAAAGAAAGTAAGTGCCTTGCTAAGTGAATTTTTTTAATATTATACAATTTATTTTGCAATGATCTGGAAGTAGGACTTTAGAGTGTCATAATGAACCCCAAGAAAAGCAGCATATTTTTTCCCAGTGCAATGCATCTTTTAATTTTTTTAAAGAAAACAACAAACAATTAGTTTATTTACAAAATTTGAATACACTGTTGTCAAGAACAAATTCTTTCACTTTCCCTCAACCCCCCAACATTGTACAACCCCATGATTAACCCCCCCCTCCCCGTGCACATCCTCATCCCTCTGCTTCCAAACTCGCCCACCTCTCTTGGATCCTTATACTCATTCTACAGTAATGGTTTTACACAATATTTATCCTTGTGGGACTGAGTCTGTCCACTCAGCATAATGCTCTCCAGTCCCTCCCAAGTTAGATAATAATTTACAAAATCATTGCTCCTGTGTGTTGAAGCAGCATATTTTAATACCTTATCACAATTCCGGCCACAACATAGGCTCAAGATGAGGCTAGTTTGTGGGCCTGGAGTGGCGGTTGACCTGATGTCTCAGAGAGTTTCTTATTGTGAATTGTGATTAGGATGACAGTTTATGGAGTTCATGGTCTTCCATTCAGCAGTTTCTAGGCAGCACTGTTTCCCCTTCCTCCCTGTGTTTCCTATTTTCATTTGCCCTTCTTTTCTACCCCTTCCTGCCTTCTGAGCATTATCCCTGGGAAAATGCTACCCTTTGGATTTCATATGGATTTTTGTGCTAAAGAGTACAAACTTCCTTAGTATTAGTGTTTCTTTTATAGCTGAAAGTTGAGCCATAGAATCTCCGAGGGGTTTGAGAGTAGACTAGAAGCTGTCCAGGCACTGTGCCATAGGGGTATAAGTGGATTCAGGCATGTCAAGGATGCCACCTCATAGGCCTCTTTCTTCTTTGTAAGGTTTCTATTCCTTGTAATCCAAAAGGTCTCTTGTTGTTATGTGCCATTGAGTCAGCGACCCTATGAGCAATGGTTCTGAACCCCACTCTGCCAACCCCACCATCGCTGACACACCTGACCCCATTGCCAGTCACTGTGTCAATCCATCTCATCCAGAGTCTTCCTCTTCTGGACTGTCCTTCCACCCTTCCAAGCATGATGTTCTTCTCCAAGGAGTGATCTCTCCTGGCAACATGCCAAAAGTATATGAGCTAGAGCTTCAAAACCCTTTTCTCCAAGGGGCAATCTGGTTTCACCTTCTCCAGGACAGACCTGTTCTCTTGGCAGTTCAATACTCTTCTCCAGCACTCAAAAGCCCAGCTCCCTCTTTTTAGCAGTGAAAGCCTTAAGACCAGGAAATCTCTCAGTTCAGGTAACTTGGGCTAGTTGGTCACCCTGTACTGACGATGGAGCAGAAACTGAAGGGAGGTCTCCTTTCCCTCTCCTGGCATTTGAAATGCCATGAAAACCAGGCTTAAAGTCCTTCAATTTTTATTAACTTGAAAAGGAATGTTGTTGTTAGGTGTCATTGAGTCAAGTACGACTCAGTGATTCGAGTAACAGATCTGAACTCTGTCATATCCTATGCAATCTTCGTCTTTTCTGACATACTTTATCTCATTGCTGCAGTTACTATGTCAGACCATCGAGTAACAGATCTGAACTCTGTCATATCCTATGCAATCTTCGTCTTTTCTGACATACTTTATCTCATTGCTGCAGTTACTATGTCAGACCATCTCATCGAGGATCTTGCCTTTTTTTTTTTTCTGACCCTTCACATTTCCAACCATGATGTCCCTTTCAAAGGACTAGTATTCTCATAGTAACATACCCAAAGTATGTTAGATGAGTCCATAGAGATATTCAGTATTCTTCTCCAACATCACAGCTCAGAGGCAACAGTTCTCCTTCTGAAAAGGAATAGGAGCTTTAAAGCTTTAAAAGACTTTCTGCAGTGACTCTTTTCTGACCTGGGATGTTTTTAGGTTGGATGTTTTGTTGTTGTTGTTGTTTTTATGAAATAGGCATGCCATTTCCCAAGTGAAACTACTCTGTGTCCTTCAGGCGCTGGGACAATCATATATGCTGTTTCAGCTAAAGTCCAGAGTCATCCAGATTATCAGGGGTATGTCTCCACTCGTGTTGAAGAGTTGAGGCAATTTATAGAGAGTTCAAGATTGGGGGGCGAGAAAGAAAGAGAAAATTTCTTTAGCAAGTGTTATCTAGATTTTCTAGTTAATTAAAATGTATTTTATATAATCATTCTTCAATTCATCATTTCTTTTTGCTTAAGTCTTCACATTTACTTAAGGCTCTTCTAAGAAAGTCATGCCTATTATATTTTTCACATTGTGACTTTTCGGTGAGGGGAGGTGTCTTTCAGGTTGGTCTAGAAAATAGCTTAAAGGAGGTTTAAGAAGGGCACAATCCTAGGGTGCTCCTTAGAGGGAAGGATGGTGAAACTTTGTCTTACATATTTTGGGAATGTTGTCAGGAGTTTCATTCCTTGGAAGGTAACTGCAAAAAAGGTAGAGGGTCAGAGAAAAAGAGGAAAAGGCTCAATCATGATGAACTGACAAAACGATCTTAAAAATAATCTGAAGCATATCAGAGCCCATGTGGATGGGCAGGACAAGGGAAGGTTCAGGTCTGCTGTTTATAGGGTCTCTGTGGGTCAGAGTTGACTTGATAGCATCTAACAACAACAGAATTCCTTCAATCTAAAGAATTTATTCTGAGATATTCCCTTGCCATTGGCTGTCCATGATTTCCCCGTGGAATTCTCTTTATTCACAGGTCTTGGATTTGCACTTTGTTACTCTCCAGCTATTGCGATGGTTGGCAAGTATTTCAGCCGACGGAAAGCCCTCGCCTATGGCATCGCCATGTCGGGAAGTGGCATTGGCACCTTCGTCCTGGCTCCTGTGGTCCAGCTCCTCATTGAACAGTTTTCCTGGCGAGGAGCATTGCTGATTCTTGGGGGCTTCGTTTTGAATCTCTGTGTCTGCGGAGCTTTGATGAGACCCATTACCCTTCAAGAGGACCGTACAGCTCCAGGGGAGAACCATGTCTGTAGAACTCAGAAACAAGACTTGAAATGGACATCTCCCTGCTCGCCTTTGACCAAAGAATGGAGGCCGAGCTGCCTCTGTGGCTCTCTGCAGCAGGAATACAGTTTTTTACTGATGTCAGACTTCATTGTGTTAGCCATCTCGGTTCTGTTTATGGCTTACGGCTGCAGCCCTCTCTTTGTGTACTTGGTGCCTTATGCTTTGAGTGTTGGAGTGAGTCACCAGCAAGCTGCTTTCCTGATGTCCATACTGGGCGTGATTGACATTATCGGCAATATCACCTTTGGGTGGCTGACCGACAGAAGGTAACATTACTTCCATGAAATCACAACTGGTTTTCCATCAGCGAAAGTTTCCCTTTAGCCCTCGTCCAATGTTGTTATGTGCCATCAAGTTGCTTGCAGCTACAGAGCCAGAGCTTTCCAGATCTCACCTCTTTAGTTGCCTCATCCAATAGAGTACCTATTACTAAAATACTGAGGTGTTTGTGGTTTTTGTTTTAAAAGTTAGTAAACAAAAACCCTCAAGCCCATTGCCACTGAGTCAAATCCAGTGCAAGGTGACCCTTCATTGGGCTACTGACTCTGTAAATCTTTATGGGAAAAGATACTGGACATCATTTTGTGTACAGCAACTGGTGGATTTGAACTGTTGACCTTTTGGTTAGCAACCCAACATGTTCTATACTAGAGCACTAGGAACTCTTTTATATAATGTGAACAGGCTTTAAATTAATTTTTTTTTTTTTAAAAAAAGGTAACTTCCTTGCTGGCTCTTCTAGATGAGGGGTTGGCAGATTTCTTTTCTGTAAAAGAACAGGTAATGACTATTTGTGGGGTTTTGGGCCACATGTTTTCTCTGGAGACTGACTGCCCAGCTCAGCTATAGTACAAAGCTGTTAGAAACAATATGTAAACAAGTGAAAGTAGCTATATGTAAGATTTTTACTTATGGATACTGAAATATGATTTTCATGTGTCACAAGATACTCTTATTTTGATTTTTTTAACACCATTTATAACAGAGAAACCATTCTTGTCTTACAGGTTATATAAAAATATATGATATGTTACAGTTTGCCAATCCCCATTCTAGATGGTTTAAAATGTTAGGTCTGCCTAAATGGGAGAAGAAAGAGTATGGTTTTGAATAGGAGACTCTGGGATACTATAGATTCTCAATAGTTCTTGAACTCCATTCAAGGCAGATCAATCCCCAAGTAAGGCAACTTCTGTCTGGCTGTTGTATGTTAGTTTTTTGTGAACTACACAATCTTAACTGGTTGTGGAAAGAAGAACAGAATCAGTTAGGCAAAGAAGATAAGGTAACAACATTAATACATGGCATGTAGCTACATATTTAAGGTTGACAGTACAAATAGAAAATTCTCTTGTTCTAGTCATTGGCTTAGAAGCCAAAGTTACAGAAATACACTAAATAATTTCTACAGCAAATCTTCATCTCTCTGGACCAAAGAGAACAGCAAGCTATATTTTTCTTAATGAAAGACTTCATTCTTGAGCTATGCCTTGATAGTCTATCCCCATTGTGACTTTTTATGTTTTATATCTCGACAGGATTCAGCTGCCATTCTCAAGTATTAGGAATATTAGATTTAGAATTAATTCCACATTGTTTTATGTATACAGAAGAAAGGAAAGTACAAGGAGCCGCTATCCTTTCAAAGAAGCATTCTGGTATAGATGTTATGGAGAAATATATAGAGTGGGACATAGAAGACTTAACATTCTCTAATTTGTTCGGCCCCTTATAAGCATTGTGACCTGTTGTTGTGTATACCATTGAGTCAAAACCCTCACCAGCATGCTTTCAGAGGCAGTAAGTCACATGGGAGGAGATTATTCATCCTTTTCCTAGAAGAGAAGCAGAGCATCTGGTAGATTCAAACTCTGTGCCTTTGAGATTGCAGCACAGCTTCTTACTACTAGTCCAGCAGAGCTCCCTAGCTTTGTGACCCAGAGAGAATAATTCAATACTTCAAAGCCTCAAAGATGTTTATCTGTAAAATGAGCCAATATACTTGTTGATCTTATAGTATTTTGTGAAGCTCAGATGGACCCAGGTATAGAAAGTGTAAAGCATAAAATTCTCTCCAAAGGAAAAGTGTTGGTGATGACAGTAGATTAACTTTGAAATAGTTGTTCTCAAAGACAGGTTAGGAGCTCAAGGAAAAAAATGGAATGACATGAGATGAGGCCCTCACTGAAGAGGTCTCAAAGTAAGAGTTAGTGCTACAAGATGTTAATCATCACTGAAAAAGTAATATCTTCATGTCCAGCTTGCTTTTTGTAAAACCCTTTGTTTGACATCTATGACCTACGACATTAGGGGATCATCTGTGTGGAAATACTTAATATGACAGACTACTAGAAAAATACTAGTCTTCTTACAATTGAGATTACTTCACAATTATCCTTAGAGAAATCTAGAAGTAATCTGAATTTGCAACTAAAGAAATTGAGTATAGAGTTAATAGATCATAGAACTGCATTCAAATTTATCTCTCTCTGAATCTGAGTGCCTTCTACTACATCATACTTCTTGGAGAAAGTGACTTTTGCTTTTGCAAACACTAGGAAAGGAAAGCTAGGAAGGCAACTCAGCACATAATAAGCAGTGGAATGTCTATAAATAACGGTGCTACTTAATGTTGCACGGCCGTAACTCGGAAGGTGTTAGATAGAACTGTGCATGCCACACTGATTTTTGTTTTTTAAATTCACAGGTGTCTGAAGAACTACCAGTGTGTTTGCTACCTCATTGCTGTGGGACTAGACGGCCTCTGCTATCTTTGCCTCCCAATGCTTCAAAGTCTTCCCTTGCTTGTGCCTTTCTCTTGTACCTTTGGTTACTTTGATGGTGCCTATGTGACCTTGATCCCAGTAGTGACGGCAGAAATAGTGGGGACCACCTCTTTGTCCTCAGCACTTGGTGTGGTGTACTTTCTTCATGCAGTGCCATACTTGGTGAGCCCACCCATTGCAGGTCAGTTTTAAGAAAGAACTGTCAACCACCCCTTTGCTGTCTTGTACTAATGTGAAAAAAGTGACCTTATACACAGACAGTAAAATGGTTACAAAAGACTCTTACTTACACCTTGTTTTTTAATTTTCTTCCAACTTTAGCCCACCTGGAAAGAATAAGTTCCAAATTAAAGTCTTGATTTTTCTACCACAATGTGTAGGAACAATGGATTGGAGCAGTTGCTCAGACTTCAAAATAAATAGGGTACATTCACAGGGATGTCTGGCAGGAGTGCAGGATTCCAGTAGGAGACAGGGAGAGGACAGTAAGGTTGAAAAGAAGAGGGAGTATTCATGGAGGTGACTTTCTGTGATGGTATTGTTGGTTTTGTGTACATAGGTAACATCATATAGAGTATGTCTTAGAAAATACGATCTAGCAATAGATCTCATGATTTAGGAAAGCAGCAGTTAGGATTCCATTTGAAGAATTCAAGAGCAAACTGATAAAGGCTTGAACTTGGCCTACTGCCACAGAAATAGAAATGAGCTCTAGAGACAAGGAGGAAGTTTTAGATACAACCATCTCAACTGAATATAGCATATGGAGGTGAAGGAGATAAAGGACTTCAAAACAACCTACAGAGAAGTAGCATAGTTAAAGGAAATAAAGAAGTTGGAGAGTTGGGTTTGCAAGAAAAAGAATTAATGTTTTATACATAGTTAGATATCAGAAATACACTGGTGACAATGCCCAGCAGGGCAGTCTAAGGATAAAAATCTGAGCTTTAGTGGGTGGCCAGAGTTGCACATACAGATGTGAGAGTCTACAACTGTCCATCTTTACATTAGGTTAGGCATCTAAAGGGTTTTAAAATGGTAAATGACTGTAGAAATTTAAGGTATGATTAAGCCACTAACTAAAAAATGCATATTAAATACTTAATATTTATTGTATGTATCTAATCAGTAATTTGACAAATATTTATTGCATATATATGCCAGGCATTATTCTTGGAACTGGGATACAATTAACCCATGAGAGACTGTTTCTGTTTACGTTGAGCATGTGGTTAGAGTTAAGTCTATCAGAGGACTTTCCTAGGACCAACTACTGTAGAATCCCCTGGAATACTGTTAAAATGCAGATTATCTGACCCTTCCACCTGTGACTAGAACGTCTGGAGGCGAGTTTCCGGAATCTGTCTTCTCAACTAGATATCTCATGAAGCTCATAAGCATACAGCCCACTGTCAAGTTAATTTCAACTCATAGTGACATGATGGAACAGAAGAGAAGTGTCTCACGAAGTATCCAGGGTTGTAATTTTTATAGACACAAACTGCCACATCTTTCTCCAGTAGAGTGGTTGGTAGATTTGAACCATCAACCTTTTAATTAGCAGTTGAGGCTTAGCCACTATACTACCAGAGCTCCTTGTGCACACTAAAGATGAAAATAATTAGATCTGTTAGGTATATGCCTAAATCATGACAACAAAAACATGCAAAGCATGGAGAGAGGCAAAAGAGAAGTGTCAAACATCTCATATTCATTGATTGGGAGACTTAATATTATTAAGATGTCAGTACTACTTAAAGCAATATAGAGATTCAATGCAATTAATATTGAAATTGTAACCATTTTCTATCCCAAAGAAATAGAAAAACCAATCCTTAAAATAATATGAAACTTTAAGAGAACCCAAAAAGTCAAATCAGCTTGAAAAACAGTAACAAAGTTGGAGGACTCACATTTTCTGATTTCAAAACTTAATTTAAAATTCTAGTAATTTCAAAAGTATGGATTTATATGAGGAATATATAGACATAGATATATAGATCAATAGAACTGCATGTGAATTTAGAAATAAGTCTATAATTTTATGGTCAGTTGATTTCTTACAAGTGTAAGGTTGAATCCCTACCTCACACTACATACAAAATTAACCCAAATGAATTCAATACCAAAATATAAGAACTAAGACCAGAAAACTCTTAGAAGAAAACACAGGAGTAAGTCCTCATGACTTCAGATTTGTCGAGAGATACCCAGAACATAAGCAACAAAAGGAAAAGTAGATAAATTGGGCTGCATAAATTATTTTTAAAAAACCTTTTATGCATGCAAAGACATGTCAAGAACATACATAAAAGATGACCAACAGAATGGGAGACTGTATCAACAAATCATATGTGATAAAGATTTAATATCTAGTATATACTACTACAATGCAACTAAAAATGAAAAAGAAAAAACCAATTAAATGAGCATAGGACATTTCTGTAAAACATTTACTTACTCCAAAACCAACATACAAATGCCCAATAAGTACACATAGATGGTTAAGATCATTAGTCACTGCCGTGAGGTCTTGTCACTTTGCTTCTCATACCCACTGTAAAATTAAGGCCATGGTCTTTTCAATCACTTGCTGTGCATCTGAGAGCTGAATGACGAATAAGGATGACTGAAGAAGAATTGATGCCTTTGAACTATGATACTGGAATATCCCATGGACTGCCAAAAGAACAAACAGATATGTCTTGGATAAAGGGCAGTCAGAATGATCCTTGGAGGCAAGGATGACAAAGCTTTGTCTCACATACTTAGGGTAGGTTGCTAGGAGAGTTTGTTCCTTGGAGATGGACATTATGCTTAGAAAGGGAAAGAAATGAAAGAAACGAAGACCCTTGAGAAGATAGATTAACAGTGACAATGGCAATGAGCTCAAGAGTGTCAAAGATGATGAGAATGGCACAGACAGGACATGGTTCAGATCTGTTGTTCATAGGTTGCTATGAGTCGTACTCAACTTGATAGCAGCTAGCAACGACCACAACAACATACAACAGAATGAAGCCTTTCCTGGTCCTGTGCCATCCTCAAACATTGCTGCTGTGTTAGAACATTATTATGAGCCTATTGCTCTAGTGGTTGTGAAAATCTATCTCATTGAGGACTTTCCTATTTTCCTCTGATCCTCTTCTTAAGCTAGCATTATGTCCTTTTCCAGGCATTGCCCAAAATAAATGAGACAAAGTCTCACTATCCTTGCTGACAAGGAGCATCCTGGTTGAACTTTTTCTAAGACAGACTCATTTGTTCTTTTGGCAGTCCATAAGCTATTTAATAATTTACCACATTCAAAGGCATCAATATATTCTATTGGTTTTTTTTATCTGCTATTCAACTTTCACATGCGTACATGTTATTGTTATTGTTATGTTCTGTCCAGTCATAACTGACTAATAGTTGACTCTCCCATTTTCAGAGGCTGTATACCACACGAGAAGAACTCTTTCTTCATCAAATACATATGAGATGATTTAAAATATCATGTCTTGGACCAGCCACATGTTTTTCTCCAAGGCAACATCCTTGCACTTTAGCATTCAGCATTCTAAAGGGAGGTCCTTAGCAACAAATTTGCCCATTAAAGTATGTCATTTGATATTTTGACTGCTGTTTCCATAGGCTTTGATTGCGGATCTAAGGAAAATAATATCAACAACTTATATTTTCTCCACTTATCATGAAGTTTCTTATTCACTCAGTTGTGAGAATATTTGTTTTCCTTCTGTCTAGCTGGCCAATTATTTCAAAAATAAATGGAAATAATTTCCCGTCAGCTTCCTAACTGGAAGCTCTGTTGAAATCTCCCCACCATGAGTGTTCCTGTGCGTGTCTGAAATGTTAGTGACATAGTTTCTAGAGTCAAAGAAGGACACCAAGCTCCACAGTTATGACAAACTGACAGATGAGTGATGACCCTAGTCAATAAGGAAATAGTAATCAAAACCTTAATGAGATATGTGCTTCACTGGCATTAAGTGAAGATACAGAGAAATTAGAACCCATATGTATTGGTGGTGAGAATGCAAAATGGTACAGATAGTATGGAAAATAGTCCAGCAGATTCTAAAAATGTTAAATGTTACTCAACTCAAGGAGTTCTTTCTATAGTCAATTGCTAAGGAGATTGAAAAGTACATCAATGTTCATAGCAGTATTCTTAACAATAGTTGGAAGGTGGAACCATCCCAAGTGTCCATCAGCAAATGAAAGGATATGTGATATATGGTATCTATATTTGCAGTGGAATATTATTCAGCCATAACCACACTCATTCATGGCTGTCGAGTTGTAACTAACGTACAGCCAACCCTCCAGTGGTTTTTCAGATTTTGTAAATCCCTTAGGACAAGTTTGTCCAGTTTTCTTCTGTGGAGCAACTTGTACATTAGAACCACTCCACTCCTCTTTGAGCTGGCAGGAAAAACGTCCAGTTCCCCCAGGCCTGACCATTCCTTGAGGAGACTTATCAATGTCTTGATAAGGCCTGTGCATATCCTGATAAGGTGACTTAATGACCAGATCCTGATAAGGCCCTGGGCCTGATCACATCTTGACAGGACCCTTGCCCCAACTTCCCAAGCAAACTCCCATCCCCTCTCAAATCTCCTTAACAGCCCCTAGAAAAGGAAACCACTATTCAGCCATAAAAGGGGATGAAATTCAGAGACATTTTATAATATGATTGAACCTTGAAGACATTATGCTAAATTAAATAAACCAGATACAAAAGAACAAATACGGAATGGTTCTACTGAAAAGAAATATCTAGAACAAGGAAATCATTGAAGACAGAAAGGAGGGCAGAGGTTTCTAGGAGCTGGAAGGGAGGGAGCATTGGAAGTCATTGCTTAATGGATATGGAATTTCTGAGGTGATGAAAAAATTTTGGAAATGGTAATGTTTTCACAATATCCTGAATGCAAGCAATTCCATTAAAATAATTCATAAAAGTAATTAAAATGGCAAGTTTTATATGTATTTTGCCACAATAAAAATAGTATAAATCCAGAATTACTGGGATATGGATGAACCAAACATTTACCTGGAAGGAGGGATTTTTTTTTTAAGGATGCAGGATTTCTGACATTAGCTGCTGTTGTAAATAGACAGTTCAGGATTATTTCCAAACTTCAGCAGTTGCAGCAAACGAGGGGGAAATTGACAGCTTCATTGGTACAAAAGTAAATTTCTATTCATTTAAACTCTTGCTTAGGACTCTCTGTTTCATGCTTAATTCTGGGAAACTGCCCCTACACTCTCCCACTGTACTCAGTTTTAGTGTTCACCACCAATGTCAAAGTCCCAGAACTTAAATGAAATTGGCATTCCTAGATTACCTTTCAATTTGTAGCCATTATCTGGCACTGACATACTCATTTCTAGTCATTAGGATGTAAATTCTGGGCATAATATTTTCTTATTTAATTATCATTAAGGTGATAACTCTCTACTTGTTGCCTCTGTTTGAAGCTTCAGACTTCTCCAAGTTAAACATTCTAAAAAAAAAAATTCAACTCCAAGAAGCCCTCTGGGTCTTATATTAATTTCTGCATGGCATTTTCTACTAATGGGTGGTGGGTTTTTTGGCATATGAGTTAAAGTTTGGGGAATCTTTTAGAAAAAAACATTTTGGTAATCACAAAATGATTGCATACAAAGGTCTTATTTTACCCCATGAATTTTCTATAACTGTGATTCATATTTTTCATATCACATGTCCTGATTACTCAAAATTTTGAGGTGGACTATATATTGAGATTAACTTGGTACAATAAAAGGAAGAACTGTGTGGTTATAGGATTAGTCTTCTGAAGATCTTATTTGAAATTTGGGTTGGCCCAAAGTCCTAGTTCTTCATTTCATTCTGGATGGTGTACAATGTCTGGGTTCAGTTAAAATTTTGGATTCTCCTTTAAAGAATTCTGTGTTAAACTAGAAAGACAGTGAAGGGGTGCTGCGGATACTAGAATTTTAAATTATTATTTTAAAGCTATGTAAAGAATTTCCCTTTAAATAATTTGAATTTTTATCATTCCTACTAGATTTCATGGCATTAATAATAATAACTAATATTTGTTGTGCAGTTAATAAATAAGTAACACAATTCCAAGCACTTTGGGTAATAAGAACAATCCATTTACTTCACAGCGTTCCTGAGAAAATTGAATGTGGTGTTCTGTTGCTGTGCAGTTTTTCAGTCATCTAAGTTTACGTTACAATTATAATAGTGGTAGTGTTGAAGAAGAGTACAGAATACCCCATGGACTGCCAAAAAGAACAGATATGTCTTGGAGAAAGTACAGCCAGAGTACTCCTTAGAAACATTTTGGGCATGTTATTGGAAGCAGGAGTGGCATCCACTTCCTAAACAACATGCCTCCGGAAACTCTATGAACTTTGATAAATGTTGATAGTTATAGAAAGGCTTCAGGTCTTTTGTTCATAGGGTCGCTGTGTATGAGTTGTGCTCAACTTGAAGGCAATCAACAACCACAACAACATTAGGAGGGACATCAATAATACTTGGAGAGGTGGAGGGATAGGTGAAAGAGAGGCAGACCCTCAATGAGACAGATTGACACAGTCACTTCAGCAGTGGGCTCACGTATGTCAGAGATGATGAGGATGGCACATGATAGGACAGTGTTCAAAGCCATTGTTCATAGGGTTGCTATGACTTGTACTTGACGACATCTAACAACATTGTTGTTGTTGTTGTGTACCATATAGTCAGAACTGAACCATAGCTGACCATCCAGTGGGTTTTCACATGCAGTTAATCTCTCCGGAGGAGATTACCTGTCCTCCTCCCGCAGAGGAGATAGTGGTCTCGAACTATGTGCTTTCAGGATTGCAGTGCAGCTTCTTGCCATTAGGCCACCAGAGCTCCCTAACAATAATTGTTGTTGTTGTTATGTGCCGTCAAGTCGCTTATGACTCATAGCAACCCTATGTACAACAGCCCTAAACCGTGCTCTATCCTGTGCCAATCTTATTGTCTCTGACACACCCATCCCGATTACCCTAGTCACTGAATCAATCCATCTCATCGAGGGTCTTCCACCCCTGTGCTGTCCTTCCACCCTCCCAAGCATGATGTCCCTCTCCAAAGATGGGTCCCGCCTTGCAACAATAGTAATCTATAATTAATGTCCTTACAAATTATCAAATCTGGAAGTGGGTAAATGCTTGTGTTTTCAATTCAACAATTAATTTACTTCTGTTGTTTTTTAACAGGATGGCTGGTGGACACAACTGACAGCTATACTGCGGCGTTTCTTCTCTGTGGGTTCTCGATGATATTTAGCTCTGTGTTGCTTGGTTTTACAAGATTCATAAAGAAGATGAGAAAGACTGAGCTGCGATTCCTTGCCAAAGAATCTGATCCCAAGTTGCACCTATGGACTAATGGATCAGTGGCTTATTCTGTAGCAAGAGAACTAGATCAGAAGGATGGGGAAAACTGTGACCACAGCAGTACCTGGTTACGACCCCATATAACCAATGGTCTTGAGCCTGGGAATCTCCAGGGCTGAGAGAGGGCTAAAGGTCATTGTATTGACTTTGTAAATGTTCCTGAAGCATATTATTTTGGCAGAAGGATTGCCTTCTAAAAAATAAGTAATTTCTGGTTAACATGTTTATAGGGCAAAAGGGCAAATAACCAAGAGAGGAATTGTTCCAGAGTTTCCTCATTTGGGAATATGTGCTCTTAATTGAATTTGTACCATCTTTGGGGCAATGTGACTTCATTCTATGAAGAATATAAGGATAGAGCAGATATAACTGGTTGTGATTGACTGTAAAGTCAGTGCATGACCAAAGCACATGCCACTGGACAGAAGCTTCACTTAAAGTGTCCATTTCCCCCTCTCAGGAGTTAAATGAAGGTGTTGACATGTAGGTTTGCTTACCTTGTGCTCTCTGCAAGGGAAGGAGTCAGCTTGAGTGTAGTTGGTGAAGGGTGAAGATGCCAAACTCTTTTCAATTCTTTTTATTTTCTTTTTCATTAAATAGGGTTATTGAAACATATTTAGATGCAGAATGAAACTGACTGCCTTCTCCCACCTCAATCTGCTGAGCATCCTTGGTCTGTGCCAATGTCCATACCACTTTGGGAATCTAAGAATACCATGGTTGGGGTAGATCTTGAAGGATGGCTAAGTAAAATTTTCTTCTTTTTTTTTCTATTTTAAATTCTTCTTCACAATGTGAGAGCATTCTCACTTCTGTTCTATTGTTACCCAATGTCTTTGGTCCCCTACATTCTCATCTTTGGTATAAGGTGGTTGTTAACTGTCTGGCCTTATAATAGGTGTTGTTTCAAGGAGCTCAGTTCTTAGAGGTAGAACTCATTGTTTTGTGAGACACACACTGTGTTTAGCAAGCAAAAAATGTGATATGGAGTCACAGGGCTGTGAGCATCTTTCTGAAACGGCCAGAGGAATTGAGAAGAGCACAGCCCCTCACTGCCCCAGAGCAGAAAGCAGATACAGAGCCCAGAGCCCAGCCTCTTGGTGCCTCTAGAGCCACACCAGAAGTAAGAGGTTTATTCATTGTTGATTCACAGACTGGTACTGAAAGTGGGGTTTGTTAATGGAGGTGCGTCTGATACAGGCCATGGTCTTCGCAGTCAACCTGTTATGCATCAGAGAGTTGGACAATGACCAAGGAGGATAGAACGAGAATTGATGCCTTTGAGCTGTGGTGCTGGAGAAGAGTATTGAGAATACCATGGACTGCTAGGAAAACAAATAGATTTGTCCTGGAGAGGGTTAAACCGGGTGGCTCCTTGGAGGCAAGGATTCTGAGGCTCCGTCTAACTTACTTTGGACATGTAGTGAGGAGAGACCGGTCCTTAGAGAGGGACATCATGCTTGGGAGGGTGGAGGGATGGCGCAGGAGAGGAAGGCCCTCTATGAGGTGGATTGATTCAGTGACTGGGATAATTGGGATGGGAGTGTCAGAGACAGTGCGATTGGCACAGGACAGAGCGGAGTTTAGGGCTGTTGTACATTGGGTCGCTATGAGTCGCAGGCGACTCGACGGCACATAACAACATAACAACATTTTAAATTCTGCCAGGAAAATGAAAGGTCTTTTCCTAAGACTATGTCCCAGGAGCTTCCGCTACTGCTATCATTCGTAATAGTCATTCTCAATTTAGTGTAATATGTCCAAAAAGTCCATGGTGACTTTTCAGGCTTACCTGGAATGTTAACACCAAACATTTCTTCTCTCACAACAAAAGAAATGCTTTTAAACAGCAGGCTCCTTCCTCTTAAGAGCAGAAAAATGTTGGCACTATTCCAACTAGACAGGAGTGAAATTCTTGAAACAGTAGGTCTCCGATAAAATTTTCTTCTTCCGGTCAGACATAGCTTTATCATCACCCAAAACAGGACTTTTAACAGGAGTTTTAACTGAAAAATATTTTAACAATCTTGTAAAGACCAGACACCTTTTATCCTATTAAACACTCCTCTAAATCTATTGTTCTTCACCTCTGATCATTAGAATCCTAGTGGACATTTTCAACGGGAAGGCTTCAGGAGATAACCTCAGCGTCTTCATGCTCATTCATAATAGCTTTGGCCAGGCGACATAAGGAAAAAGCTGAGACGGCTCACTTACTCAGTGCCATCAAATAGGCTTCGAGTCCTAATGAAACTCCATCTGGTTTTTGAGGCTCTAATTGTTAAAAGCTGGTCCCAATTGAAAAACAGGCCTTTTGAGTAGGCTTGAGAGGGACGCCAAGTGACTGCACACAGAGAAGCTCAGAATGGCGTGCAGGCGGACAAAAGCAGTTTCCTTTTATAGGGACTGTTAAGAAGATTGAGAGGGGATGGTAGTTCGCTCAGGCATTTGGGGGCAGAGGTCCTGTCAGTATATGATAAGGCCCAGGGCCTTACCAGGATCTGGTCATCTAGACCTCTTGTGGGACGTGGTCAAGCCTTCTTAAAGCATATGCCTCCTCAAGGAATGGTCAGGCCTAGGGGTCAGGCGTGGGGTCAGGCCTGGGGGAACAGAGACATTGCTCCTCCACTAAATCACAATGGATAAGATTGCCTCTTTTTCTTCTCTGAGGCCTCTGGTGGATTAAAACTGCTGGAGGGGCATGGCCTTCAGGTTAGCAACTCCCTACAAACGATACCCTCAGAGCTGCTATAATACTTTACTGTTTCCTTAACTCCCACATACTTTAACTCACTAGAGCAGAATAATATTTCACCTGTTCCCAAGCATTTCAATCTCCTATGATTTGAAATAATTTCTGAGTGTTCAGATGGAAGCACAGAAAGAAAAGAAAAAAGTTAGACCTCAATTGCAAGGACCCTGAAAGGCATGTACAGAGGTCACACAAATTGAGGGTGAGGGGTGGAGAACAACAAGGAAGGAGATTCCAGGCTGACTGTGCATTCTCAGCAAGGGTCCGACCCTATAACTGGATTATTTCACACACTTACATGCCTTCACAAGAATTTCAGAACGAGTTAGTACATTTTGTAATGGAAGAAACAAATATTTCATTCATAATTTTCCGAAGAGGCATTTAATGTTAACTTTTTTCCTTAGAGAATTTTGTTTAAGCTCCTTTACTTTGTCTTTAGCAGTTAAAAAAAAAATCTGTCTTTTGAAAATATCTGCAAAAAGAATCACAGTTAAAATGAAGTTAAATATATTTGTAATAGCATTTTACATCTTATGTTATTTCTTGAATTTTCAAGTGTAAAGATTTTTTGAAATACAAAAATCTGTAAATATTCTTTATCTATTTTTCATAGCAGTTACACAAAATCATAAGTGGTTCTCCAGTGTATTTTATCTAAAATGTCATAAGTTTTCATGAAAAACAAGCTTAGAGATAACAGCTTTTAAAGATTGATGTAAAAACCTTTGTAATAGTCTTGCTTTATAAATATGTAAATTTGCATTTTTACTTTAACTTCAGAGCAAAATCTGTAGCAAACCAGTAAGAAGAACGTAGATGCTACAGTTTACTGTTTTGTCACCTACATAGAATTTTACTGTTAAGGTTCCATGTGCCTATGCTGTTCATTTTAAAAACTGAGAGATTCAGGGAAACGATGTATTTTGTAGAATAAAGATCAAAACTATGGTGGGAGGATTCTACATCTCAAATATTTATTTATCCCACTTCAGGTTGCATTTTGGAATGGACTTAATGGAAAAGATGAAGAAACTACCTAACCTTTGTAGATATATTCTATCCTTGGACCTTTTTTGTCATATGATAATTTCACTTAAAAAAATCAAATATTTATGTTAATATTTTCTTATTTCAAAAGCATAATAAAGAGTTTATGGTCATGTGTTTGTACTGTGAGCCCTGGACAATGGATTTGGACAAAGTAGTGAGTGAGTTTATATCATACTGTGATATAGTTGGCATATATATAGATACGAGATGCAATCAAATAATTGTTAAGAATCAAAGCCATTTATTGAGTCTTCCAGTGTGGTAGCTACTGTGCTTTATATGCATTTTTATCATGAAATCTTCATACTAACCTAGATTAGAAACGATTTTGTAGACATGAAAACCAAGACACCAGACCCCCAGCTGATGACTCAGTAAGCACCACGTTCTACTGCCTCTAATGTGAAATCCTGTAAAGCTAGTATGCTTTCTGATATTTGAACCCACGTGCTCTTCTAATGTAGATTTAAGAAACCTGTTAGCCAAATATACCCCACCCCACCCACCTCGGCACACACAATCAAGCCTTTGGAAAATAATACTGCAATTTTTCAGTAAACGCAGAAGGAAGATTGCAGAGAAGTTTCCAAGAGTTTTTCTGGCAACTGGTATTTAAATAAGTATGATATTCTACAGGGTATGAACGACTAAGAGCACCTACACATTTCCACATTATTCCTTAAAAAAGTGGTCGGAATCATGTTTTATTGTGTCTGAAGTTCTTTGTCTAAATTGCAGGCTAAAGCTTTGCAGGCATCCCTGCTACTCTCCTTCCTCAGGAGGGTCTACCTACCCTCGCCTGCAGCAATGCCAAGTGAAAAGCGGTTTAGAATTCTGAATGAGAAGGCCGATTATTAAACAAATGTCTTAAGGATCACCTCTTGAGGGGTCTATGAATGCAGATTTGTCTAAAACTAAACTAAGAGAATGTCATAATTTTTCAAAAACATTTTACTATTAGTTGATTTTGAGTGGAAGTTTACAAAGTAGACTGGAATAAATTCCACTTTTTCTAAGTAGGGTGAAGTGGAACTACAACCCGACTCAAAAGGGAGCTCTGGTAGCAGGGTCTGTAGGGGGTTGCATTACTAACACAAAGAACTGCCTCTCTGGGGGTTTGAGTCCCCCAGAGGCTCTGTGAGAGAAAGATGGGTAGTCTACTCCAGTGTGACTTACAACCTTGGAAATCCAGTGGAGGGTCAGCTGTGAGTAGCTTCCAACTCAACGAGTTGGCAATGAGTTGCGGTTTTGACTTTACTGTGTAGGATCTTTTACTGTGATCTCAGAGTAGCTGCGCACCACCTAATCTACCTGGTCTCAGTGCTGTGGAAGTTGAAGATCTTCCGGGCCCTTGGTTCTATGGACTAATTGTTTTCATGAGTCTTTAAAAAAAAAATCCCCACTGTACTTTATACTAACCTTAGGATTAGCATTAAAATAAGTATTTAAAAATGAGGCCCTCAGGGAGCTCTGGTGGCCTAGTGGCAAGAAACTGCCCTGCAGTCCTGAGGGCATGCCGTTTGAGGCCTCCAGCTGCTTCACTGGAGAAAGGATGGACAATCTCCTCCTGTGCAGTTAGTTAACTGCCTCTGAAAATCCTCCAGAGGGTCAGCTGTGGATTGGTTCCAACTCAGTGGTACACAACAACAACATTACATCTCTCTTTCAAACAAAAATGAGGCTCCTTTAAAGTTTTCCAGATATTTGTCAGGTTTGTGTTGGTAAACTGTGCCTCTCACTGCTGCCACACATGGTGATGGGAGAGTTAGGGTCCCTTTCCCTGGCCCTAGGAAAGAGGAAGACCTAGTTCAATTCCTGGAGAGCTTGGCTGGGTAGCAGGCTGAGGCTAACTCTGGACATGGATGGGGGTGAGGAGGGTAAAAGAAAGGGATATGTAAAAAAGAAGAAAGAAAGGGAGGTGTGCAGCTGCTTTGGCCACCTGAGTGTCCATTCAACATCGGGGGACAAGTATGTGAAATCTCAGTCTTTATGTTTGCCATTCCGCTGCCCAAGCTGAGGTGGAAGAATTCTTACTTCTGCCTGTTGTTTCAAACATTCGAACAGGGAAGGGAAAAGCCTTTTTAAAATCACAGAACTTCTAGGTCTGGCGTGAACATTCAGCACCCACATGGAATATAATCTACACTGTCCCACAGGGTGTATCTCAGACCTAACTTCAACTAGTTAGGTTGAACTATACTCCCGCCTCCTTGCTATATTCCAGCCACCTTGCTTGTTAACAGTTCCTCTAAGTGCAAAGCTTCCCTTTCCCCCTTCCCATCTTGAGCATTCATCTTTTGGTTCAAAGTTTCACTGTCTCCTGTCCCCAGTTAAATAACATATCATTGCTCAGATTGGGCCTTTGCAGCTGCGTTTTACTTCTTTAAATGGAAAGCCAGGGACTGGGTGAATTATGCTTCAATATTTATTTACCAACTCTAACAAAAGGAATCATTTGTCAGTTGTTTGCTTGTTTAAAGTCCATAGCTTAGAAGGGAGCTTTGACGATCAAGGAGTTGTGCTGCTACTCTGCCGGTTCGAATCTACAAGTTGCTGCACAGGACAGATTGGTAATCACCTGGGTTATTTAATTCTCAGGAAACTATTACCCCATCCTTCCAGGTGTCCATTGGATCTTTCCTAATTCCTGCACCCCCTCCGTCCACCCACCAAACTATCATCCAAGTCTGACTGCTGAGCTCTGAGGCTGAGCTAGCTGACCGCGATAGCTTAAAAGGAAAAGCATGCTTAACTTTGGCTTGTTATGTAGTACTGCCATCTACTGGAAATAGTGAGCACATATTCAGAAAGTTTGTTAACACTGCCATTGAGCTGTTTGATTTATGGTCCACATGTACAACAGCCTCTGACACCTTCTCGAGGCTATTATGCAGAAGTCCGTTCAACCCAAGAGGCTCATCTGCACCATTCCTACTCTTATTCCTATTCCTATTCCTTCTCTCTCTCTCTCTCTCTCTCTCCACACACACACACACACACACACGCACACACACACACACCCTCCCCCTCTCTCTCCCCACTTCCAATGGAATAGGAACTGACTCACCATCTTCTGGTTTTCAAAAGTTGTAAATTCCATGGGAGGAGATTGTCTACCTTTCTGCATCAGAACAACTGATGGGTTGAAATAGACTGCCTTTGAATTACAATCACAAATCTCCCACTGGACCCTTCCTCTACCATACAGGACAATATGGGTTGTAACTCATTAGGTTTCAATTTGCTAATAGTTGGGAGTAGATTGTCAGGTCTTTCTGCTTAGATTGTCTGAATATGGATGCCCTCTAACATTTATCCACCAAGAGGGACCCTGATGTTATTTTAAATGCCAATTAAAGACATTATACAATCAAGCATCATAGCATAATGTAAACAACATAGACCAAGCTGCGTGGTTGAAAACCCGGAAAGGTGTCTGACAGGTTTGTATCCTTTCCCCATACCTATTCAATCCATATGTTGTGCAAATCATTCAAGAAAAAAGGACTGTATGAAGAAGATTGTGGCATCAGTATTGGAGGAAGACTGGTCAACAACTTGCATTATGCAGGTGATACAACTTTGCTTTCAGAAACTGAAGAAGACTTGAAGCACTTACTGCAAAAGATCAAAGACTGCAGCCTTCAAAAGATTACATCTCAACACCAAGGAAACAAAAATTCTCACCACTAAATCGGAAGGTCCATCATGATAGATGGAGAAAAGATTGAAGTTGTCAATGACATCATTTTGCTTAGATTCACCACACCTATAGCAATAGCAGTCAAGAAATCAAAAGACATATTGTACTGAGAAATCTGCCTTCAAGGACCTCTTCAAAGTGCTACAGAATATTTAAGATTAAGGTGTGCTTGATCTAAGCCATAGCATTTTGAGTTGCTTTGTATGTAGCTGAAAGTTGGATGATGAGTAAGGAAGACTAAAGAAGAATTCGTACTTTTGAATTGACGTGTTGGAGAAGAATACCAAATATGCCTTCAGCTGTCTAAAGAACACATACGTCTGTCTCAGAAGAAATTAAACCAGGGTGCTCGTTAGAGGCAAGGATGGTGAAACTCTGTATAATATACTTTGGGTATGTTATCAGGAAGTCCTTGCAGAAAGGTATCATGCTGGGAAATGTAGATCAGCAAAGAAAAGGACTGTCCTCTGGGAGGTGGATTGACCCACTGCCTGTTAGTAACAGGCTCAAGCATGATGGAGACTGGAGGATGGCACAGGACAGGGTAATGTTTTGGTCTGTAATCCACACATTTGCTATGAGTCCTAGTCAGCTGAATTTCATCTAACAACAGTCTGCCATATCTTTTTCCTGTATAGCAACTGGTGAATCCAAACCACCAATCTTCTGGTGAGCAATCACACGTCCAAGCACTGCACAGCAGGGTTCCTTTTACCATTGATCCCTGATATCTTAGTGGACTCTTTACCAGAACACTTTGTGTCCACTTATGCTTCCTTCCACATTGGCCCTGGGTGTCTTGTGGCACTTTAGTCACACAAAGCAACTGTCCTCTATCCCTTTTGCCCACTGCAAACCTTTCCCCTGGAAAACAATAGGTGCTGATTCCACCCATTAAATCCTATCTCCTGATTCGCTGGAATGGTTTCAGACTATCTTAGTCTCCAGGGAATAGTCTCCCAACTCCCAAAGTATGCCATACCCTCAGACATGGGTCAACGGAAATAACTTCTGCTTGCTATTCCCAGTTGTTTTCATTTACCAACCAGCAAGTACATTTAAGATCATGGAGGTGTTTGAGTGTCTTTTGAATTGTGCACCCTGTCTAACATGGCATTAGATTGCCATGAGTGCTCGAGAAAACAGCTCTTGGTTGATTGACCCCATTACCTATTCTTACGTTCTGTCAACATGTTGTCTAATTTTCAGCGATGTCTTATGAGTTGGAAGCCAGCAAAAGGAATAGGGAAAAGACGCCAGTCAGGGACTTCTGCACTTCATGGTGGAAATTAGAGGCAGCCTTAATTGAAGTCATCTGGATAAAGTAAATGTTAGAACAAACATTAACATTTACTAGTATTTCCTCCTTTCCCCCACCTACCCCCTGCTGGCTACCCATTCCACATTTACTCTCTTCCTTGTGTAGGTGTGACTATGCTATGTCGCATTTGTTACCATTTTGATGGCTTAAAACCACTGCTGGGTGTATATTCAACTCATAGAAACCTGCCAGAGGGTCTCCAAGGCTACAGATCCTCATGGGAGGAACTTATCTCACTCCTCGTGAGGAGCTGGTATACTCAAACCACAAACCTGTTCAGCTGAGCAACAGGCAACACATTACCCCACCGGAAATTCTTCTGGTGGTCTCAAACAAAAACTCAATGCCGTTAAGTGAGCTCTGACTCATACAGAGCCTCTACTGGAGGTTGTAAAGCTTAACAACTCACCTTGACTGCTCATCTTTCTCCCATGGAGCTGCTGGTGGCTTCATGTGGCCTTTTGGCTAAAAGGTTAATAGGCTACAAATGACTAAGGGCTCAACCACTGACCTAAAAGTCGAGTGTTCAACCCCCCCAGAGGTGGCTCAGAAGTAAGACTTGAAGGTTAGCAGGTTGAAAATCCTGTGGAATACAGTTTTACTCTGCATATGTGGCATTTCCATGAGTCAGAAACTTACGACCACAGGTAAGCATTCTACGTGGTTTATAAAGGTTAATATGGTGATTTAGGGTTGGGCTGACTAGAGACAGCCCTTGACCTAATTTAGTGTAAATATTTTTATTTTTTTAAATTTATTTGCTTACAAACTTTTTAAACACTGTTATTTCACATTATTCCTCATTCACATCATGTTTCATGTGTGAAGCATGCTTATGTTTTATAAAATTAATCACCATTGGACCTTGCTCATCCTTACCTTGTCTTTTCACCCAGATCCTTCCCATTTCCTTCCCCCCTCCCTCCACCCACCAAAATGTGCAACCCTGTGAATTAGCCCCTACCCATCCTCACCCCACTGCTCCCACCCCTTCCCCTCTTGAGTTCCCATACATGTTTTACTAGTTATCACTTTATTTTTACAATAATAGTCTTATGCAGTATCTGTCCTTATGAGATGGAGTTAGTTCACTCAGCTTTTTGTTTGCTTTGAGCCCTCTGTCTTACTTGGGAATCCAGGTCCTTTGTTGTTGTTATTTGTCATCAAGTAGGAACGGACTCATAGCTGACCTTTCAGAAGATTTTCAGAGACTATAAATGGCTTAGGAGGAGGTCATCTTTCTCCTGAAAAGTAGCTGGTGAATTTGAATGATGTGAATTTGGGATTGCAGTGCAACTTCTTACCACTAGGCCACCTGTTAATTTAATTTTGTGTTAATTTGCACATGGTGGCTTAGTGGCAAGAAGCTGAGCTGCAATCCTGAAGGCACGTGGTTTGAGGTCACCAGCTGCAATGTTCCTTTGCTTTGTTTACACAAAAGACTCTTGGTATAGGTACAGGTTTCACACCAGCTCAAGTGTTCTGGAATTCCCATTCTTCTTAATGTTAGCCATTATATTATCATTATTATGATCCCCATAGTCAAATGCCTTAGCATTGTCAATAAAGCACAAACAGGCATTTTTCTGGTATTTATTTTTTAAATTTCTTTCATTTTTTATTTATCAGGAGTGACTGAAATTAAAAAAATACAATTGAGCCCTATCATCATCATCATCCTCAAAACGGCTCTCAGAGAAAATTAATCAGGTGAGTATTACTGCCTCGTCAGTACTAGTCAGTAGTTGTCACTGAGAAATGACTGCCACAGTCTGTCAAAAATATATGTCAGGGTATGTAATATAATACAACACACCCATTCACAGGAGGAAAGGAGGACATTGCTAATGTTAACTTCTTGATTTCATCATCTAAGACAAACATCCATGCCTCTGAGCACACTGGACCAGGTGCCCTTCAGAAAAGCTTTGCCTCCTTCGTGCTGAGAAGTCTTCCTCCAGTAATCCAGTATCCCTGTGTACATGTCTGTTCCTTTGCACCCTGACTGCGTCATCATGCAACGATGAACGGTGTCAAATGTGTAGGAAGTCAAGCCTGCCACCGCTGTGACTGAGCGGTCATCTAGCTAATGAAGACGTGATTTGGGATCTGGAAACATTCCATTTGCAGTGTCATAGATACTGAAGTAGACAGCTCAGTAGATGAGAACACCCTGCACAAACAAATTAAAGCCTTGCTTCAGGCCTCCAATCCCGTCAGATTGGGAGATCTTAACCAGGCAGACACCGAGGCCTTTGAACTCCCTTTCAGCTTCTTTCTCCATGTCAGCTGCCAGGTAGGTACAGGTAAAATCGAGAAGGTAGACAAAGCAGAGGGACACTGTCCCAGCAGCTCTACCCTATGCTGACCAGTGCCAGGTTCCTGGCCAAGTAGCTCCAGAACTGAGTCCTCTTGTCCACACCACCCAGGAAAATCTGCTTGTATTTATCTTTGATTATTAACTAAATCCAAATGACCAATCAGCTTACATTTAATTGCTAATGAAATAAAAAAGAACCAAACAATTTATCCCCAACTTTCAATTAAATCCAAACAACCTACATTTCAGAATCCAACTGCTTCACACAGGAGGCTCCAAGCTGGAAATCCTTATTCAAGGCCCAACCAACTTTTAAATACAAAGCCCCCCTCCTCCACCAGGTCCTGATTAATTTAAACAAGAGGCTTCCAGCCCATAGCTGATTGTTAAATAAATCCAAATGACCAATCTGATTACACTTGATTATTAACAAAATAATACCCAACCAAACAGTTTACACCTGACTTTCAATTAAATCAAAACCTACTCTCCAGAATCCAAAAGTTTCAGACAGGAGGCTCCAAGCTGGAAATATCATTGATAATATCAGATGGAGCCTGGCTAAAAGAATACCAAAAGACTATCTATTTGTGATTTATTGACTATGCAAAGACATTTGATTGTGTGGATCATAATATGTTATAGTTGACCTTCAGAAGAATGGGAATCCCAGAGCACTTCATTGTGGTCATGTAAAACCCTTATCTGGACCAGGAGACACTGCATGGTTGAAAATTAAGAAGGGAGTATCAGGGTTGTATTCTATCTCCACATATATTTAATCCGTATGCTGAGCAAAGTATTAGATAAACTACACTCTATGAAGACGAATATGGCATCAGGATTGGAGGGATATTCATCAATAACCTGTGTTATGCTGATGACACAACCTTGCTTGCTGAAAGTGAGGAGGACTTGAAGTACTTGTTGCAGAAGACCAAGGGATGCAGCCTTCCGTATGAACTACATCTCAATGTCAAGAAAACAAAGATTCTTACCACTGGACGGATAGGCAATGTCATGAAGGATGGAGAAAAGATTGAAACTGTCAACAACTTCATCTTACGTGGATCCACAATTAACACTGTTGGTACCAGCAGTCAGAAAATATGGAGACACACTGCACTGGGAAAATCTGCAGTTGGGGATCTCTCCAAATTATTGAGGAGTAATGATGTCAGTTTGATGACTAAGGTGTGTCTGTATCAGGCCATAGTCTTTCCTATCACTTACTATGCATCTGCGAGCTGGACAGTGAATAGGGATGACAGAAGAATGAATGCCTTTGAGCTGTGATGTTGGAGAAGAGCACTGAACCTTCCATGGATGGTTAAAAGAACAAATATATCTTGGAGAGGGTGCAGCCAGAGTGCTCTTTGGAGGCAAGTATGATGAGGTTTCACCTCACATAACTTTGGGCATGTTGTTAGGAAGGGCTATTCTTTGGAGAAGGACATGATGCTCGGAAGAGTGGAGGGTTGGTGAAGGAGAAGATGAGCCTTGACCATGTGGATTAAAGCAGTGACTGCCGCAATAGGTTCTTGTGTGTCCGGAAGTGTGAGAATGGCACAAGATAGGATGGGGTTCAGATCTTTTATTCATAGTTGCTATGAGTCGTACTTCGCTCAACAGCGCCTATCAACAACAATAACATTTATCTTTGAAGGCAAAGTTGAAGGAGCCTGAGTGGGAAAGTATCAGATGACGTTGACCAGGTTACGCTACCAGGACAGAAATTCCTGCTCCTTGGGGATAAGAACCAAGCAGTTGATAAAATGCCATTGTGCTGCTTGTCTGCAGTGATCTGCCTGCTGGCATGCTGCACCTGCAGCAGCAGCTTGACCCACTCGGTGGGCGCTACCACATTCTAAGACGGCTGCAGCCACTCCACCTGCCAGGAAGTCCTTGGGGAAGGACACAGTGACGTCTGTCTTGTTGGGAAAAGGAGGAGGTGGCAGGTGAGGGCAAGAACGGGACAGGAACTGACTTTGACACTGGGGCTCTGATAGTATTTTTTGCTTTCAGCCAGAATCAACCTGACATCAGCAAGGATATCCCTGGTGTCACAGCCTCTTCTAAATCCTTCTTGAATGTCTGGCAGTTCACAGTCTATATACTGTTGTAGCCGTTTTTGCATGATCCTCAGCAATTTCATTCTGCTCAAATCCACAATCAACTTCTCTTGGCATTGAAATCAAAAGATGAGTTGCATTGGGAAAGTCTGCTGTCAGGGACCCCTCTAGAGTGCTGAAGAGCAATGATGCCAGTCTGGAGATGAAGGTGAGCCTAATCCAGGCCATGGCCTTAGCAATTATTAGGTACTGTCCAGCATCAGAGAGCTGGACGATGATTAAGGATTACAGAAGTGTGCTGGAGACAGTGAGATTGGCTCGGGATAGGGCAGGGTTCAGAGCTACTGTTCATAGGGTCACTGAGTCAGAGGCAACTTCATGGCACAAAACTACAGCAGTAGGAAACTCGGATGGCCTAGTGGTGAAGAAGCTATGATGCAATTCCAAAGGCACATGGTTTGAAACCACCAGCTGATCGTGGAAGGATAGGCGAACTCTTCCTGTTTCATTAAACGCCTCTGAAAACCCACTAGAAGGTCAGTTATGGTATAGTTGTGACTCGATGGTACACATCATCATCATCATCAGCAGCAGCAGCAGCAGCAGCATTTTGTTTGCATATGATGTTAATGATATTGTTCGATAATTCCCACATTCTGTTGGATCACCTTTCTTGGGATTGGAAAGAAACATGAACGTCTTCCAATGAGTCAGCCAGGCAGCTGCCCTCCGATTTCCTAGTACAGACTGGCGCTGCTAAATAAACTAGCTGTAAAACGCCCAAGTCACAGCATCAATCTGTGGCCCAATTTTCTAATCAGTTAACTTGGTTGGCTGGAACAGGCACTTTCTTAGGGTTCTCCTAGTTCCACAGTTCTGTTCTAGAAGATTATTCTAGAAGGCAACTTGTAACTTTGTCTCAGTCTAGAAAATAATAAAACCAGCTGTCTCCAATTCACGGTGACTCTCGATATGAGAACTGTGCTCCCTACTCTTCCACTGTCTCATTTCCTACAGTCTTTCTGAGGTCCCTCAGGGTGGGCTGAACCACTTGTTAGTAGCTGAGCATGCTGACCGTTTGGACCACACAGGGATTCTCACATGAAGGGGGAAAGGGCATTGATCTGAACCCACCAATCCCTGGTGTTTTGGGGTGTCTGTATTCGAAACTGATTTTCCTGATCATTCCATCTCCATACTGTGAGCTTCCCCAATCTTGTCCCAGGGCCAGTTAATGTAACCCAGAACTAATGAGTATGACAGCTTCTCTCCTGACCATGTTAACTGATTTGAGAATGATCATGTAACCTAAGGTGACAGTTCTGAACTTTTCTTAGATTGTTGGCAGAGAAAGTATGGGTGGGTAGGCATAAGAAATGAGGCGGCAGTCATCATAGGACCACAAAAGCAAGAGTTTTCTCAGAATGGAGCTAAATTTGATGAATCAGAGGCAGGAAATGGAGAAAGGGACCACTTTCTGTTAATGCTTGAATTACAATATTTATTTCAGGATATGAATTAAATGTCTTCAACCGGCACATGTGGAAAAGTCTTTGTGAGAGTAGGCACAAAAATGGATGTGTTTATTGTGGCTAAAAGTACAATTCACAGAACCATAAGATTATTTTCTTACAGTCCTAAAATCTCACCTTTTGTACTGAGCTAAATACCAAATACAAACTATCAGCAATAACAAAATATTTGGAGAAAATCCAAATTGACTATGATGGGGGAAAAGACTTGATGTGGACAGGGTCATTGCAGAAGAGGAAATCCTGGACGAGATGGACTGACATAGTTACTGTGGCAATGGGGAAGGTGCATGAGAGACAGTGAGATTGGCTCAGGATAGAGTGAGGTTCAGAGATACTGTTCACAGCTGTCAGACACTCAACAGCACATTACAACAACTATCTATGTATTTAAATATGTGTTTAAACATATAAGTATATATTGTTGTTGTTATGTACTGTCGAGTTGGAACTGGCACAGAGTTAATATATTCTAATTTATGCTTGAATATGCATAGAAAAAAAGACCTGGAAGAGTAACATTTTTAACAGTTTATCCTGTGGGGTGCAGACTTAGGGTAGAGTAAGGAGTTTTCTTTTAAATTCACATGCTTCTGTATTGTTTATTACAATAAGACTGTATTGCTTTTACAGTAATCAAAACTATACAGCAAATTTTTTTAAAAAACAAAGAACCATGCACACATACAATGATTTTAATAGTTATATTTCAGGTATGAAGAATTAAATCACCTGGCAAACGTTTTTGCAAATACTGAGGTGGTGAATATAATTGTGTAAAAAAAAGGAACAACATTAAAGAAGTTACATACAACATTCCAAAGTAAACAAAATAAAACAGAGCACAACACCCTTCTGGTAAGAGCAGTCAAGCTTAACTCCTCAAGGTGGATCAAAACTCAAAGTCATGGCTTAGGCTCCCTCAGGTTTCTGAGGCTGTAAACTGTTAACTGGAGGACACTGCCCATCTTTTGCCCCGGGATTCACGGGCATATGTGAACTTCCAGATGGGGCAGCCTCTGGGTTAGCATTTGAAACAAATTATTTTCCATATTTTCTCCCCTCTTAATTATTTCTAGCTATTTAGGTACATTTTGGAAAATAATTTTCTTTTTATGGTTCTCTGAAATTGCATATTTAAGTCTTGAAGAAATTAGTTTTCTTCTCCTTTCTATTCTTATGAACTTTCTCCCTCAACAAAGAAAATTCTGAGATTATCAATTAATAGCCTTATTAGAACATCTGTAAGTGAAAGTTCCTGTCTCTTTGCAAAGTACACAATTAAGACCTTAACCAACAATTTTGTACTCCCAAAAGAGTATCTGACCTAGAGCTCAAAGGATTATTTAGGATTACATTTACTGCATTAAGCAAATAATGTGGGAAATCTGATGAAACTTCATCAGAAAACTGTTACAATTAGCAGAGATAAAGTCCCAACAACCTTATCATTCTTCAAAACCACAATAGTCAGAATGTTACTTCTCAGTGAACTATGGTGATTTTGATAATAAAAGAAAGAAAATAGCAAAAGGTTCAACATAATGTATATAATGCATTTAGCTCAGTGCCTGATACACAGTAGTGTCATCAATACACGGTGTATATCCAATAATGGACTATAAAACAATAAACAAGCAAGCATATACAAAAATTCAAAATGGGGGAGAGGGGAGCTCAGAACTCATTTTCGATGCAAAGTCGAAGCTCACAGAGAGCAGTTAAGAATTCCTCATTTTCAGGATCTAGTTTTTGAGCCCTCTCGTAGTACTCGGCAGCTCGCTTCTTGTCTCCCTCCAGCTTGTAAACGAATCCCAGGGCACTTAAACTCTGAACATCCAGGGCATTGTAACCCAGTCTCTTGAAAGCCAATTTCTTCAGCACACTTGTTAGTTTGGGGCACAGAGACGACCTTTCTTTGACCTTTAGGGCTTCTAAATAATGATGAATGGCACTCTTTTCCGACTTGCGGTGAAATTCCTGGAAGCGGCCATAGTGGTAGTGGATCTGATGTTTGTGGTCATCAGTTATGTTCTGCAGAAGAAGGGCTTTCTGGAAAATGTCTTCAGCGTTGCGATGCTGGCCTCCTTCTGCGTACATGTTGGCCAGGTCTGTGTAGGCAAATACAAACATAGAGTCCTGTTCCACAGCAGCCTTGAAATGAGAGATGGCAAATGCAACCAGCTCATCCACTTTCGATTTATCCTTTCCTCTAGGTCTGTTGTGTGTGGCCTTCTTGATTTGGATCATTTGTGCCCGGTAGCAAAGTCCCATCTGGTGATGCAAAAAGGAAGAATTTGGTGTCAACTCCAAGGCCTTTTTTAAAAGTTCAAGAGCTTTATCCCAGGAGTTTTTCCTTCGGTAGAATTTGGCTGCATAACGAAGGACGTAAGGTGAGGCTGACACTTGGTCCAAGATTTCTTCAATATACTTTTCGCCTTCAGCTTCTGCATGGATATCCTGAAGCTTAAGGGCCAGAAACACCTTAATGTAGGAGTTATCTGGGTTTAGGCTAACAGCCTTCCTTAAAGGGCCCAGAGAGGAGCTCTTTACAGCACCTTCTCTTTCATAATCATCCAGCCGATACACTGTGATGGCATAGCCGATGTTAAACTCTGGGTTGTCCGGTTCTGCTGCCAGAGCCTTCTCAAAAGCTCCTTTAGCCTTCTGGTAATACTTCCCCCCAAATTTCAAGAGCGCCCACCCTTTCTCACAATCAATGTCAGGACGCTCCAACTTGTAATTAGAAGAACCGGCCACTGTCTTGCAGACATTCTCTATCTTGTCTACATATCTCTGAGCTTCTTTAAGTTCGCTCATGTGATAATACACCCAGGCATAATTCCCCCAAGTGACTAGACTGTGCACTTCTTCTTCCTCGGCGTGGTCATGGTGGATTATTTCTTCTGCTTGTTGCAGGCACTCCAGAGCATCTTTATTATGGCCTTTTAGGTGTTTCACATAAGCTAGTAAATTGTAAAGACTGAGTTTGGATTTTGTAATAAGAAATTCAAGCTGCTGTCTAATTGTATCTTCCATATCAAACAAATCAATGTCTTTTTTCAGTAAATTCCATGTAAAGTGACATTCCAGTTTCAACAGGCTGGCCTTCAAAGAGTCCTTTGGAATTTCACTGTCAAAGATAAAATGAATTTTTTAATGGTTAAAAAAACAACGGAACTAATTTTTAAACCTTAAATACTATTCTTTGCAGATCTACCTATTTACTCTATTATGCTGTCTTGCATTTAAAGGAGTAGGCTCCAGTAACTGGGTTCCAGTCTCCTATATGTACAGTTACACCATTAAATTACAGTTCTATTCATTAAATTCTTTATTATTTATTGCAAATCCAACTGTGGACGGGCAACAAGGCATTCTTCTAGTACAAACATTTTGCACTCATCTATTTACCTAAAGGTTGGTCACTTGAACTTAGGTAGTAAAGCTAATGCGAGTCTGTAGATCTGCTTACATAAAGTTATGCAAAGAAAACCCTGAGGAGCATTTCTACTCTGTAGCGCATGCGGTGACCATGAACCTGGTGACTCAATAGCAATGTGTTTGCTTTTGGTTTGTTGTTGTTGTTGTTGTTGTTTTTTCTTGGCAGTCACTAAGCCACAAAAGAATTTTGTTTTCTACTTGCCAGATTAGCAACAAAAATGAAGAAGAAGGAGGCTACACTTATTCAACAATTAATATGAAAACTCAATTTCTATGAGTATAAAAAGGGAAAGAACAGGAGGAAAACATGAGAAATAAAAGTAACTGCACTGTAAACTCACTTTTGTAGAGATTGCTAAAATGGACAATAACTGCAAAATGAGAGTTGTGAGGAACCTTGATGAGAGCACTTCACTTTTGGAAGGGATGAAAATAGGACTAGAGAGAGTGCGGGGGAAATAGGATGTGAAGACATGGGTGCTATCCATCGTTAACACTCAGAGCTACGCCTCCAGCCTCAACTCTATGGTTGCTTTGATCTTCACCACCTGGCCTGTGCTTATCTCTCTGTCTGCATCTTACACATTTCCTCTCGCTGCACTCTCGCCACACTGGACTAACCTTTAAAACAAAGTTTCATGATTTATGCACGTGTATCCGTAACCCAGGGAGCTTTGGCAGCTTAGTGGCAAGGAGCTATGTGCTGCCAACACAATGGGACATGGTTCTAATCATATAATCATCAGCTGCTCTGAAGGAGAAAGCTGGGCACTCTCCCCTTGTATGATTTACTGCCTCTGAAAACCTGCTGGAGGGTTAGCAATGTGTTGGTTCCAACTTGACAGCATATAACAACAACATCTCAAGGCATGTGCTCCTGTTTTTATTTCCTCACCTGTGAATGGTTTCTGAGAAGGTTCTAGGGCTTACTCATTCTCATAATTGTGGTCTTGGTGCAAACGTAAACTCTTTAAAAAAAGCCTACTCTAAACAACTATGAGATATCATCTCACCCCAGTAAGAATAGCAAAATTTAACAAAATGTTGTTGTTGTTGTTATTGTTGTTATGTGCCGTTGAGTCCCATGAGACTCATAGCGACCCTATGTACAACAGCCCTAAACCCTGCTCTATCCTGTGCCAATTGCATTGCCTCTGACACACTCATCCCGATTACCCCAGTTACTGAAACAATCCACCTCATAGAGGGTCTTCTCCTCTTGCGCTGTCCCTCTACTCTACCCAGCATGATGTCCCTCTCCAAAGACCTGTGTCTCCTTACAACATGTCCAAAGTATGTCAGACGAAGCCCCAGAATCCTTGCCTCCAAGGAGCAGCCTGGTTTAACCCTCTCTAGGATGAATCTGTTTGTTTTCTTGGCAGTCCACGGTACATTCAATACTCTTCTCCAGCACCACAGCTCAAAGGCGTCAATTCTCCTTCTATCCTCCCTAGTCACTGTCCAACTCTCTGATGCATAACAAGTGATTGCAAAAACCATGGCCTGTATCAAGCGGACCTTAGTCTCCAGAGAGACACCGTTAGCACACATGAAATGCTGGCGAGTTTGTGGAGAAACTGGAACTCTTACTCAGAGAGCTGGAAGCAACCCAAATGCCCATCAACAAAAGAATGGATAGAGAAGCTGTGGTATATTCACACAATGGAATACTACACTGCATTGAAAAACAAGGAACTCAAGAGATATTATGCAAAATGGATGACCCTGAAGGACATTATACTGAGTGAAATACCTCAGTCACAAAAGGACAAATATTCCTACAACCAGGAGAAGATAAAATAGATGAATGGGATCTTCTAAGAATCAAATCTGTATGCACACCCAAAAACTTCTCCAGCAGGATAAAAAGGGAAGCCACAGACTGGGAAAAAGTATTTGGTAATGACATATCAGATAAGGGACTTAGAGCCAGAATTTATAAAATACTTGAGACCACAACAAGATAAAGGTAAATAATCCAATAGAAAAATGGGCACAAGATATGAACAGACACTTCACCGAAGAAAACATTCAGATGGCTAACAAGCACCTGAAGAAATGTTCAAAATCCCTAGCTCTAAGAGATATGCAAATTAAAACAACGATGAGATATCATCTCACCCCAGTCAGAACAGCAAAATTTAACAGAACAGCAAGCAACAAGTGCTGGCGAGGTGTGGAGAAACTGGAATCCTTATTCATTGTTGGTGGGAGTGTAAAATGGTGCAACCACTGTGGAAGGCAGTATGGCGCTTTCTCAAAAAGTTGCCAATAGAGATACCATTTGACCCAGCAATTCCACTACTGGGAATATACCCCAAAGAGACCATAACTGACATCAAAGCAGATATATGCACACCTATGTTTATTGCGGCTTTGTTCACAATAGCAAGGAGTTGGAAACAACCTAAGTGCCCAACAACACACGAATGGATAGAGAAGCTGTGGTACAGTCACACGATGGAATACTATGCTGCATTGAAAAACAAGGAACTCATACAATATTATTCAAAATGGGTGACGCTGGAGGACATTATACTGAGTGAATTATCTCAGTCACAAAAGGACAAATACTGCATGGTGGCACTGTTGTAAAATAGGACTGACATCGGGGTTCGGGGAAGACTGAGAAAGATGGGTTCAATAATTTATACTGCATTGAAACAGATGAGGGAGAAAACTGTTTAAAAGGGATATGTGATTAGGTATTTTTATCATGACAGGAATCCATAGCGAAGGCTGTATAGTGGAGTGGACCTGGGGGAGGGTTTGGAAAACAATGAAAGAATTTTTGTTTTACTTTTACAAGAGGGTAGTGTATTGGGGGGACGGTTAGAAGGGGAGAAAAGTGCAACAATGAATGAATGGAAACCCAAAGTCTCTGTAAATTTTTACTGAAATTAATAATAAATTTTTTTAAAAAATTAAAAATAAAAAGGACAAATATTGTATAGGGCCACTGTTGAAAATGGAACTGACATCAAGGTTGAGGGAAGACATAAAAGGAGGAGAGGAATAATGTATATGGCATTGAAATAGATGAGGGAGAGAACTGTTTAAAAGGGATCTGTGAGCGGATACTGTCATTATAGAATTCCAGAGTGAAGGCTGCATAGTGGAATGGACTTGAGGGGAGGGATTGCATAACAATGAAAGAGTTTTTCTTTCTCTTTTAAGGAGAAGAATGAATTGGGGGGAGGGGGTGGGCAGGAAGAAAAGTGCAACAATGAATGACTGGAAACCCTAAGTCCCTGTAAACTTTCATTTAAAGTAATTAAAAAAAACAAACAAACCCAAAACAAAACAAAACAGCCTACTCTGACTTTTCAAGTGGCACCTATACCTTGCTGGTCATTTTGAAATCTCAAAGGCATTGCTAGGTAACCAGAGAGTTTTCCAAGGCTGTAAATCACAGGAGAGGAGACTATCTTTCTCCTGAAGAGCTACAGGTAGATTTGAACTGGCTGACTTTAGATTAATAGTACAACTCTCTTACACCAACAAAACCCTCAAAACTCATTGCCATCAAGTTGAAAGAAACAGACCCACAGCTGAAAGCCCCTCCAAGGGCTCTGTCATTTTCCTCTTCTTCATTACATGCCCACTGATACGTGCCGGAGGTTGGGATGCAGAAGAGCACTCTGAGTCAAATATGAGACTGAGGTTTGAAATTGAACAGGACTAGTCTTTAGTAACAGAAGAGTTAGTGAACTTGTTTGCTTACACAGCTAGTACTGCATTAACTGGAAGACTAAAATAGTATCTTCTTTAAGTCTAGTAAACTACTTCATAAATATTTTCTTCTAAGAACACTAAATTTTAAAAATTAACTGAATTTTCACATAAAATGACTTAATGCAACAATGATAATAAAAATGACAATGTCTATAGATCAAAAAAAAATTAACTGAATTGGCTTAATGTTATCTTTGCTAGATATTAAATTGCATTTATATTATTAATTTAAATTTTATTTTTTAGTCTTTTTACACACATAAACAGATATTTGTGTTTGTAGATTCCAGACCAGATCTGTCCAACAGAACTTCTTGCTTTGATGAAAGGTTCTTATCCTCACTGTTCAATTCATTCGCCTACCAAGCACCTGAACGCAGCAAAGGAAGTGAATTTTCAATTTAACTTAATTTTTTAAATTTCTTTTAAAAGCTATTATTTGACTGGTAACAATTGGGTTTTAGATACTAGTACCTTAGAGCTAAATAGATAAAAGAGCTTTAAATCCATCAATTTCTCCTTAAAACAGAACTTTTTGCTATTTTACTCAAAGAGGAGGTTAAAGAAAATGGAAAACAAGACACAAATGGAAACTTGAGCTTTAAAACAATGACCTAAGCTTACTGCAAATTCAGTTCTGAAGTATAAATGTCATACTAAAAAAACAACCTACTGTACACGGTTCAAATCCACCAGATGCTCTGTTGGAGAAAGAGGGGCAATCTCCTTCTGTACCAGTCAGATCTGATTTGATGGTACACACACACACACACACATACACACACATTAAAATAAAAAAACAACAACCAAAAAAAACCCCTACTTGCTACTGAGTCAGACCTAACTCTTAGCTGAGTGTCCAGCAGGTTTCCAGAGGCTGTAAATCACAAGGGAAGAGACCGCCCACACTAGTAACAGCATACTATCTAAAGTCAAGTGTGTCTTCAAAAATGTTTATTACTTAGTAACTTACCATTAGTTTCTCATGTATAACAATATGTTAAACACTGCAAGTAACTTATACAAACTATATGAAATTTTTCATAGCTTATTATTTACCATAATTTTGCAGATGAAGATTGATAGACAGACATTTAAGTTATATTGGATGCAGAAAAATTCAAACCTGGCGGAGTCTGACTCAAATAGCTATGATGCCTTTAAGCCATAATGCTATATGGTCTCTTGAAATACAATTCACTAAAACTAGAGGTTACCATTGGAACCGTTCTCTTGAAAATACAGATTATGCACAGTGTATGTAAATGAACTTCATAAGAAAATTCGTGAAGAGGTTGGATCTAGAAAGAAGAAGCATTTTTATGAAGCCTAAACAGAGGTGTCAAAGTCTTACACAACTGCTGGAAAAGATGTGTCAGATGGCTAAAGACCTCCTCAATTTAAAGTCACAACATTCTACACTGCTGGGCTGTTTTCAGATGGAGCTATTATTTCTCACAGAGCATTGTTCAATATAGATTGCTTCAGACAGGAGGTGACAAACGTCTTGCTGGTTTGATTCAAACAATAAAAGAGAAGCTGAATAAAAACTGATTCTAAGGAAGGGCAAGAAATTAACAAAAGATTTCATTATCATTAAAGCAAGAAAGCGAAAATATTTTTAACAATCCAATTAAAGAATTTGTTGAATATTTTGATCACTCTCCAATATATCTGTCACTGAACTCTCCCTTGAATTCCAAGTTTTTAGTCAATATGAATGTCTAGTTTTCAGCCAGCAATTTCATTCAGAATTATAGCACATTATAGCACATACCCAGTACAGAAATCTAAGTTACTTAGCCTTTTCTTCTTTTAGTGTCCCATAATTTGGTTGGTTAGTATTTCTTACTTGTACAAGTCCAAAAGTCTGAGATTAAATTTTGATTTGGAGTCTTCAGGTGTGCAAATGTCTAATTACTGGGCTATTAAACAAAAAACCTGGCAGTTCAATCTCCCTCATGGTTGTCTTGGAAGAAAAAAGCCTTGCAACCTGCTTCCAAAAGGTCACATGTATGGAAAACCCAGCCCTCCCCTTCAGCACAAGGACCTCATGAGTCAGTAGATACTAACCAGAATCTTTTGATTCCTCTTTTCCCCTTGTCCAATCTGAAAAGTAAACCTTGTTGATTCCAATGCCTAGATACATCTCAAATTTAACCACTTTCTTCATTTCTACTGCTTTGGTCATATGGTGTGTAGGGCTATAGGAAGTTGTGTAGCTAACCCAAAAGCCGCACCCTTTTGCTGGTTAGTATCTACCAAGAAGCTTTGAGGGAGAAAGGCAATTTCTTCCTGTGAAATATATAGCTTGCAAGCCTCGTTGGAGGGTCAGTAAGTTGGTTCTGACATGATGGTAAACACATACACACACACACACAGAGAAACACCAAAAAAAAAAACCAAAAAAAACCAACAACTCCATGGTGTCTCTCTGGAGACTAAGGTGCGTCTGATACAGGCCATGGTCTTTGCAATCACTTGTTATGCATCAGAGAGTTGGACAATGACTAGGGAGGATAGAAGGAGAATTGATGCCTTTGAGCTGTGGTGCTGGAGAAGTGTATTGAATGTACCATGGACTGCCAAGAAAATAAACAGGTTCATTCTGGAGAAGGTTAAACTGGGCTGCTCCTTGGAAGCAAGGATTCTGAGGCTTTGTCTGACATACTTTGTTGTTGTAAGGAGGGACCAGTTCTTGTAAAGGGACATCATGCTTGGGAGCGTGGAGGGACAGAGCAGGAGGGGAAGACCCTCTATGAGGTGGATTGATTCAGTGACTGGGGTAATCGGGTTGGGTGTCTTGGAGACAGCGTGACTGGCATAGGACAGAGCAGGGTTTAGGGTCGCTATAAGTTGCAAGCGACTCGATGGCACATAACAACAACAAGAAGTACCTTTTTTTTACAAGTCTCTCCTTTAAACAGAGGCAAAAAAAAAATCTAGGCTCCATTCCTGTCCTCTACAGTCTATTCTCCAACAAACTGTTAAAATTAAAGCTACTTATTTTTACTTCTGGTTGAAATCTTCCACTGTGTTCCCAACATCCTAGTTACTAGTTGAGCCTTTCCCAAGTCGTAGAAGCATCTTAAAAGAAGCACTGCTGGTGGCACAATCCACAGAGTTGTGCTGTTAACTCAGAGGCTGTGGCTTTCTGGCACTGTGAACCCAGCAGCGGCTCCACAGGATAAAGAAGGGCAATCTCCTTCTGGCCTATTTATGACCTCAAAAACCCACTGGAGAGTCAGCAGTGAGTCAGTTCTAACTCAAGTCAATGTGTTTATGATCAGTCTGTAGAAATTGGTCTTATCCACCCCTCAAAACTTCTCTCCTACTATTTTCCCCATTGTTTCCTGTACTTTTGATACACATACTCACGTCCCACCTATGGAACATACCAAGTTCAAGGACTTTTACATCTGCTGCTCTTATTCAACATGGAATGTTCTGTTCCCAAAACTTTGGTAACTTGCTCTTTCTGTTAACTCAGCTCTACTATCCCTAACCTAAGAGGAATTCGGTAGTCATTCCTGGTTGGAACAAATGGTTAATCACTTGACTAGTAATTAGAAGGTTAGTTGTTTTGAAGCTCTGTCTGACATACTTTGGGCATGTTGCAAGAAAAGATCAGCCCTTGGAGACAGGGTAGAGAGAGAGCCCAAGAGAGGAAGAGCCTGGATGAGATGGATTGACTTAGTGACTGGAGTACTGGGGGTAGGTGTGTCAGACAATGAAATTGGCTCAGGATAGAGCAGGGATCAGAGATGTTGTACATAGGGTTGCTATGAGTCAGAGTTGACTTCACAGCATATAACAAAACAGGGATACCTCAGAGGAGAGGCCTAGAGATCTTCTGTCACGAGCATGAAAGGCTCTTCTGTGTAGTTCTTCTCTGACACTCACAGAGTCACCGTAGATTGGAATTGAATTAATGGGCACCCAGTCTGGAAGGGGGATCTAGATTCTTAAAATATTCTTCACAGAATAACATAATAATGTGACAGACCTATCTAAGACAGCGCCTCCTCTTTAGGTCCTAACACCTACTCTTCATTTACTAATAAGTTCAACATCTCACATGCATTCCAATAGTTAAAAACCTACTGATGGACTCTTGAGCATTAACTATGTACAGCTGATGGTAATGGATACTAAGGCAAGAGTAGCCCTGGCTGTGAGAACCAAGGTTCCTTATTCCAACTTGACAAGGCTTGGCAGTTTTGCAATGATGTTGCCATCCTTCATTTCCACATGATGCTTTTTGCCTGTTGACCTGGTTTTTGGAACTTAACCATATCAGTAAAGTGAGGAAATGGGTATAAATGGTTTTATTATTTTTATAGCTCTTTATATTATGTTGTTTATTTATTCACTTATCTTTTGCCCATTTTTTCTCCATTAACACGTTGCCACAAATGATGGTAGTACATCGAAAAAACCCAAAATGTGTTTCTAAGCACAGTCGTCAATTTAAAAGTGTGCGGCAACGTGTTAATATATAAGCTCCATGAGACCTTGTATGATTTTGGTTTTTTCACCTCTTAATGCCAGGAATATATGTTTAATATGGTATAAAATAGAATATTTAAGATAAAGCTCTAGAAAGAAATACATGTTGAAGGCCTGAGTGAATGCAATTTCTTCCTTGCAATTTCTAGCACATGCAATATTAAGCCTAACATATAAAACGCACCTGAATTCTAGTTGAAGGGATTCTTCCAAGTCCCCCCTTTCCTGTTAATGGCACAAACCCCCTTTCCACTTCAGTCACGGTCCCTGTTTGCCTGGCTCCACATCTGGATTTTTTAAAAAGTGGGTTTGGACTACTTCTGTGGATTTGATTAGAGAACCTGGTGGCAGACACTTCCTTTGACAGTTGTTTCCTGAAACAACTCCCATAAAAGCATGGACATGAAGCACACACCTTCAGACTGTACAGATACATTAACATATGAGCTTGCTGACTCTGACCATGCACCGTGTCTGTCCGGAAGGTCTCCACCAACCTGCCCAGGGAGGATGAAGAAGGCTGCCTTGGATACTCAAGTCCGCCAACCATGCAAGTGCTTCGCCCTGAGCCCAGAATTTACACAGAATTAAACACCAATAGAAGTTTGTTGTGTTTTTTTTTTTAATTGACTCCCTGGAAAACTGGCACAAGAGTTTATGTAATAACCAAGAGAGGTTATGGCATCTGAAGGGACAATCTTTACCTGGAAGTGGTTTTTGTTTTTATTAGGAATGAGCCATCTCAGTGTCCTTGGGAGAAACTGATTCCTCAAAGGGGCTCCCTCCACTTCCACCCCGCCATTTACATGTAAATTCATCAGCCTACAGTACAGCCTCACTGGTCCTTCGAGCTGATTTTTGAAACCTCCGTTATTCCTTACTCATATGAGTGGGGTGGCCCGGGGATGGACGCTATTCGTGTCTACACAGGAGAAACTGAGACTCACCCAGGATAAGAACCTCCAGCTAACGGAAGCTTGGTGTTAGGATTTAGAACAAAGAATTATCTACCTCCAGAAGCCAGGCTCCAAACCTCCCATTCCTCATTTCATAAAAAGTGGGTGGTAAGTTAACCAAGAGAAGGGCTGGGGGCTGGGCCCTGGGGACCCTCGGGAAATGGTCTTTGTAATTATCAATAAGTAAGAGGAAGAATCTCTCTACCAGGTACAAGATCATGGTACAGGGGCAAGGTACAAGATCATGGTACAGGGGCAAGCTGCACATGCCTTCAGGAGGAACAGTGAAACCCACCAGCCTTTATCTCGGAAATCAGACCAGCAGTAAGGCCGTGGGTGACATATGAGGTCGCGAGGCGTCAAGAGAATGTCTGCAGACGTGCGATGGGGAGGGGACAGGCGGGGCTCTGGGAGACCTGGGCTACGCAGCGCTGCCCAGGACTGTCCCCAGGAGCCGCTGCTGCCACAGAAGAGGCTCCGAAGGTACTACCCAAGCAGGTCAGCTGCAGGGAGGGGGTGGGGTGCCCGTCTCCTGACCCTCAGATGCCCCAAAAGGCGGGCGCAGCGTCCTGGGTGGGTGGGGTGGGTGGGTAAAGCCCACCTGGCCACCTGCTGCCAGGCTTCCGGGAAGGGACAAGGTTCCCCGGGAGGGCTCCGCTGTCTTCCTCGGGGACTAAGGGATGAAGCTGCCCGGGGAGCGTCCCCGGCGCAGAAGCCCGACGCCTGCAGCCAGAAAAGGCCACGCGCTGCGTGGGAAACGCTGGTTTGAAACAAAAGCCCCTCGTAGGGGCTGGGAGGAGATGCGGGGGAGCTCACCTCATGGCGGCTGGGCTCCGCGGGCTGCGGCAGGCGGCGGCGGTCCCTCGGGCTTTCTCCTCCGCGATGCGAGGCTAGCGGCGGGGGCGCGCGGGCAGGCGCGGAGGGAGCGCGTGGGCAGCCACGGGAGCGGCGGTGGCGCGCGGTTGGGCGGTGGGCGCGGAGGGCGCGGAGGAAGCGGCGGCGGCGGGAGCGACCTGCGCCGCTCGCCTTTTATCGAGGACGCGATTGGAGCAGGAAAGCGAAACTCGAAAGTGAACCTAACGGATTGCGCGCCCGCGCGGAGGACTCGAGGAAACCGAAACATGGACCTGCGCCAGCCCCAGGGCCGCAGAGGGTGCCCGCTTGCTCTGCGTGCCAAGAGCAGGTTGGCGCAGGGATTGGGTTTGCTGCGCCGGAAAAAAGAGAATCTCTCTGCTCGGGAAGGAGCGAAAGAAACCGAGTCTTACTGGGGAGCTCGGGAGCTTCCCTAACACAGCTGGAGCTTGCTACATGAAAATGCAAAGCGCTCTGCTCTCTTCATTGGGAACATCGTATGCCTAGACAAGAAAGGACGGATAGGGGAGTGGTGGCTGATGCCGCTTTGGTTTTAGGGTTCTCTGATTTGTAAAGGCTGGCCATTCGCTTAGGGGGAGTGGGTTCAGACCTTTGGATCACAGGTTCTAGAAAGAAAGGCTGTCTCTTCTGCATCCTCATACATTCCTCCCAGGGACAGATTTGTTTACATCCTGACATTCTTGGCATCATCTTGGTTCTGCTGTGCCCACCCTGACGTGAATGAATGCCTCCATGTTTGAAAATGGCTCGTTTATTTCCCAGAAAGGTCAGTGATGACTTGGTTCCGACTGGACCACGCAGAACAACAGCAGCAGCAGCGGTGGCCCAGGCCCTCAGCTACCTTACTGACACAGGGTGCTTCCTGGCTTAATTTTTGTTTTACTATTAAAATAAGATATTACTATGTCCTTTTTCTTGCAAGGATGGAATCCTTACACTCTCCTAACTTTTAAAATCCTTGTTTTTGTTGTACTGTGCCTGCAATTCATAGCGACTATATGTACAACAGTCCTAAACCCTGCTCTATCCTGTGCCAATTTTACTGTCTCCGATATATCTATCCCCATTACCCCAGTCACTAAATCAATCCATCTCATCGAGGGTCTTCCTCTCCTGCGCCGTCCCTCCACTCTCCCAAACATGATGTCCCTCTCCAAGGACCAGTCCCTCCTTGCAATATGCCCAAAGTATGTCACACAAGTCTTCAGAATCCTTGACTCCAAGGAGCATTCTGGCTTCACCCTCTCCAAGACAAACCTGTTTGTTCTCCTAGCAGTCCATGGTATAGTCAACACTCTTCTCCAGCACCACAGCTCAAAGGCATCAATTCTCTATCATCCCTATTCACTGTCCAACTCCCCGATGCATAGCATGTAATTGCAAAGACTATAGCCTGGATCAGGTGCACCTTAGTCTCCAGCCTGACGTCGTTGCTCTTCAGTACTCTTGAGAGGCCACTCACAGCTGACTTTCCCAATGCAATTCATCTCTTGATTTCCTGGCTGCTGTTACCAAGAGTGTTGACTGTGGAGCCAAGTAAACGAAAACTTAACTATCTCAATCTCTTCACCATCCATACTGATGTTGCCAATTGGCCCAGTGGTGAGAATCTTTATTTTCTTGATATTGAGCTTCAATCCATATTGAAGACTGCAATCCTTGACTTTCTGCAGCAAGCGCCTCAGGTCCTCCTCAGTTTCAGCAAGCAGTGTTGTGTCATCTGCATAACGCAGGTTGTTGATGATTCTTCTCGTTCAGGCCAGAGTCTCGGATGATCTGTTCTGCATACTGATTGAACAGGTATGGAGACAAAATACATCCCTGATGGACCCCTTTCTTGATTTTGAACCATCCAGTGTCTCCCTGCTCTGTTCTTATGTCTGCCTTTTGGTCCAAGTATAGGTTTCACATTAGCACAATCAAATGTTCTGGAATTCCCATTCTTCTCAAGAGTCAGCCATAGTTTGTTGTGACCCACACAGTCAAAAGCCTTTGCATAGTCAATGAAGCACAGATAGACATTCTTCTGGTATTCTCTGCTTTCTGCCAAGATCCATCTCACATTAGCTATAATATCCCTAGTACCACGTCCTCTTCTAAATCAAGCCTGCATATCTGGCAGTTCTCTGTTGACAAATTGTTCCAAACGTTTTTGGATAATTTTCAGCAGAATCTTGCTTGCATGTGGTATCAATGATGTTGCTCGATAATTTCCACACTCTGTTGGGTCACCTTTCTTTGGAATGGAAACAAATATTGATCTCTTCCAGTTAGTTGGCCAGCTAGAAGTTGGCTATCCTCCAGATTTTGTGGCACAACTTAGTGAGCACATCCCGGGCAGAGGCTGGTTGTCGAAATAAATCAATTGGTATGCTGTCAACTCCTGGAGCCTTGTTTTTTGCCAATTCCTTCAGAGCAATTTGAACTTCCTCCTTCATCACCATAGGCTCTTGCTCATATGTTATTTCATGAAATCCCTCTGTGTCAGCCAATTCCTTCCGATGTGTCTGTGACTGTGTATTCCTTCCATCTTCTTTTTATACTTCCGAAATCATTTAACATTCTACCCAAACTATCTTTAAGTATTGCTACCCATGGCTTGAATTTGTTTTTCAACTCCTTCAGCTTAAGAAATGCTGAGCGAGTCTGGCCCTTTTGATTTTCTGACTCCAGCTGTCTGCTCATTTCATTATACTATCTTGCTTTGTCATCCCAAGCTACCTTTTGAAATTTTCTGTTCAGCTCTCTGATTTCTTCCTTTAGCTTTGGCTTCTTGGCACTCTAATGCAATACTCAGAGTTTCATCTGACATTCATCTTGGTCTTTTCTTCATTTTCAGCCTTTGTAATGATCTTTTGCATTCTTCATGGATGATTTTTTTGATATCCTCCCAGAGCTCATTTGGTCTACACTCATTGGTGCTCAAGGCCTCAATCCTGTTCCTGAGGTGGTTTTGAAATTTGAGTGGGACAGACTTAAGGTCAAATCTTGGTTCTCGTGGACTTGATTTAATTTTCCTCAACTTCAGCTTGAACTTGCATATGAGCAGTTGGTGGTCTATCCCACAATCAGCACCTGGCCTGGTTTTCACAGCTGATATTGAGCTTCTCCAGTGAATCTTTCCACAAATGTAATCGATTTGATTCCTACGCATACCATCAGGTGAGATCCATGTATATAGCCTGTGTTTATGTTTCTTATAAAAGGTATTTGCAATGAATAAATCATTAAATGTGTAAAACTCTATCATTCTATCTCCAGCCTCATTTCTCTCACCGAGCCCGTGTTTTCCAAGTACTGATCCTTCTTCCCTGTTCCCAACTTTTGCATTCCAGTTGCCCATTTTTATCAATGCATCTTGATTGCATGTTTGATCATTTCTGACTGCAAAAGTTGGTAGAAATCTTCTATTTCCTCCTCTTTGGCTCTAGTTGTTGGTGCATATATCTGAATGATAATGTTATTTACTGGATTTCCTTATATGTGTATGGATTTTATCCTGTCTCTCACCACATTGTATTTCAGGAGAGATCTAGAAATGACTTTTTAAATTATGAAACCAACCCCATTTTTTTCACCTTTACCCCGGCATAGTAAATCATATGATCATCTGAGTCAAAATGTCCCGTGCCAAGCCATCTCATTTTGCCAGTACTAAGTATGTCAATATTTATGTGCTCCATTTCTTTCTTTTTTTTTTCTTTTTTTTTTCCCATTTCTTTCTTAACAATGTCCAATTTTCCTACGTTCATGCTTCTGACATTCCACGTTCCAATCATATAGATTTTGCATAAGCACAATCAAGTGTTCTGGGATTCCCATTCTTCTCAGATTCAGCTACAGTTTGTCATGATCCACACAGTCAAATACCTTTGCAAAGCCAATGAAACACAGATATACATTCCTTTGGTAATCTCTGCTTTTAGCCAAGACCCATCTGACATTAGCTATAATATCCCTAGTGCCGTGGCCTCTTCTAAATCCAGCCTGCATTTCAGGCAGTTTTCTGTTGATATGCTGTTTCAGTCGTTTTTGGATAATTTTCCCCAGAATCTTGTTTGCATGTGATATCAATGATACTGTTGGATAATTTCCACACTCTGTTGGATCACCTTTCTTTGAAATGGGGATAAATATAGATTGCTCCAGTCAGTTGGCCAAGTGGTTTTCCTCCAGATTTCTTAGCACAACTTGGTGAGCACACCCAGGGAAGTGTCTATTTGTTGAAATATGTCAATAGGTATGCCATCAATTCCCAGGGCCTTGTTTTTTGCCAATTCAATTTGGTTGTTTCCATCTCTTTACTATTGTGAACAACACAGCAGTAAACATGGGTCTGCATATATATCTGCTTGAGTGGCAGTTCTGATTTCTTTAGGGGATATTCCTAGTAGTGGAATTTATGAGTCAAATGGTATTTCTATTTCAAACTTTTTGAGAAAGCACCAAACTGCCTTCCATAGTCATTGTACCATTTTACACTCCCACCAACAGTGAATAAGAGTTCCTGTTTATCCACAACCTGACCAGCATTTGCTATTTGCTGTTTTGTTAAATTTTGCTATTCTTACTGGGGTGAAACTATATCTCATAGTTGTTTTGTCACTTCTTATAGTTGGACAATGAATAAAGAAGACTAAATGAGAATTAATGCCTTCCAATTGTGATGTTGGAAAAGAGTATTTAATATTTCTTGGACTGCCAAGAGAACAAACAAATCTGTTTTGGAGGAAGTGAAACCATAGTGTTCCTTAAAGATTGTTGTTATCAAGTCAAGTTAGACTCACAGTGACCCTATGAACAACAGAACTGAATACTGTCCTATCCCATACCATCCTCACAATCTCTGACACACTCAAGTCCATTGATTCAGTCGGTGTCAAACCATCTGGTTGAGGGTCTTCCTTTCTTTCCCTGCCCTTCCACCTTCCCAAGCATGATGTCCTTCTCCAAGAAATAGTCTCTCCCAAAGTCTGTGAGATAATGCTTCATCATCTTTGCCTCCAAGGAACACTCTGGCTGCACCTTCTCCAATATCTGTTCTCTTGGCAGCCTATGGGATCTTCAGCACTCTTCAACATCAAATAGTTAAACTTCATCTCACATGCTTTAAGTGAGTTGTCAGGAAGTGCTAACCCTTAGAAAAAGATACCATAATTGGAAAAGTAGAGGGTCAGTGAAAAAAAGGAAGATTCTCCCTGCTGACACAGTGGCTTGTAACAATGGGCTTGAGCATTGTGAAGATAATAAAGATGGCAAAGAATAGGGCTGAGTGTTCATCTGTTGTTCATTGGATGCTATGAGTTGTAGTCAACTGGGTAGCACCTAAAAACAATAGCTTTCTTATAGAATCTTTGGGGGTTTTCTATTTATAGTATCATGTCCTTTACAAAAAGGGATAGATTTTTTTCATTCCAGGTTTGGATGCCTTTTTATTTGTTTGTTTATTTTGTATGTAATTTCTCTTGCTAGGATCACAGAGTGTTTGAGAACAGTATTGAATGGCCCATGGACTGCCAAAAGAACAAACAAGTCTATCTTAGAAAAGGTACAGCCAGACTACTACCTAGAGGCAAGGATGGTGAAATTTTGTTTCACGTACTTTGGCTGTGATGTCAGGAGGGGCAGGTCCTTAGCAAAGACATCATTCTGGAGAAAAGAGAAAGTGAGGAAGATCCCTCAAAAGATGGATTGGTACAGTAACTATAACAATGGATTCAAGCGTATCAGGCATGGTGAGGATGGCACAGGCTAGAGCAGGGTTCAGATCTGTTGTTTATCTGGTAACTCTGAACTGCAGGCATCCCAGTGGCACCTACCACAGGTTTAATAGCAGTGGTGAGAATATCCTTGCTTTGTTGCATCTTAATGAGAAGATTTTTCAGTCTTTTGTTCCCCCGCCCCCAGTACTGTGTTAACTGTGAGGTTTTCATGTAGCTGTTGTGGTTGTTAGTAGAATACAAGTCCTTATAAACAGCAGACCTGAAACTTGCCTTATCCTGTGCCATCCTCATCATCTCTGATACACATGAGGTGGTTGGAGGGTTTTCAAAGATGCCTTTATATTGTATTGAGAATTTTTTATTTGTTTTCATATTGTTGAATATTTTTTTCAGAAAAGGATGTTCCCAGTGCAGCTTTTAAAAAAATTTTCATAGGACTCCCTTCCACATTTCCTTTCAAGGAGCAAGATCTGTCCCTTTGGGGATGTAGCTGTCTAATAAATCTATCTTTTTTCCTATTTTATCCTAAAAATAAAATAAAAAACAGCAAACCTGCATGACTCTACTCACTCGCCACACTCTGTCCTGACTCTGTGAAATCCATTTTAAAAGCCAAAAAACCTCAGTGTTCTGCCCATCATTTCATTCTTTCATTGATCCTGACTTTTTAAAAAGTATTGAGTTAAACAAAGAAATATTTTCTAAAAATTAACAAGAAGGAAACTAAAGATCAGAGAAGAGTTTATGGTACTATCAATCTACACACACCATGGTCTCACCTTCCATGAGATCAGATCTAGATGGTCTCCTACAACTACTGCTGCTCAAAAGCACATGGATAAATCCTGAGAGAATGGGGCAAATGTGAAACAGAACTCAAATTCTTAAAAAGTCCAGGCTTAGTGGGTTGCTGCAGACTAGAGGATTCCTGAGATTAACACCCTGAGATAGTCTTTAAACCTAGATGGAAATTATCTCGAGTTCACCTGTTAATCAAGTAACAGATTGACCCATAAAAGAATGACTGTTACTCATAAGTAATGAACTGCTCTAAAATATAATTTGTATTAGATCAAATGGTAAAAAATTAAAGCAAAAATGTAAAAAAGGTAAGAGGGCAATGAAACTAAGGTCCTAGAAACCAGATAGGCAGAAGGGATGGGAAATGAGCACACATTGTAAACAAATGGAACCAGTATCAGTGAATAATAGAAATTGTATAGAAATTGTTAAATGGGAACATAATTTGCTGTGTCAGTCGGCTTGTTTCAGTTTAAACATAAAATACTATTTTAAAAGATATGGTCTACCTTGATATTAGAGTGCCTCCCACTCCTGCTTCCCAATTTTGTGTGTTCTGAGTAGCTCACTTAAAGCAACACTTTAAATATTGAGCTTTTTAAAACTGAATGTTATCTAGTAAAGCAGCCACTAGCCATATGTGATTATTCAGGAATTTTGTTTTTAATTTATATTTATTTGTTCAAATTTATAATCAATTTGGTTGTTAGATAACTTTATAATGTTTGGGGGGAAATTAGGCATATAAGTCTACTTTTTTAGTTGCATATTTTACGAAGTCTAAATAGAGATCAAGAGAGGGTGAAACCAAGTTTCTCCTAGGAGGCAAGGATTTTGAAGCTCAGTCTCACAGACTTTAGACATGTGGTCAGGAGGGACCAGACCTCACAGGAGAGGAAGACCCAGGATGAAGTGGATTGAGACAATAACTGGGGTGATGAGGGAAGGTGGTGTGTCGGAGTCAGTGAGACAGGCTCAGGATAAGGCAGGGTGTAAAGCTGTTGTACATAGAATCCCTATGAGTCGCAGGTGACTTGATGGCATAGCAACACCACCACAATTTCAGATGTGCTGTATCTTTTGTTCTACATTTCCGAGAATAATGAATTAAATCATTACTTGTATACTGAAGGGAGTGAAAATGTAAATAATTGGTGCAAAATCTGATTTAGCACCCCAAATTTGAGGCTTTGCTTCTGTAGTAAATAGTATAATGTTCCATGTTGTTGTTGCTGTTGTTATGTGCTGTCGAGTTGCCTGCAACTCATAGCTATCTTATGTACAACAGCCCTAAACCCTACTCTATTCTGTACCAATCTAATTGTCTCTGACACACCTACCCCCCTTACTCTAGTCACTGAATCAATCCATCTTATCGAGAGTCTTTCCCTCCTGTGCTGTCCCTCCACCCTCCCAAGCATGGTGTCCCTCTCCAAGGGCTGGTCCCTCCTTGCAACATGTCCAAAGTATGTCAGATGATGTTTCATAATCCTTGCTTCCGAGGAGCAGCCTGGTTTAATTCTCTGAAGGACAAACCTGTTCATTCTTTTAGCAGACCACAGTATATTCAACACTCTTCTCCAACACCACAGCTCAAAGGCAGCAATTCTCCTTCTATCATGCCTAGTCATTGTCCAGCTCTCTGCTGCATAGCAAGTGATTGCAAAGACCATGTCTTATATCAGGTGCACCTTGGTCTCCAGAATGACATCATTGTTCTTCAGGACTGTGGAGAGATCTCTGACAGCAGACTTTCCCAATGCAATGTGTCTTTTAATTTCTTGGCTGCTGGTGCCAAGAGTGTTGATTATGGAGCCAAGCGAACTAAAGCTGCAATGTAATGTAATGTAATGCAATGTTCCACCTACCCCTAAAAAAATCTGTCCTAATTCCTGATACCTGTGAACATATTACTTCACATATGGCAAGAGACTATGTGCAGATGTAATTAAGGATTTTGAAATGGGGAGATTATTTTGGATTATCCTGCTAGGCCAACTATTAAAACAAAAAGCCACCTTAAACCTTCCTCTCTCAAGTCCATTCATGGTGACTCTCCATTGGGATTCCAAGGCTGTAAGTTCTTAAAGGAAGAGATTGTCCATCTTTCTCCTATGGGATCGTGAGTGATTTCGAACTGCTGATCTTTTTGGTTAGCAGCCCAACACATAATTCACTATTCTACCACGGCTTCTTAATATAATCCTAAAGGTCTTTAAAAGATGGTGCAACCACTGTGGAAGGCAGTATGGCACTTTCTTAAAAAGTTGCAAATAGAGATACCAGTTGACCCAGCGATTCCACTACTAGGAATATGCCCTAAAGAGACCATAACTGACATCCAAGCAGATATATGCACACCTATGTTTATTGCGGCTTTGTTCATAATAGCAAAGAGTTGGAAACAACCTAAGTGCCCATCAACAAATGAATGGATATAAAAGCTGTGGTATATTCACACAATGAAATACTATGCTACATTGAAAAACAAGGAACTCATGCAATATTATTCAAAATGGGTGACCCTGGAGGATATTATGCTGAGTGAAGTGTCTCAGTCCCAAAAGGACAAATACTGCATGGTGCCACTGTTGTAAAACAGGACTGACCTCGGGGCTTGGGGGAGACTGAGAAAGATGGGTTCAATAATATATACTGCATTGAAACAGATGAGGGAGAAAACTGTTTAAAAGGGATATGTGATTAGGTATTTTTTTCATGACATGAGTCCAGTGTGAAGGTTACATAGTGAACTGGACCTGGGGCAAGAGTTTGTAAAACAATGAAAGAATTTTTGTTTTACTTTTCCAAGAGGGTAGTGTACTGGCGGGGAGGGTTTGGAGGGGAGAAAAGTACAACAATGAATGAATGGAAATCCAAAGTATCTTTAAATTTTCATTGACATTAATAATAGATTTTTTTAAAAAAGTCTTTAAAAGATGGAGGTAGAAAGTAAGAGGGGGAGAAAATCATGTGACAAAAGAGACAAAGATGCTTCTCTGCTGGCTTTGAAGTTGGAAGAAGTGGTTATGAGCAAGGAAGTACAGGTAACTCCTGGAATCTGAACAAGGGAAAGAAACACTGGAAGATTGAATTAATCCTGGGCCAAAATAATACCAGACAATGAATATCCCATGAACTCCCCCCCCCAAAAAAAAAATCCAAACGAATTCTGTCTTAGAAGAAGTGCAGCGAGGATGCCCCTTGGAAGCAATGATGTTGAAACGTCCACTCTCACATATGTGCATGTCGTCAGGAGGGGCCGGTTCTTGGGATAAGACATTGTTCTGGGAAAGGTGGAAAGTCAGAAAGGGAAGAAGTTCCTCAAGGAGCTGGACGGACACAGTAGCTAGAGGAGTGGGCTCAGGCATGGTAAGAATGAGGATGGCACAGGATAGAGCAAGGCTCTGCTCTGCTCTTCAGAGTTGCTGTGCGTGACAGCATCCAACAAGAGCTGGGAAGGCCTCTCGAGCACAGCTCCGCTCACGCCTTGATTTTAGCCCCGTCAAGCCCATTTGAGACAGCTCAACTCAAGAATGAAAAGAGGGTCAATTAGGGATATTTTAAGATATGAAGTTTGTGGTAGTTTCTTAGAGTCACAAGAAACGAACAGCTTCTCTTCAAGAAGAAACTCCATCTCCTTGAGGAACTTCTTCCCTTTCTGACGTTCCACCTTTTCCTTTAAAAAGTATGCTTGGGGGTGTCACGTCCGAGGTGCTTAGCCACAGCTGGATGTCCTGTCCAGCTTCAGTGGCCAGTAAGAAAAAAACATGAGGAGCCGAGAGAAGCTTAGCCATCACTTTATTGCAGTTTACACAGGCAAGAATAAAAATGAGAATCTTCCTACAAAATGACTATAGTACGGAGAACACAGACGGCATCTTGCCACACTTATGCAGCAGTCATTAACCTTATCACACTATGCACCTGCACGCTTACTCTTAGCTTTACATGATATTGCTTCAGAAAAACAGTACTGGGTTTGCTTAAACATGGCAGTGGTTTAGCCCATAGCCATCTGACAGGTGCACACAGCACATTACGGTACTCAAATCTTCTTCTTGGATATATGCAGTGCATTATGGTAGCCCACACAGGAACACTGCTTTTCTAATAAAATGTGATTTTCATAGTCCTAGCTGTCTATGTATAGGGCCTGTCAGATCATGTAACATCCTTTCCTGACTTTTCTCCCCAACATTTTAGTATATATAAATCCAGTCTTTCATCTGAAACACTGTTATTTTAACAAGCAGCTGTTTTGATCATATAACAGTTGCACAGAAAAGCCGCACAGATTTCATCCACATGTTTTTGCTTCACTATTTTTCAGAATAAAACTAACAGAATTAAAATATCATTACAGAGAATTACATAGTATGTTTCGGAATACAGCAAGCAGGAAAGATAGTGAGTACATGTTGTTGTTGTTAAGTGCTGTCGAGTTAGAGACGACTCATAGGGACTCTATGACTGAAACACCTGAAGTTAGAGACGACTCATAGGGACTCTATGACTGAAACACCTGAACGCTTGTATCATTTCATTGTTTCATTATTATCAGCAAAAGATAAAATGGAGTGTGGAAATGACAGATATTTTAGTGCCTAGAGACCAGGTCTCTCAGAGTCCTCCAAGTCAGTATCCAGCTTTAGTGCCTCCTCATAGTACTCCAGAGCTTTATGCATTTCTCCTTTCAGTTTGCAGATAAACCCTAGGAGGCTCAAATTTTCCTTATCTAATGCATTTCTTTGAAATCTCCTGAAAGCCAATTTCTCCAAAGATTGGATACTTTTGTCCCTTACTTCTGATGGTTTTTCTACCTTTGCTGCTTCTAAATAGTGGGCAATTGCTCCAATTTCAGATTTCTTTTGAAATTCCTGAAATCTTCCATAGCTAAAATGTACCTTTTGCTTCTTGAGATCTTCCAGTGGTTTGATGCTTAACACCTTCTGATAAGTTTCTTCAGCTTTGTGGATCTGGTCTGCCGCTACATACATAGTTGCCAGGTGTATATAAGCAATATCAAATGTGGGCTTCTGTTTCACAGCATACTCGAAATGAGATATGGCTAATTGTATTCTCTTGTCAGTTTCTTTATCCTGCCATCTTGTTCGCCCATATTTAGCATCAAACACTTGGGCCCTGTAGCAAAGCCCTATCTGGTGATGCAGGAAGGCAGATGTAGGTGCTGACTGTAAGGCCATTTTTAAGAGCTGGATAGCTTTCTCCAGAAAGCCCTTTTTTCGGTAAAACCTGGATGCCTGGCGGAAGACATAGGTCTGGGAGGACTTGCTTCTCAGTGCTTCTTCAATGTATTGTTCTCCTTCAGCTTCTTGCCCCACATCCTGAAGCTTCAGGGCCAGGAGCACTTTAATATAGACATCTTCTGGATTTAGCCTCACAGCCTTCCTTAGAGCAGGCAGAGAAAAATCATTTTCCCTTGTTTCTGAGGCAAAGGAATCCAGGCGAAAGAGAGTGATTGCATACCCAATGCAGAATTCAGGGTTTTCGGGCTCCACTTCTAGTGCCTTTTCAAAGCATATTCTGGCCCGTTCATAAGTAACCTGTGCTCCACACTTCAGCAAGGCCCATCCTTCCTCACAGTCCATCTCAGGACACTCCACTCTGTAGCAGGGGGCTCTTACAAACTTCTTGCAGGTGTTTGCTATCTTGTCCAGGTAAGCCTGGCTTTCCGCCATTCTTCCCATGTGGTAGTACACCCAGGCATAGTTGCCCCAGGTAACCAGACTTCGCAAATCAGATTGGTCCGCGTGTTCTTGCTGGGTTAACTCTTCAGCCCTTTTCAAGCTCTCCAGGGAGTCCTCATTCTGGCCCTGCAGGTGTTTCACATAGGCCATTAGGTTGTGTATTCCTGCCCTGTAGTTGGTGTCTAGGAACTCAATTTCCTCCAGGATCCTGCTTTCTAAGTCAGGTATTTCAATGTCCATAATGGGCAATGACCATGTAAAGTGGCACCTCAACTGCTTCAGCCTCTCTTCGAGCCGGTGCTCCTCAGCTTTCTCACTATGAAAACAAAAGCAGATTTTCTTGGTTAGGTTAACAGCTCATAGACCAAAACTACATAAAATTGTTCACATTCTAATCCCTTAGGTGGAACACAACTGCTTCAGCATACTTTACCTACAGTTATGAACTTGGTCCCAATTAATAGCAACCCTCCATTGTGTTTCTGAAGCTATAAATCTTTACAAAAAGAGATTGCCTATTTTGTTGTTTATTGTTGGTGGTGGTGGATTCAAACTGCCAACCTTTCAGTTAGCAGCCCTGTACATTACACACTATGCCAACATGCCTCCTTTCAGTATTTGAGTTCTTGTACTTCTAAGATCTGCATGTGCTTTGCTGTCTGCTTAATTTCATATATTGGCTCCAGCACTTGGTAGGTAAATACCTCTGTGCATCAGAGATACATCTGTGTTACATGATGCATTTTATGACATGTGTAATAAAACCACCACCTCAATGAAGATGCAGAACTATTCCATCACCATAAACTTCTCCCTCTGGGTATCTCTTTATAGTCACAATCATTACTCCTTTTCTTCAGGCCCTGGTAACACTAATTTGCTCATCTGTAAGATTTTGTCATTTTGAGAATATAAATAGAATTATAGAAAATACGAGTTCTTGAGATTTTTTCATTCATTATAATGTCCATCCAAATTGTTGAGTTTATGAATTGTTCATTCCTATTACTTAGGAATAGTACTGAGAGCTCTGGTGGCCTAGCTGTGTTGCAATCCCAAAGGTATGTGATTCTAATCCACCATCTGCTCCGTGGGAGAAGGATGAACAAATAAAATATTATGGATAGTTGTGGTGGTGTGCTCTCAGGTCAGAACCAACTTATAGCTGACCCTCCAGTGGGTTTCCAGAGTCAGAAAATCACACAGGAGGAGAGACTGCCCATCCTTCTCCCTCAGAGCGGCTGATGGATTTGAACTGAATATCTTTGGGATTGCAGTACAGCTTCTCATCGCTAGACCACCAGAGCTCCTTAGTGGAGATGGAGACTGATATACCACTACTTGACCATTCACCTGCTGTAGAGCATTTTGGTTGTTTCCTGTTTGAGTCTATTATAAATAAAGTGAATATGAATAATTGTATATGGGTTTTTATGTGGACATTGTGCTCACTTAAGTGTCCAGGAGTGAGATTAGTAGATTGTGTGTTAAGTGTGACACAAATGGTTTTCCATGAACCACTAACCACAAGGTTGGCTATTTGAATTGCCCAGCAGTGCCCGGGATGAAAGGATTGATAAGCTGCTTTTGTAAGGATTCTATCCAAGAAAAAACCCTGCAGAGCTCAGCTTTACTCCAGGACACATGGGGTCATCCAGTGTTGAAAGTGATAACAACAGGTTTGTCTTGGTTCTTCCATTGAGGGTATTTTTTTCCATTTTAAAAAATTAATTTTATTGAAAGTTTACAGAGACTTAGGGTTTCCAGTCATTCATTTTTACACTTTTCTCCCTGCTCACTCCCTACCCCCCATTCACTCTTCTCTTTGAAAAAGAAAAGAAAGTCCACTCCACTGTACTGCCTTCATTCCGGACTCCTGTAATGACAATAACAGCCAATCATATATCCCTTTTAAACAGTTCTCTCCCTCATCTGTTTCAATGCAGTACACATCATTCCTCTCCTCCTTCTCTGTCTTCCCTCAACCCTGATGTCAGTGGCCCTATTCAATATTTGTCCTTTTGTGACTGAGGTATGTGAGGGTATTTTTTTTAAAGACATGGCCAAACTGTTTTCCAGAATGGCAATATTTTACAATCGCACTAGTAATGTGTGAGTGGTGCAATTTTTCTTTATCTTTACCCACCTGGAGAAGGTGGTGTGCTTCTAATTCATTACTGCCAAATGGGAACACTTGGGAGGGGAAGTGCTCCTCATTAATGCTAGGTCCCCAGGGGCTGGGAGTTTAGCATGCCTGATGGGCTTTGGTTGACACCGTCCTGACTGGAAGGGCCACGTGTGTCTTCCTGCACCTCCCTCTGTGACCTCTACTGACTGGGATTGGTCAGGGAGCCTCCTTATAAAAAAATATCCATTCTCACATGGGCTGCTTAGCACTTAGCAGGGAGGATGCATCTTAGTACTGCCTGTAAGAGGTGATGTCCAGTTCCCTGGGTGGTCACCTGTGAGGTGGCATTAAAGGAGCTCTACATAACTAACTGTCAGGGCAGAAAGTCCTGGCTCCCGACACCAGCCTGTGTGGCAGGAAGGAAGAGCTGGGATGTCTCCTGACAGATTGACAAAGGTGGAAATCTAAGCCCTCCACTTAAACGTTGTTGGGATTCAGATTTTGCTACTGTGGCATCTGGAAAGAGTACACTGGACATTGTTTAAAAGTTTTCCATCTGGAGATTCTGCTCCTTTTCTGATCCTTTCACTGGAAAGAAGTGGCTTTCTGGGGGACTTTTCTATTCATGCTTCATAGCTGCCAACTTCTCCAGCTACCAACCTCAAATATATGAGGCAAAAAGGAAATCCATGATCCTATGATCCCTAGTTTACCAGCTGGTCTGCCTTTCCTCTTCTACTATTCAGAATCTTCTTATGTTTGTCACATATTGAATGAACAAGGCGGTTTAGCTGTACTTAGTAGAAGGGATAGAGGAGAAGGTATTTACTCCCTTTTTCTGGCCATGGGAGTCTTTTTCCAAGTATTAATGTGATTCAGACCATTATTGTCAGTAAGATGCGTAACGATAAACAGGAATAGGAACCCCGCCTGAAGGAGTGTGTGTCTGTGTGTGCATGTATGTATATGCATAAGGTAGTGTAGGGGAAAATGCTCTCTTTTTCTTGTATTCCAAACTTGGTTTGTAGGTGAGGTACTTCGTTTTGTTACCTTACAGGGAGAACACTTACTATTTCTCACTCCCGATACTGACCTGCAAAATGCAAAGTCAGGCTTCACTCAGGTTTCAAATTATAGGTAGAGAGAGACATTGAACAACAGTGGCTTTCCTTGAGTAAAGCCACTATTTTCTCTGTTATATTAGTCATTAGATAACATAATAACAACTAGGGGAGGTAGAAGGCGCCCGGGTGCCATAGTCTACAGCCAGTTGCTACAGCATGCTGCACTGCTCACCCAAAGAGGGCGCCATCGGATGGTTCAAATCTACCTGCAGCTCTGAGAGAGAAGTTTCCCATGTGGTTTACAGCTCAGAAACCCAACAGCCAACTGTGAATTGGTTCTAACAATGAAAATGAGTTGAAGGGAAAGACGAAGGGAGTAAGAGGGGAAAGATAATCTCAACCAGTTTCTACACCATCTCTGACCCTAACTACATCGCTGTTGTTGTTGTTTGTTGTTATGTGCCATCGAGTTGCCTGCAACTCATAGCGACCCTTTGTACAACAGCCCTAAACCCTGCTCTATCCTGTGCCAATCTAATTGTCTCTGACACACTCACTTCCATTACTCAAGTCACTGCATCAATCCACCTCATAAAGGGTCTTCCTCTCCTGCGCTGTCCCTCCACCCTCCCAAGGATGATGTCCTTCTCCAAGGTCTGGTCCCTCCTTGCAACATGTCCAAAGTATGTCAGATAAAGCGTCAGAATCCTTGGCTCCAAGGAGAAGCCTGATTTAACCCTCTCCAGGATGAACCTGTTCGTTTTCTTAACAGTCCATGGTATATTCAACACTCTTCCCCAGCTCAAGGGCAACAATTCTCCTATCTTCCCTAGCCACTGTCCAACTCTTTGATGCACAACAAGTGATTGAAAAGACCATAGCCTGTATCAGGAGCACCTTAGTCTCCAGAGTGACATCATTGCTCTCCAGTACTTTGGAGAGGCGCCTAATAGCAGACTTTCCCATTGCAATATGTCTTTTAATTTCCTGGCTGCTGGTGCCAAGAGTGTTGAGTGTGGAGCCAAGCAAACTAAAGCTGTTAACAATCTCAATCTCTTCATTATTCATCCTGATGCTACCAACTGGTCCAGTGGTGAGAATCTTTGTCTTCTTGATAGGGAACGTCAATCCATATTGAAGGCTGCAGTCCTTGACCTTCTATAGCAAGTGCTTCAGGTCCTCCTCAGTTTCGCAAACAGGTTGTTTCATCTACATAATGCAGATTGTTGATGAATCTTCCACCAATACTGATGCCACATTTCTCCTCATGGAGCCCAGTCTCCCGGATAATCTGTTCTGCATATAAATTGAAAAAAGTATGGAGATAGGACATATCCCTGGCCTATGCCCTTCCCAATTTTGAACCATGCAGTATTTTCTTGCTCTGTTCTGACGACTGCCTCCTGGTCCAAGTATAGGTTTCGCAAACAAAATAAAACAAGAGTATCAGATGACGATCTTGGAGATTACAGGTTTATGACTATGTAACATTTTAAAAACTTATTTATGGCAAAGGTACACTAAATAAATTAAATTTTAAAAAATAGTAAGACTATGGGAGATATAGATGTTGAAAGTTCTCCTAATATATGAAGTGGTTTTGCAAATTGGCAATAAAAACTTCAACAAATAGAAATCAGTATGAATATGCGAGAGCAAGTATATAAACAGCTGATAAAACAAGAAATTCCACCCCCGCCCCTAATTGCCTGTTCTTAAGCCAATTCCATTTATTTGAGACCCTGTATCGGAAGAGTGGCCTAGTGATAAGAAATTGTACTACAATTCTGAAGGCATGAGGTTCAAATCCACCAGCTGCTCCATAGGAATGGGTAATCTCCTCCCGTGCAATTAACTGCCTCTGAAAACCCAATGGAGGGTCAATTATGGGTCAGTTCTGACATGATGGTATTAAATAACAACAACAACAACAATAAGAGGAAGAGTAGAATTGCTTTAGAATTTCCAAGCTTGTGATTTTTACAATAAGCAGACTACAAGCCTTTCTCCTGTGTAGGGGCTCACACCACTAAACTTTCAGTTTGCAGCTAAGACCTTATCCCCTGCCCTTGCAAAGGGTTCAGCCTTGGACAGGCTACAGGGCAGCTTTGTTCTGTTCTGTATGGTCACTGTAGGTGACACTGATGGTGGTCTTCTGTATGCAAGGAGGCAGCCACACCTTTCTCCTTCAGTGCAGCTGGTTGGTTTGAACTACAGCCTTTTTGTAGCAGTCCAGTACTTAACCACAGCACCGCTAAGGACAATTAAATGGCCAGCAGCCATGAGAAACAATTCCCTTAGTCCTCTGGCCATGAGAGAAATGCAAATTAAAGTAACAGCAATTTCTAGCTTTATTGTAGCCAGATTGGCACAAGTTTGAGTGACAGTATCAATGACTACAATCATCAATTGTTAGGGACTTTCTTTGGATGAACATTTTCTTGTGATTTAGGTGAAAATTTAGAGAATAAACTAATTTTAATTAAATTAATTGTTTCATGATGACTGCAATTCCTGCAATATTTCATCACTTTCTCCTTAGCTTCTTGTCTCCCATTTGTCTGGTTTTCTTGCCTCTTTCATGCCATGTCATCTGTACTTTGGGGTAAGTGTCAGCCCTTTGACCATGTAGACCTGGTTATTTTCAGAAGCACAGCCTTAATGGCTACTTTTTTTTTTTTTTGTAAAATTTGTATTTAGAATTAGCCAGCTGGACTCAGTTTGGATGATCCCAATTTTGTTGGCAACATCCAAAGAATCATAGTCAGGAGCAAGTTGAACATAGGCCTTCTTCTCTTCATCAGGCCTAACCAAAGTGTTGACCTTAGCCACATCAATGTCATAGAGCTTCTTTACAGCTTGTTTAATTTGGTGCTTGTTGGCCTTGACATCCACAATGAACACAAGTTGTTATCTTCTGTCTTCTTCATGGCTGACTCAGTGGTCGGGGGAAATTTGATGATGGCATAGTGGTCAAGTTTATTTCTCCTAGGGGCGCTCTTCTGGGGGTATTTGGGCTGCCTTCGGAGTCTCAGCGTCTTAGGCCGCTGGAAGGTGGGTCATGTGCATATTTCTTTTTTTTTTTTTTGGCTGTGGATGCCCTTCAGGACTGCCTTCTTGACCTTTAACGCCTTTGCTTTGGCTTCAGTTTTGGGAGGGGCAGAGGCTTCCTTTGCTTTTGGTGCCATCTTCATAGAAAGGCAGCCTTCATGGCTATTAATTGTTTGACTTACATTGTTATTGGCCATCAAGTTGGAACGACTCACAGCTGACACTCTACTGCATTTTCACAGGCTGCAAATTGCATGGGAGAAGATTATGTATTTTTTCTCTTGTGAAACAGCTGTGGTTTCCTGCCTTTGGGTTGGCAGCATAACTCTTCATCCCCTAAACCACCAACACTAATGTTTTGTTTATAGACTTATATAATATTTGGCCCAAAGGTGAACTCAGGGAGTGGCTCTCATTTTAAGTTAGATGGAACATTGTCTTGAGATTCCTATAGTTTCTGTCAGATCAGTATGACCTTTTTATGTGTGTTTGAATCTTTGTTCTACATTTATCTTCCACTCTATTTTGAACTCTGTGTGCTATGATATGGGTCATTACAATAAGAAGTCTGTGTTTCCATGGACAAAGGAATTCCATCCCTAGGAAACTTACCTTGCACATGATACACAAATGTGTATGTTCAAGGATATTCACTGTGGTGTGGCTGTCTCTATGAACAGTGGCCCCTTTCCCAGGAGAAAAACTGGATGGTGCCTGGTTACCATTACTGAACACTTTAAACAAAGATTTCATAGAGCATTATTGATCAAAAGAGGGGAAATGCAAGAGAGAGTTTCAAATTCTTACAGACTCTAGACTTTCTGGAGTCATGGAGGGTAGATAAACCCAGGAACTATTATTCTATGACAATCTCTAAACCCTAAACCAAAAATATCCCCTGGCATCTTTTAAAACTGAACAGTAGTTTAGCTTAACTAGCTAAAAGAGTCTGCTTTGAGTCTTGTGCTTTTAAAAGAACTGCCTATATGATATAAAAGTGATAACAGCAACTGAAAGATTTGACAGAAACCCTAGGGCCAGCTGTGGTTTGGTTGTTTTGTACCATGGAGTCAGAACTGACTCCTACCTGACCCTCCAGTAGATTTTCAGAGGCAGTAAACTACATGGGAGAAGACTGCCTGTCTACTCCAGCAGAGCAGCTGGTGGATTTGAGTTGTGTTGCACTTGGTTGCAGGACAGCTTATCACTAAGTTACCGCAGTGAGTTTATATTCATGAGTGGAGGATGGGTAGGAACAACTCAGAAAAGGAGGGTGAGAATCTATGTCAATTCAAGCAGACTGTTGAACTAGTATGTGTTTTGCTGTGTGTATTCTTAATCACAACAAAAAAGAAGAAATAGAGACAAGAGCTACAAAGTCACATGAAGAATGTCTAGAAGTCTTTTAAAGAGACAAGGATCCGACCCCAGAACCAACAGAGAAAGAAAGCCTTCCTCTGGAGCTGAAGCCCTGAATATAGAGTCTTAGCCTCCAAAAGTATGAGAAAATAAATTTAAGATTATTACAATAAAAAATATAGAATGCAGTCTTTTACATATTACAAACAAATTGAAGCTACCAGTGGGGAATGCAAATAAATCACAGTGTATTTATACCATGGAATATTAGATAGTTATATTATATGTATTAGATGGAAAAAACCCCAAACTATCAGTTGAGTCTGAGAATTTAAAAACATATTATCCAATTAAGGTGCACATTATCTATAGAAAAGGGTTGAAACATAATGCAATTTGTACTATATGAAGGCCCAAACCAATATATGTATATTTGTGTGTGTGTGTGTGTGTGTGTGTGTGTGTGTGTGTGTGTGGTGTTATGCAATACTGAGTCACAACTGACTCATAGCTGACCTTCCAGCAGGTTTTCAGAGGCTGTAAACTGTACAGGAGGAGATTGCCCATCTTTCTTCCATGCAACTACTGATAGACTCATACATGCGTGAAGATGAAACAATGTCTATGGAGCCAAACTAGGTTATTAGCCTTGATTATTGTGGTAGCAGAGTAACAGTCCCTCCAAGATGTCCACATGCTAATTTCCAGAACAGGTGCACATACTCCACCATGTAGCAAAGATGATTTTACGATGAGATTAAGATTATGAGCCCTGAAATGAGATTGTCTTGGTGGGTCCAGTCTAATCACTTGAGTCTTTAAAAGCAGAGTTCCTTTCCAAGTTGTGGTTGTGGAGCTTCAATAATAGAAAAAGAGACAGGAGCGGTTTGGACTTGTTGCTGACTTTGAAAATGGCAGAGGACAATAAGCCAATGAATGCAAGTGGTCTGTAGAAGCTGGGAATGGCCCTCACCTGACAGCCAGCCGAGGAACGGGGTGCTCACTCCTAAAACAGCAAGGACCTGAATAAGCAAGGAAATCGCCTCTCCCCTCGAGCCTCTAGAAAAGAAGGCAGCCGTGTTTTCACTTGGGTTTTAGCCCAGTGAGCCAGGAGATCTCTGACCTATAATATTGTATTCAGCCTCTCGTTCATAGTAGTTTATTATGGCAACAGAAAACTAACACAGATACTTCAACCAGGAGAGAGGAAAAGGTTTTAACAGCGGGGAGGAATGAAGAGAAAAGAGAAGGGACCAGAACATTTTAAAAAAGTTATTCTTAGTGACAACAAAGAATTCAGCAATAAAGACTGTGATGCAAACTGGGAGTAATAAATTGTATGGATTTGTATATATCTCATTAAAAAACTAAACCAAACTCACTGCCATCAAACCTAACTCCAGCCAAGCCCCCTAAGCCAATAAGATATCAGCTTGGCTTCTCAAGAGGGAGAACTGTGTAGATGCCAGTTCAGTCAGACTAAAGAGGGGACACAGGATTCAGCAGTGCAGTAACAAGCCCTGAGCCTTCTCTCTAGCCTAGAGCTCTCAGCAAATTCCCGGAATATTTCCCAAGATTTCTTTGAGGCTCCAGGACTGCAGTTTACAGATTCCAGTGAGTCCTACATTTTCAACATGGTGTGGAACCAAAATAATGCAATGTCTCTATGGAAACTAGCTATCCTCTTCCTCTCAAGGTTAGACAGAAAGGAGCTCAGTGGAAAGGAATACTAGAGAGTGGGAACATTTACTCATTTCCTGCTAAACTTTTGCTATTTCTCTCCACGTCTTTGGGCTGTCTTATGAATGAAGCTTCTTCACGGTGACATTAACAAAAATTAAAACACTCAGATTAAGTACACACACTCCAAAAGGCAAATGCCGAAATGGAAGTTAGGACACTTGGCCTCCCTGAGACTGAGTCAGTTGAGACAGAGTATCAGTTAACATTTCACCCACTCCCCATAAAGTCTAGATAACAAGGCAGTAGAAAAATCCTTACCTCATTGTTGCTATGAATGGGACAGCACTTCTGCAGTGTTTTCTTCCACCTACTGGGCTCCTCGGAGGTTGTGGCTCTCCCGTGGAGTTTCTGACAAACTCAAGCAGTGCAGGGTTATATATATAAGGGAGAGATATAGCAGCTGATGATGCCGTCTGAAGATTTGTTGTTATAGACACAAGATGGAGAGAGAAAATGGAAAGTGAAAGTAAGATGGGAAATGAAACTTAAGTACTAAGGTCTTTCTTCCTTCTGCTTTGTGATAAAGCCTAAGCTTTCAAAACTGATGGGGTGGAAACACAGAAAGCCCTTTTCCGGATGTACTAACTCCACTGTGTGTGTGGGGGGGGCAGTAAAGACTTTGAGAGCTAGAACATGCCTGTCAGTGTTTCTCATGGGTGCATCTGGGGGCAGGGAACTGGCTGTAAACTTAAGAAAGTGGTTCCCACTATTTGAGCCCAGATTTCCTCACCTGGAAACAGGAATTATCCCTTTCATAGTATAAAAACCTATAAATATCTAAACTGGAGTCTCCTTACAATATTGAGCAAGTCCTCAACAAGAAGCCACTAGAGCTCCAAAATATCAATCACTTCATTCTTTTACAGCTTCAAATTTTCCTAGATTCATATTTCAATTATTCTGTGTTCTGAGTATGAATGGACATTTCTATCTGTTCTCATTTTGAGTGGTGTCATATTGGTAAATGAAGCCTGTTGATTTGCTGAGAATTTAACTCCATCCACATCATTAAGGTCAATTCTATTATGAGGCCATGGTTTCCTCAATTACATGTTGTTTCAGAAAGTTGGACCATGACTAAGGATGACAGAAGAAGAATACATGCCTTCGAGTTGTGGTGCTGGAGAACATACCATGGACTGCCGAGAAAATAGGTCTGTCTCGGAGAGGGTGAAACCAAGTTTGTCCTTGGAGGCTAGGATTTTGAAGCTCTGCCTCACTTACTTTGGGCTTGTGGCCAGGAGAGATCGGTCCTTGGAGAAGGACATCATGCTCGGAAGGGTGGACAGCTCAGGAGAGGGAGACCCCGGAGGAGATGGATTGATACAGTAACTGGGGCAATAGGGGTTAGTGTGCCAGAATTAGAGAGACTGGCTCAGGACAGGGAAGGGTTCAGAGTTACTATACATAGGGTCGTTATACATCACAGGTGATTCAATGGCACACAACAACAATAACAATATGACAGGTTTGGAAGCAGGAGTGACATCTGCTTCCTAAAAAACATGCCTCCAGAAACTCTATGAACTTTGATAAATGTAGATACTTGTAGAGGGGCTTCAGGCCTTTTGTTTATAGAGTTGCTATGAGTCATGCTTGACTCGAAAGCAATAAGCAACAACAATATTTTCCTTACTCATTAGAACAGAGCCAATGTGCATACTAGCCTGTGCCTTTCGAACAAAAACGTTCTGCTGCTCGCCATGTTTCCCCCTAAAGACATGGATCAATTAGAAGAGTCCACATGAAGAATTTTTGAATTAACAACATAGATTTATAAATGTACTCAGATAAATGTTCAGGCTGAAATAAATGAATCTAAACAATCTCTTGAGGCAGGGGGAAGGTTGGGGAAGGAATAAAAAGACTGGTGGGTTTGTGCAAGAAAATGGATCTGTAATTTTCCAGTGCAATAAATAGCCTGCAGAGAAACGGACAAATGGGTTCTCTTATTGCTGCTGCTGTGAATTTGGCAGTGAGCCTGGTTCTGTGGGAGCTCTGGCTCAGGCTGATAAGGTATTCAGAACCTCACCCCAATCCCTGGCAGTAAACAACGATACAAGCTACCCAGGACGGGAGAGAAGAAATAGCCACTGATGCGTGTCTTTGCTTACCAATAGGTAGAAAAATGGAAACGGGGCGGGGGAGTACTTTTAGGAAATGAAACTTTAGCACTACACTATGAATCCATTTCTAGGACTCTAAAATCTGTTTTCCAGTGACTCGCAAGGGCAATAGCCTCTTAATTTTTAGGAGTCACAGTTTCTTCAGCACATAAATAAGTGGACTGGAACATATATAGGGGTCACAATTCTCACTGCACATGAAAATTTACTGTTGTTGTTGTTGTTGTGTACAATCGAATCAGAACCACCCATAGCTGACCCTCTAGTGGGTTTTCAGAGGCATGGAAGTTTTCAAACGCATGGAAAGAGACTGCCCATCCTTCTCCCAGGGAGCAGCTGGTGGATTAAAACTCTATGCCTTCAGGGTTGTCGTGCAGCTTCTTGCAGCTAGGCCACCAAAGTTCCCTAGTTCTTAATTATTATTAAGAATATCTAGAATTAACTGTTGTTGAGTACTGTCGAGTCGTTTGCTACTCATAGCGACCCCATGTACAACAGCCCTAAACCCTGCACCCTGCTCTGTCCTGTGCTAATTGCCCTGCCTCTGACATACCCATCCCAATTACCCCAGTCACTGAATCAATCCACCTTATAGAAGGTCTTCCTCTCCTGCACTGTCCCTCCATCCTCCCAAGCATGATGTCCCTCTCCAAGGACCTGTCCCTTCTTACAACATGTCCAAAGTATGTCAGACGAAGCCCCAGAATCCTTGCCTCCAAGGAGTAGCCTGGTTTAACCCTCTCCAGCATGAATCTGTTTGTTTTTCTGGCAGCCCATGGTACATTCAATACTCTTCTCCAGCACCACAGCTCAAAGGCATCAATTCTCCTTCTATCCTCCCTAGTCATTCTCCAACTCTCTGATGCATAACAAGTGATTGCAAAGACCATGGCCTGTATTAGGCACACCTTAGTCTCCAGAGACACACTGTTGCTCTTGATTACTTTAGAGAGGTCCCTAACAGCAGACTTTCCCATCGAAATATATTTTTTTATTTCCTGACTGCTGGTGCCAAGAGTGTTGACCATGGAGCTGAGCAAACTGAAGCTGTGAACAATCTCAATCTCTTCGCCATCCATCCTGATGCTGCCAATTGGTCCAGTGGTGAGAATCTTTGTCTTCTTGACATTGAGCCTCAGTCCATACTGAAGGTTGCAGTCCTTGACCCTCTGCAGTAAGTGCATGAGGTCCTCCTCAGTTTCAGCAAGCAGGGTTGTGTCATCTGTATAATGCATATCGTTGCTAAATCTTCCACCAATCCTGATGCCACACTTCTCCTCATAGAGCCCAGCCTCTCGGATAATCTGCTCTGCATACAGGTTGAAAAGGTATGGAGACAGGACACATCCCTTGGGTACAGCCTTCCCAATTTTGAACCATGCAGTGTTACCCTGCTCTGTTCTGACTACTGCCTCTTGGTCCAAGTATGGGTTTCGCATTAGCACGATCAAATGTTCTGGGATTCCCATTCGTCTCAGAGTCAGCCAGAGTTTGTTATGATCCACGCAGTCAAACGCCTTTGCATAATCAATGAAACACAGATAGACATTCTTCTGGTATTCCCTGCTTTCAGCTAAGATCCATCTAACATCAGCTACAATATCCCTAGTACCATGACCCCTTCTAAACCCAGCCTGGACTTCTGGCAGTTCTCTGCTGATGTGCTGTTCCAGTCGTTTTTGGATAATCTTCAGTAGAGTCTTGCTTGCATGTGAAATCAATGATATTGTTCTGTAGTTTCCACACTGTTGGGTCACCTTTCTTTGGCATGGGAACAAATATAGATCTCTTCCAGTCAGTTGGCCAAGTGGTTGTTCTCCAGATTTAATCTTTCTGGAGACCAGGTAAACACATCTCAGGGAATGGACCTTAGTCTCAATAGTAAAAAAAATTCTTTAGTGATTTTTTTGGGAGAATGTTGCAGTTGCCCCCGGCCCTGATCATTCCTTGAGGAAATCTGATAATGTGTATCTCCTGATAAGAGGAATAGAAGTCCAGATCCTGATGAGGCTCTGGACCTGATCATACATTAGCAGGACTCCTGCCCCTAAATTCTGGAGCAAACTACCGCCCTCTCTAAGTCTTGGTGTCCCTCTCAGGTTTACTAGTAAAGGCCAGTTTGCTGCTTGGGACCAGCTTTTTTCTCTCAACTCTTTTTTTCTAATAATTTTCATAATGACCTGGGCTACACTGGCCTACTGGATGCCTTGTGTCTATTGCTTGTCTGGAATTCTCCAGTTGAGTGTTGTAGCAGGAAAACCCAGTAACCACTCCAGTTACTAAAAATCAAGAAAGATCATTTATTCTGGCAAACTGTAGGAAAAGGAAAAGGTAGAGAAAAGAGTGGGAGAATTAGACAGCTAGCAGGCAGCTAAAGCTGAAACTCTTTAAGGTTACGTTTATAGAAAGTATTTATACAAGTTATCAAAGGTTCACTTACATCAAGGTGATAAAGAAAAGAGTGTTTGAATCCACCAGATGTTCTGCTAGAGAAGGTGGGGCAATCTCCTCTTGTACCAGTTAGATCCGATTTGATGGTACACACACACACACACACACACACACCCAAAAAGAAAAGGCTTTGAAACATTTGGGGGAATCTAAGATAAGAGGGTTTAAATAATGTATACTACATTGAAACAGATGAGGAAGAGAACTGTTTGAAAGGAATATATGATTAGGTATTATTTCATGACAAGAGTCCAGAATTAGATCTTTATTAGGGAGTAGACTTGAGGAAGGCAGGGGATTCTATAATGAAAGTTTGGGTTTTTTTGTGGGTTTGTTGTGTGTGTTTTTTTTAACTTTTCAACTGGGGAGGGGGTGGGTAGGGAGGAAAATGTGCAATAATGAGTGAATGTAAACCCAAAGTATCTATAAACTTTCATTAAAATTTCAATTTAAAAAAATAATCAAGAAACTTTGCCCACTAGCAAATGCAAAGATTTGCTACTGTATTAAAATTAGAAATTGTATTAAAAGATAACTTAAAATGGAAAAAAAAGAAAAGGGTTACTCAGACATATGGTTTCTTATATAAGAGACCTTTGGATATGGGTTACAACCTCAAGTCTTCATCTTATCAGAGAACAGAATATTCAGGTTATTTGCATAAAACAGAATCAGATAAAGCCAATTAGTGCACTTTAGTAGAGTGTGTTTGTTGTTGTTGTTATGTGCCATCGAGTTGCCTACAACTCATAGTGACTCTATGTCAACAGCCCTAAATTCTTCCCTATTCTGTGCCAATCTAACCATCTCCGACATACCTACCCCCATTACCCCAGTCACTGATTCAATCCACCTCATCGAGGGTCTCCCTCTCCTGCACTGTCCCTCCACCCTCCCAAGCATGACATTCCTCTCCAAGGACTGGTCCCTCCTTGCAACATGTCTAAAGGATATCAGATGAAGCTTCAGAATCCTTGCCTCTAAGGAGCAGCCTGGCTTCACCCTCTCCAGGACAAACTTCTTCGTTTTCTTAGCAGTCCATGGTATATTCAATACTCTTCTCCAATACCACAGTAAATAAAACAGTTTCTACACTTTGTGTCAGAGCTATATGTGCTTAATAAAGAAATTGTGCCAGCAGGTGAGTTAGACTCAGAACTGACAGCATGAGGTTTCTGTGAATTGGCTCTTGGTCACAGGATTTCAGAGTCAGCTCAACATTCAACAGCTACTTCTGTCAGGCAGCATGCATGGTTGTTTTTACACTAAAACACGAATGAGTGGGACTCAGTCTAAGGACACAATTTCCTTGTTGAAATTTCCCTGTTCCTTATTACTTTTCCCTGTCCCCTACCTACAGTAGGCTCAGGTTGTTTTGGGTTTCCCCCCTCCTCTTCTCATGAATCTCCAATAGTCTACTCAACCCTCTATTATTCACAGTTTGGCTTATTGCAATTTAAATCAGTACTGATACTTCAGTTTCCCCATTTCAAACATATTTAAATGTAGAAAAGTAGAGAGAGGAGCTGGGCATGGATTGAGTTATCTTGCTTGCTTGCTTTTTATGGTTCAAATAATTATTTACTCACAGGAAGTTGTAAAAATAATACCCAAAGTCCATAGAAGATAATATCTTTCCTTCACTCCACTTCCCCCAGTGATAGCGTCACATCTAGCTGTAAAAGAACATGAAAACTGAAAAGATGGCATTGGTATGTATTTTAAGGATGAGATGCCACGAGCTACGTCTATAAATTCATATATGTATGATGTTTACTTAGCCTCTAGAAACTGACATACTGTTTTCTCTGGAATAGAGATTTCTGGGTTCATGGAGTTGGGATGTCACTCCTCTGATTTTACCTTCAGGTGTCATTTTGACTGTTGAGCCTTTAAGAACTGTTTTTCTAAATCAGTTTGATGTTAACAGAGCCCAGTAAGCGGCTTGGTCATCCCCTCCTCCACACACAGAGACTTTAAAATTTAAAACAAAACAAACATGTCTCACTACCATTGAGTTAATTCCAACTCATAGCGACCCTCCATCGAGTTTCTGAGGTTATAAATCTTTGTGGGAGGAGACTTCACATCTCCTTTCTCCCTTAGAGCAGCTGATAGATTCAAACTGCTAACCTGGCACAACGCAAAGAGCAAATCTATGTATGTGTCTCCAAAATCTAGCCGTGAATGCCAGCTTCATTTAGAAAATTACTAACGAATTTCAGTACTCAACGTGTTTCTCTTATTAAAGGGTGATAAAATGTTATGATAAAGAGAAGGTAAAGTTGCTTATCAAGAAAATAATAAAAAGGAAAGACTTTGGGGGGGGGGCAGGGGCTGGAAAGACTTTTAATACCTTTTGTCTTTCAAAATACCTGGGCTGAGTTGGTCTTGGAGTCTTGGAGTGCAGGCTGCATGATTGGAGGAACCTGAGGCAGTCACCCCAAGATGAGAGACCCTCACCAGACTTCCCCAAATAACCGGACCATGACATGACTCAGCTCCTGCAGCCCCCCCCCCCCCCAAGGGAGAGGCTCTTAACCACAGGTAGTAGAGATAAGAGAGAGATGACACAAGATCCAGGGAGGGACAAACTTTCTGAAATGCAAACTCATTGAGTCAGAACGGAAAGTGACTGCCCATGTTGTTCCCCTCAGGAAGCCACTGGTGGACTCAAATGCCCAGAGAAACAGAGAGAAGCTGCCTTTGGGTTAACAGCACAATTCTCCAGAGACCACATCATCAGAGCTCCAATTGAGGCACATGATTGTGAGGATAATAATCAGCCTCTATCATTTTACTAATAAAAAATTATATTGCAACTCAATGTTTGTCACTCAACAAGATATTTCACCTTAAAAGAAATAGTAAAGAGAAACTAATGCCTATAGAAAAAAAATAGATGGCAAGATCCCAAGAAACTTGTGTTTTTAATTTTACCATGGGGAAGTTGTTGAGTCTAAGATTAATTCATTCAGAGAAGCTCTGCAAGTCGAAGATCAAAGTCCTGTAGTGAACAAGTTTCAGGTATTACCTCTAAGACAATCTCTATCCAGTACGTCTCTCACTATGAACGCTTACAGTGAAAAGTTACAGAGCCTCGGGTAGGATTTCTACCATGAAAATTATGACCAGTACTTCAGGGATGTATTCTGTCTCCATACCTTTTCAATCTGTATGCAGAACAGATCATTCGAGACACTGGGCTATACGAAGAGGAATGTGGCATCAGGATTGGTGGAAGAATCATCAACAACCTGCATTATGCAGGTGGCACAACCCTGCTTGCTGAAACTGAGGAGGCCCTGAGACGCTTGCTGCAGAAGATCAAGGACTACAGCCTCCTATATGGACTGAAGCTAAATATCAAGAAAACAAAGATTCTAACCACTGGACTAATTGGCAGCATTAGCATGGATGGTAAAGAGATTGAGATAGTTAATAGTTTTAATTTACTTGGCTCCACAGTCAACGCTCTTGGTAACAGCAGCCAGGAAATCAGGAGACGAATTGCATTGCGAAAGTCAGCTGTGAGGGACCTCTCAAGAGTACGGAAGAGCAACGATGTCAGGCTGGAGACTAAGGTGTGCCTGATCCGGGCTATAGTCTTCGCAATTATTTGCTATACATCAGAGAGTTGGACAGTGAATAGGGTTGATAGAAAGAGGATTGATGCCTTTGAGCTGTGGTACTGGAGAAGAGTGTTGAATATACCATGGACTACTAGGAGAACAAACAGGTTTGTCCTGGAGAGGGTGAAGCCAGAGTGTTCCCTGGAGTTAAGGATTCTGAAGCTTCATTTGACATACTTTGGGCATGTTGCAAGGAGGGACTGGTCCTTGGAGAGGGACATCATGTTTGGCAGAGTGGAGGGGAGGCGAAGGAGAGAATACCTTTGGTGAGATGGATCGATTCTGTGACTGGAGCGGTGGGAATAAGTGTGTTTGAGATGGCTAGGTTGGCACAGGATAGAACAGCATTTAGAGCTCTTGTACATATAGGGTCACTGTGAGTCGCAAGCGAGTCGATGGCACATAACAACAACAACTTCACAGAACATGTGCCAGCTCCTATTACACGACACTATGATAATTTCCAGGATTATTCATGAAGTGTTTTGTTGGATTTTTTTATAAAGATGAATGTAGTATCAAGATTGAAGGAAGACTCGTCAACAACTTCCTTATGCAGATGTTATGACCTTGCTTGCAGAAAGTGAAGAGAACTGGAGGCACTTACTGCAGAAGCTCAAAGGCTACTGTCTTCAGCTGTTGTTGGAAAAAGGTACTGAATGTCAGTGTTTTTGTTGTTGTTACGTGCCATCTGTATGCACCACTGCCCTAAACTCTGCTCTGTCCTGTGCCAACTCTACTGTCTCTGACACATCTACCCTCATTACCCCAGTCAGTGAATCAATCCATCTCAACAGTGGTCTTCCTTTCTTTCTCTGTCACTCTACCCTTCCAAGCATAATGTCCCTCCAAGGACTGGTCCCTCCTGTATCACACCCACAGTATGTCAGAATCCGTAACTCCAAGGAGTAGCCTGGTTTCACCCTCTCTAGGATGAACCTGTCTGTTTTCCTGGCAATACTTTTTTCCATCCAATACTCTTCTCCAATATCACAGCTCAAAGGCATCAGTTCTCTCATCCCTAGTCATTGTCCAGCTCTCTGATGCACAGCAAGCAATTGCAAAGACTATGGCCTGGATCAGGCACACCTTAGTCTTCAGACTGACATCATTGCTCTTCAGTACTGTCCAAAAGACAAATAAGTGTGTCTTGGTGGAAGCTCTCCTTAAAGGCATTGATAGCAAAACTTTGTCTCACATACTTAACATGTTATCAGGAAGGGGTAGGCCTTGGAAAAACACATCATGGAGGGAAATGTAGAGGATCAGAGATTGAAAGGAAGACCATCCACAAGTTGGATTGTGACTTAGTAGTGGGATTAACCATGTCAGATATCACGAGGATGGAGCAGGATAGGAGAAAGTTCCAATTTCACAAGGTCTCTGTAAGTCATAGATGACTTGATGGCACCTAACAATAACAACGACAGTAGTTACCATTATTAAATGTTGTGATAAAAAAATGCTATGGTAGACTTATAATCTACTATGTGAGGAAGGAAATTTTAAAAATTGCTTGAATTCTTCTGAAATTAATGTTTTTGGGTTCATGGAGTTCAGAGTCACCCTTAGTTATCCTTTTGAACCTTCATCTTTTAAGGAATTCTTTCCCTAAAGTTACCTTCAAGACTGGCACAGGATAGGACAAGCTCCAACCTGTTGTTCATAGGATTGTTTTGTGTGATAGTTAATCGGATACCACATAAAAAGAGTTTTCGAGTCAAATGATAGCAAGCAGATTATCTGAGACAGTTTTGTTTTAGGCACTGGACTCTTTTAGAGAATAATTTATATGTATATGGTTTCAAGGAGCAGGAATCCTATGGTCTGACTGGAAAATATGTGTTATGTTGTTAACAACTCAGTTTCTCTAGTTGGTGACTCTGGAATTCTACCATTTTCTGAGGCTGTCTACTGAGACATTAATGCAACAATGAGAGAAGTGTTTGTTCTTTTGGCAGTCCATTGATGTTGTTAGGTGCCATCGAGCCAACCACGACTCATAGCGATGCTCCTAACAGCAGACCTGAATCCTGCCCTATCCTGCACCATTCTCATCATCTCTACCATACTGAAGACCATTGCTTCAGCCAGTGAGTGAACACACTCATTGAAAGTCTTCCTCTCTTTTGCTACCATTCACCGTTCCAAGCATGATGCCCATCTCCAAAGTTTGGCCTGTCCTGGAAACATGCTCAAAGAATATGAGACGGAGTTTCATCATTCTTCCCTCTGAGGAGCACCCTGGCTGCATCCTCTGCAAGACAATTTGTTTGTTCTTTCGGCAGTCCATAGGATATGCAGTGCTCTTCTCCAACATCATAACTCAAAGGCATCAATTTTCTTACTGTCATCTTTAGTCAATGTCCAGATTTCAGATGCATAAGGAGAAAACTGAAAACCTCAAGCACACCTTAGACCTCAGAATGACATGCTGCTCTTCCATACCTTGGAGAGGGCCCTAACTGCAGACTTCCCAAGGCAACATGGTTTTTGAGTTTCGACAGGTATTGCTGAAGATATTAATTGTGGATCCTGTTGTTGTTGTTATGTGCCGTCG